>NW_027185852.1:9527224-9532316 GCF_028583685.1 Petaurus breviceps papuanus
TCTATCTATCTATCTATCTATCTATCTATCTATCTATCTATCTATCTTTGGTCCATGTTGGGAGCCAAAGAAGCCTGATCCAGGACTCAGATATTTACCCAATGAGAGTGGACATTAATATCAAAGACCTCTTTGAGATGCAACTTTTGGTCAAGTTAGCTCCTCAGTTCTTTTGATATGGGTTACACTTAAAAGGATGTTGTTTGAGTTCTGAGACCAATAGGCTCTGCCCAAGACTTTAGTGGTTCAAAACCAAAATATCTGAATTCTTAGGTGGTCAGTTCCTATGCAGATGTCCTTGATGATGCGGCTTTGGCTTCAGGCCTTGAAGCCAGCTCTTAAGAGCATCCTTTGTAATGTGACTGCATATGAAAGGAGTTAACTGATTCTTCCTAAGACTCTCTGGCACCTAGAGAATGAATCCTTATCAAATTACCTATTCTGTGCTACTCTCAGGATACAACAGACTAAGGTAATGGACAAGAAAACTTGAGTCCCCTTCCTTTATCTCATTTATCTATAAAAACTTTGTCCTAAGAATCAATAAATGGAGTTCATCATTCTTTCTTGAACTACCTGTATGGCCTGGTCATTTCTTATTCACGTCTCCGAATCATGTTTAAATGATAGACACTGAGCAGCCACGGGCAGTCCCGTGCAGTACTGGGTAGTTTATCTGGTAAGATTCCCATGCACAATAGGGTAGATCACCCTCTTATAAAATATCTTTAAGCAAAGTTTGCACAAGTAATTGTGAAGGATGTAATTGAGAGGGGCCACATTCATATATAGATTAGGCAAGATGTATATAACTCTAGTTCATTACTTTTACCATAATGAGGCCAGAAAGGTAAGTTGGGAGCAGGTGGCAAAAGGTTCTAACACCAAATAAAAGGGTAGATATTTAATCCTACAGGTAGTCGGGGACCCCTGAAGTTTTTGGAGTAGAAGAGCTTTCTGGCTCCAGCTCTGAACTTCTGAGGAATCTGTGAAAACAAAGACTTTTTTTCAGTTTTGTCTATGCACTCCCGGCACATGGAAGGCATGTAATAAATGATTGCTGATTAATTAGGAGGTTAGCAACAGAAACAGATACCATTCCCTACCTTTCCAAAATAGTTTAGAAGGGATATCAAAGATCTTATCAAACTAAAAAAGTAGCCCACAAAAGTAGAAATTTCATGCAGAGGTCTCCTTGAGAATGACCAAGAGCTATGTCAGGCTATGTAAGCTCTCACTGGTCATCTCAAACTGAAAGAATATTACCTCAATGACAGATGATAGTTCTGCCATCTGAAGATCAGCTCACATAGTTTTTTGGGTGCCAGGGGATACATTTTCCATTTACGGCAACTTTTAAACACAGAGACCTATAGGAGCTATGAATGACATTAGCAGAGGCAAGACCCTTGCTGACCAAGTCACATTTGCCCAAAATGGGGAATTAATTGACTCTTTGAATACACTATCTAAAGTACTTACATGACCATTTGTTGGATTTATTGGTCAGAAGTGGATTGGACTTGGTGTTCTCTGAGTCCCGTTTCCACCTGGAGATTCTTGTGAGGATAAACTAGGATGACTTGGAATACAAACATCCTAATAAAGAGTGAGAAAGCATTAAGTCTTTCCTCTTCATATGAGGATGAGAAATGAGGAATTAAATTAACTATAATTCAATGGCAATAAATAAGGAAGTCTGGGGGTGTGGAGGCAGACAAGTAATCCTGAAGATAAACCTGCAGAGGGAAGGGAAGCTTACTTCTTTATTCAGTCATTTCCAGCCTCCTGGGAAGGGAGGATGAAAAACATGAGAGAGAAAAGGCTAAGGTATCACTGTGTGGTCTGACTCTGAATAATCTATTGACATCTTGTTGATTTCATCCTCAGGTGAATCCATTCCAACACTTGAGAATTTGCACAGAAGACATCTCATGTCTCCCCTCCTTTCTCTTCTCAGTGTGTCTTCCCCAGGGTATATGTGGTTTTCTGAACTTTTCATTATGAATTGCAGTCTTCCCCCTTCTCCCAATGATCATAGCTTAGCGTCTAATGCGTTCATTAGAGAAAATTGTGTGGCTCAGGGAAAAAAAAAAGTGTCAGCTTGGAAGGCAGAAGATCTGACTGAAATCCCAATTTTGCCACTGTCTTTGTGACCTGATTTAGGAGACAGGGCTTTAGATTTGTAATCACAAAGACCTGGGTTTAAATCAAATCTATGACCACATGCCTATCAGTCAGCTTTTCTAACCCTCAGTTTCATTAGTAGCAAAGTCATCTAGAGAGAGAGAGACAGACAGACAGAGATGAGAAAGAAGAGGGAGAGAGAGAGGAAGATGGAAGGAAGGAGAGAGAAGAGACAGAGAAAAGAAGAGAAGATAGAGAGAAAAGGAGGGAGACAGAGAGGGTAGGAAGAGCAGAGACAAGAGAAGGAGGGAGGGAAAGAGAGAAGGAGAGAGAGAGAAGAGACATTGAAAAGAAGAGAGAGAAAAGGATGGAAAGGGAAAGACAGAGAGACTATTGTACTGGATAGAGGGTGGCATCAGGATCAAATCCTATTGCTGCCAAATAGTGTATCTGTTACCTTAGTGAGTCACCTATCCTCTTAGAACCCCAAGAAACTTTAAGCCTCTAAGTTTCAGTGCAGTTCCCAACTCAAAAATCTCCAATGCCTCTAGGATATAACATAAACTCCTCTGATTTTAAAATCTCATCACAACTTGGCCTGAACCTATCTTTGGAGCTTCATTGTACATCCCCATACTCTACAGTTTAGCCAAACGGCCCTCCCACATTGTTTTTCTGTACATCACATATGATACTCTATCTCTCATCCCTGGGGCATTGCAATGGCTATCTGCCATGTCTGAAATATATTACGTTTTCATTTCTGCCTTTAAGAATACTTCACTTGCTTCTATAAGCAAATACCACCTTCTTGCTACGTGCAGTCTTGTTTGATCTCCTAACTTCTAGAGTCCTTCCTTGTTTTTATTGTATATTTATCTTCTCTCTCTCTCTCTCTCTCTCTCTCTCTCTCTCTCTCTCTCTCTCTCTCTCTCTCTCTCTCTCTCTCTGCCCTGCCTTCCTCCTTTCTCTCTTTATAATACATATATACAGAATAATATATATTTTCTGTACACAAGTGTATGCCCTTTCTCTCCTCCGCACAGTAAGAAATTACCTTTGATTATTCTAGAGTTGTATGGTACAAAAAAATTACAGAGTCTCTTAGAACAGAATGAGTCTCAGACAAATGACAGAATCATAGAAATTGGAGGGTGAAACAATTTTTTTATAAAATTAGGGAATTTGCTTAGTCTGTCAAAAGTAAGAAATGATTTCTGTGACAGGATTTCTAGTCTATTTTCCAGCTTCATTTTAATTATTCCAAGAATAGAGCTGCCACCCCCAGTTTTGGATAGCTTTTTGACAATTTTGTAAATGTCATTGTCCAGAAAACTCCCACTTGCTTACTTTCCCCTTTTTTGACTCTGTCCCACTGCTCTAAATAGCATCTCCTTGGGGCTGTGGAAAAAGTGGGACACTATTGTACTGTCATTGGTCATGTAGTGAACTGATCCAACCATTCTGGAGAACAATGTGGAACTATGCCCAGAGGACTATAAAACTGTATATAACCTTTGACCCAGCAACAGCACTACTAGGTTTGTATTCCAAAAAGATCAGAGAAAAGGGAAAAGGGCCAATTTGTACAAAAAATATTTTTAGATGTTCTTTTGTGGCTGCAAAGAATCAGAAATTGAGGGGATTTCCATGAATTGAGGAATGGTTGAAAAGTCGTGGTATATGATTGTGATAGAATACTACTGTGTTATAAGGGATGATGAGCAGAATGATTTTAGGAAACCCTGGAAAGACTTCATAAACCGATGCAAAAGTGAAGTGAGCAGAACCAGGGGAACAGTGTACACAGTAACAGAAATAGTGTGATGACCAAGCGTAAATGAATTGGCTCTTCTTAGCAATATAATGATCCAAGACCATTCCAAAGGACTTATGATGAAAAAGACTATCTACTTCCAGAAAATAAAAACCAAACTGAAGTCTGAATAAAGATTAAAGCATAATTTTTTAACTTTATTTTTCTTGTTTTCTGGGAGGTCTGTTTTCTTTTAAAATGGCTAATATGGAAACATGTTTTGCATGACTGCACATGTATAATCTATATCTAATTGCTTACCATTTTAGGGAGGGAGGAGGGAAGGGAGAGAGGGAGAGAATTTGGAACTCAACATTTTAAAAGACAAAAATTTAAAATGGTTTAAACATGTAATTTGAATATATAGATATCTATATATATGTATATACAAATTTTCACATAAAAATAAGCAGCCCCTCTTTGGCACAAAATAATTTTTTCCCCATATTAATCTTAGGAGCTCAGTGAAATGGGGTGGTAGGAACTGTGCTGGATTTGGGGGCTCAAAGAGGAAGATCTTCCATGGAGCTTTCCTTGATTCATCCTTTTCCCTCTACCAGATCAAATCCTTTCCTCTTCTATGTTGTCCTAGACCGGTGTTTTATTTAAGAACAAAAAAATCCTAAAATGTTTTAATCTCAGAACCCTTTTACACTCATAAAAATTATCTAGGACCACTTCACCCCACAAGGGCTTTGTTTATGAGAGTTATATCTACTGATATTTATTGTTTTAGATATTTAAAACATTAAAATATTAGAAAAATGGTTTTGACCCAGTTGAGCTACTGAAAGGGCATTGTGGACCCCATAGGTCCATGGATCACACTTTGAGAACTGCCGCTCTAGGTCAAATGTTACTTAGTGGACTCCTAAGGCCACCTGGTGAAGCCTTTCTCAGACCTTTTTTGGATGTATAACATGAAATACATGGGATTATAAAGGAAAGTAATTTATATTGAAATGCAGTTTTATATACATGCACGGATATGTGTAAATATATGCACACACAGGTATGTATATACACATATACATACATGATAAGCAGAATGACTTTAGGAAACCCTGGAAAGACTTCATGAACTGATGCAATACATATATCATCTATCTATCTATCTATCTATCTATCTATCTATCTATCTATCTATCT
>NW_027185852.1:9532326-9560507 GCF_028583685.1 Petaurus breviceps papuanus
TCTATCTATCTATCTATCTATCTATCTATCTATCTATCTATCTATCTGTCTGTCTGTCTGTCTGTCTGTCTGTCTGTCTGTCTGTCTGTCTGTCTGTCTGTCTGTGTCTATCTATCTACCTATCTATCATCTTTTCATAGTTCTCTGGACTAGTCCTCTAGTGACCTAGGTCTTTAATTCTTGCTACTTTGGATGATGGTGGAACAAACACTGGAGTTTTATATATTTACATATAAAAATTAAGTAAGTACAAAATTAAAGTCTACTGGGTGTCCATAGTCAATCAGGCAGCAATGTCATGAGCTGCCAGGAGGTGGCTGAACTCAGTGTCCTCTATGGTCGCTCCTAGTTCTTCATATATGATTTTATGAAACTCATCAAGTGAAAGAAAATAGAAACAAAGCCTAATTTCTTTCCCCCAACTACTGGTAAACCAGGAGTCCCCAAGCTGTATTTATGTAATTGATTCTTTTCTCTAGTGGTGAGGACTGGCATTGGGCCTCTCCTGGTTTGCCATGAGGAAGGTGGAGCTGCTTTCAGACTGGGTTGATGTCACTGGACCCTAAGGCTTTAATTTAAGACTCTGTTCATGGAGTCATTTCCCTTCCCACCCCTTCCTCCAATGCCCCCCAGGACTTGAACTACAGACTTCAGTGCCAACATTCAGTACCTACATTATTTATGTAGAGATGAAGGGTTTTCAAAGCATTTTGATCTTGAATAACCCTGTGGGTTTTTTTTTTCTTATTGTTCGGTGGTTTTTTTCAAACCCAATGCATATACGCATTGTAAAGATGCAGGCATTGAGAATTAGCAAGATTAAGAATTGCTTTCAGAGTCTTCTCTCTCTAATTTATCCCCTTTGCAAGCAGCCCAGTGACCTCACTGACTGGGGTAGGGCTTAGAGCACTGGCCTTGGAGAAAGGAAGACCTGAGTTTTAATTGTGCTTCAGATACTTAACAGCGGGGTTGACCAAGTCACTTACTTATCTTTTCTCAGACTCAGTTTTCTCATCTGTGAAATGGGGATAATAACAGCACCTACCCCCCCAGGGTCGTGGAGAGGATCAAAGTTAACGTCTGTATAGCAAAGTTTCTGGCATGCAGGTGGTGCTATCTTCATTCATTTTCTCTCCCTTCCCATAAGAAGATGAATGCCTCCAGGATGCAATACAAACACCTCCTTTAGGCAATTAAAGCCCTTCCTTTTCTGTCTCCAACCCCACTTTATTAGCTCTATATTTCAGTCAAACTGACAACAGATACGTGACAGAGGGCTGGAATTGAAGTCATAGGACCTGAGTTCAAATCCCACAGTAGTCACACTGCCTGTATAGCCAAAGGCAAATACTTTTACCTGTTGGATGAATCTCATTTAACTCCAGTTTTCTCACCTGTAAAGTGAAGAATGGTTAGACTAGATGCTCAGTAAAGTCCCTTCCAGATCCAAATATGGGATCCTACTGGCTGCTTCTGGAACACAACATTCCATTTCTCACTTATGCCTTTGTTGTACTCCCTGCCCCTGCTTAGAATATGCTGCTTCTTAACTTCTGTCTCTTCTTGTTATTTAGTCATTTTTTCCTGTTGTGTCTGACGCTTCATGACCCAATTTGGGGTTTTCTTGGCAAAGATACTGGAGGGGTTTGCTATTCCCTTCTCCAGTTCATTTTACAGATGAGGAAACTGAGGCAAACAGGGTGACACATTTAGGAGGCATCTGAGGCCAGATTTGAATTTACGTAGATGAGTCTTCCTGATTCCAAGTCCTGGCACTCTGGGCACTATGGTGTACCCTAGCTGCCCACTCTTAGAATCCCCAGCTCATAGCAAAGCTCAGCTCAGAGATCACTTCCTACATGAAGCTTTACCTGAAACCCCAGCTGCTTACAACCTCTTCCCCTGAAGTTACTCTGAATTCATTCTGCATAAATGTTGCATTGACTTCATCTATGTATAATTTGTTTTCACGTAGTAGAATGTAAGCTCATTGGCTTGGGCTTGTTTCATTTTTGCTTTTCTTTTCTCAGGGCATGAGAAAGTGCTTGGAGTATAGAGGGTGCTCACAGGTTTTATAATCTATGGCCATGGGCAAGTCATTTAACTCAGCTAAACTTCAGTTTCATCATTTGGAAAATGCAGACACGAATATATAATTGTACCACAGGGCATCAGTGAGTGGTTGAAAGAAAATAATGTGAGCACAGTGAATTTCAAATATACAAATATTTTTTTCTATTGTTTATTATTGTCACATATTAGGCAGAAAATTCTTGAGTTCCACTATTCCCACTATTAAAAGCATAATTCAGAGAGCAAGTGGGCTGCTACATGGGGGAGGGGCACAGTCTATGAGTGTATGCGGGTGTGGTCTGGATCTCAGTCGGAGGATGTGTGTGTGTGCACACTTTTGTGTGTATAAGTTTGGTTGTACGTGTTTGTGAGTGCTTGCACACATTGGGGGAGGGGCGAATCACCCTAGAACAAAACCCTCAGAATGAACTTGACTTCAAAATCACAAAGTATTTAATGCAAAGCAAATAAAAAAGCATTAATTTAGCCAAAAATCAGTGTGACCCATCATCATTCAAGTGACCCATCATCAAAGGCTTTGGTAAAGGGTGTAAAAAAAGAGGACCCCGTGCTATTTTAATTTCATTTGCATTCATAGGAAAGTACGTCTTCCCTTGGAGAGGCACGGTGTTTTATTGTTTTTTAAGAATGGAGTTTGCAAAAGCAGACGGAATGGCATCTTTTCAATGGAGAGGCAGATTGAAAATAGAAACACTGAACGCACTCTCTCACATTCCTTTCAATAAACAGAACTCCCAACGAGAACTGAAATGTTCGGAGGTAAATCTATTGTTTGTTGTCGTTGCTGGCACCTTGAAAGCCAATGATTCTGAGCTGAGAATGGAACAATTGGGGCTGAAATTTAAGTGAAAGAGATAATAAGGAAACCATTCCAATGCATCTCCCCTCCCCCCCCCATGTCCATGTTTCCATAGAGACAATCGCTTTCCTTTTCTGCTTCCAAATCTATCTTTGTCGATCAATATTTTATGGTAATTGTTTCCATGGTAATTTAATCTCATCTACTTTTATATTGGGGGGGGGAATTAAAATTTCCCCCACCTAAAAGGCAATGAGAGAGAGATTGTAAAAAGAGTAGGGGATGTGAAGTCAGGAGGACCTCAGAGTTTAAATTCTCATTCTGCTACTCATTACTTATGTGACAATGGGCACAATGCTAAACATCTCTGGGTTTTAGTTTCCTCATATTTAAAATGAGGAGTAAGACTAGAGGACTCCTTATAGCCTGTTCTTTCTTGAAAATTTGTGGCCTGGGGCAGCTAAGTGGTGCAGTGAATAGAGCACTGGCCCTGGAGTCAGGAGGACCTGAGTTCAAATCCAGCCTCAGACACTTAACACTTACTAGCTGTGTGACTTTGAGCAAGTCACTTAATCCCAATTGCTCTGCCTTCCCCCTGAAAAAGAAAGAAAGAAAGGAAATTGTGGTCCTACAATCTTGGGTAATTAATTTCAATTTCCATGTGCCTCAGTTTCCTCATCAGTAAAATCTAGCTGGCATCAGTTCTAAATCCATTATGATGATGAAAAAATGTGTGTTGACATATAAAATCACATTAGCCAACACTTGGAATAAATCATTTTAAGACAGCTGAACCATTTCTAGTATTATCTCATTACCTTTCAACTATCATTCCCTTTCTCAAAATATTTTGCCACTGCCCCTTACAAAGGAAAGTATGTTCCCTATTGATCGAATTCATCCTTCCCCACATCAATACCTTCCTCCTTTCATGAAGCTTCCTTGACTTTCCATACTAAGTGTCACACTCACACCTCTTTGCTCCCTGAAAATCTAGAAGGATGAAATGTAACAGGGAAAATGTAAAATCGGTAAGGGTTCAAAAGAGTCACAAGTGAAAGTTAGTGAAAGTGTGGCCAGACCATAGTTCATGAGAAAAGAATCTCTGGCTTTGAGTGGAAGCCAAACTTCATTATGAATTAATGATGTGATATGGAAGTCATAAAAACTAATTTGATGATAGGCTGTATTAAGTGGGGCTGTAGGGCCCAGGGATGAGATAAACCAACCATATTCCGCCCCAGACAGACTACATATGCAGCATTGCATTCAATTTGGGACACGATATTTCAGGAAATACATTGACATGAACAAGTATTTAGAAGAGAGAATCCAGAATGATTAAAAGACCTAGAAGACAACTTATATGAAAAGTCATATAGGCACTGAAGAAATATGATTGGAGGAAGAAAAGGCTTAGGAGAGACATGAGATATGTCACCAATATCTGAAAAAAGTATCATGATAAAAAAAAAATGGTTCTACTTGGCCCTGGAAGACAGGACGAGAACCAGTGAGTAGAAGAGGCAGACTTAGATTTAGGTTAAATAGAAGGAGAAACTTCTTACCAACAAGACTGGTCCAAGATTGGAAAGGAATGCCTTGGGATGAGAGTGAATTCGCCCTTTACAAGAGGTATTCTCCCCTTATAAAACAAAAATTCAAATAGCTTAACACTGCACTGAGACTTTTAGAACATGCTGTATGTGTTTGTATGTATGTATGTATACACACATGTGCATATGTATATATATATGTAAATATCCATGTAGTGAGGAAATGAAATCAAGAGTTAGCTAGATAGCTAGCAGTTACATAGCATTTCAGTGTTTGAAAAAGTACTTCCTATATGTTATCTCATTTGGTCCTCAGAACAACCCAATGACATGCTCTTATCACTCTTTATTTCACAGAGGAGGAAATTGAGTCCAAGGCAGCATAAGTGACTTGTCATGGTTACACATACAGTAAGAATTGTTTAGTTGTTTCAGTCACGTCTGACTCTCTGACACCATTTGGGGTTTTCTTGACAAGGATACTAGAGTGGTTTGGCATTTTATTCTCCAACTCATTTTACAGATAAGGCAATTGAGGCAAACAGTCCTCTAATCCTAGGCTTGCCCAGGGCCACCCAGCTAGGAAGTGTCTGAAACTAGATGTGAACTCATGAAGATGAGTCTTTCTGACCGCACACTTGGAGCTCTGGGCACTATGGTGCCATCTAGCTGCTGTAGATACCAGTAAGTATTAGAGGTAGGCTTTGAATTGAGATCTTTCTTTCTGACTCCAAGTCCAGTCCACTAATGACTGTGACAGCTCGCCTAGGTATGCCTCTGCTAGCTTCATTCAGGCTCGCTGTACTATAACAGAAAGCCCTAAGATTCCAGGACCATGGATAGTCATTCAGTAACTGATACTAACAGGGCTTCCTCTCTCACCATCCTTCTTCCAGAGGATTCATTGGTGAGAGGTCAAGTCAACATGAAGCTAAAATATATTCATGATGAAGAACCATCAAACTATCTCCTTGTCCTGCCTGGAGTCAAAACAAACGAATCAGGAAGAATTCCCCATTTGATATTCATGCCACAATATCTCATTTTCGTTTTGTCCCTGAAAATAGCAGCAAAGCTTCCAAAGAGCCATACCAGTATAAAGGGAGAGGAATTCATAGCTTACCCAGCTCCCTGGAAAGGAAAAAAAATGATGGATTGCCTTGACCAAAGATAAAACAGATGCTCATCTGAAATCACATCATTTTAGCCCAGAAAACAAACCTATCTTGGGGCAGCAGAATTCCACTCAGCATCTAGTAAGAAATTCATGCAAGCACCTAGAATTTTGCTTTTGCTCTGACCTAATTCTAAGGAGCTGCTGCTGCTGCACAAGGCGTTTTTGCAAATTCTGGTTTCAGGGCAGTGTGGGTAAATCCAGAAGTGAAATCAGTTTTGTTTATTCAACAGAAATGTTGCTAATTCTTTTTTTGCTCTGTTGGAAATTACCTTTTTTCTTCCCCCAGTACACTTAGAAAAATACCCCATTCATTTCATCAATAGAAGGAGGCTTCAGGGTAGGGTTTCTTTTTCCAACACAATCACTGCCGGGAAAGCAAATTTCAATGATTTTATAAACATCCGATAAGAGCAAATTAAATTAAAAAGAAAATTATGAAACAATAGTGTTGGTACAAGATACAAATGGCTTACAATGAGGCATCTAATGCAATCTTTACTTGCAGAACCCCTAAAGAATTAGGCAATTTAATTCACTTGAGTTTCACAGATTTATTAAATACCTATTATGGCAGGCCCTGTTGAAGATGTTAGGAATCACAAGACCAAAATCAAAGGAACAGCCTTTGCCCTTGAAGGACTGAAATTCTACTTGATTTAGGTACCTATTTTTTAATAAGGTTTTCATTTGTCAAAGTCCAGATATGACCAATAGCACCTTTTAGTCTGGTCCCCTGGATAATTGGTGATTGATGACTGCTTCCACAGCATCCCCTATCTCATGGCCACTCCCTAGGAGCAGCACAGGGACATGACCATTCAGAACACAGAAAGGAGCTGTGGTCTTGGCAGAATGTCAAACATCTAGTAGGTGCCACTCTGTAAGAACTGTGAAGAATCTGTGCCCTATAATCTAAGTCACTGGAATGTAAGCACCATGAGGACAGGAGCTATTTTTCCTTTGCTTTTTGTCCCTAGAGGACACTTGGACCATAATAATTGGTTAACTAATACTTGCTGATCAGAAAATCCTAGAGGGTTGCTTGAGACACAGGTAAAGTGACTCGACCAGGGTCATACAACTATCAAGTGTTGGTAAGATTTTTTACTCCTAATCCAATAGTCTATATCCTATTGCCTCCTACTAGTAGCCTTGACTAACTTGTCATAGTCTATCTCATTTTTTTCAAATGGGAAAACTGAGGCTGAGAAAGAAAAATGATTTGCCCAATCATACAGCTAGGCTTAGGCAAGATCCAGATTCAAAGCTACTTGACTCCAAAGCCTGGTCTCTATTCACTCTGCCACGTAGATGAGAAATCTTTCTTTGTCTAAGATATGACTGTTAATATTTCTCACTTTGGGGTAATAGCAATCATAAGAACTATCATTCATATAGCTCTTTAAAGTTGTAAAATGCTTCCTACGCATCCTTTCATGTAACCCTCACAGCCATTCTGTGAGGCAGCTGCAATTGTTATTCTCATTTCACAGTGGAGGAATCTGAGGCTGAGAGTAGCTAAGTCATCAGCTTAGGGTCACACATCTTGTGAGTGTCTGGGATAGGCTTTGAACTCAGGTCTTCCTCACTCCAACCTGCATTGCTAGAACCAATGTACTACCCAGCAGTTCATTCAAAGATCGCATGAAGCCTTTTGTTTTACATAAGGACTTTCTTGTGCTGCACAAAGGAGAAACTGGATGACCATTTGCTAAATTGATTTGGATTCAAATATTCCACAGAATCAGATTCAGAGCTAGAAGCAATTTGGTCTAACCTATTGTTGAGAAAGAATTCCCCACAACACAATGCCAGACAAGTGTGCATCCAGCTGAAAACCATTGGAGAGGACCTCCCCACCTCCTGAGATATCTCTTTCCACTTTTAGACAGTTCATATCACCAGGAAGTTTTGCCCTAAATTAAATTGAAGTCTACCTTTTCATAAATTCTGCTCCCCCTCACTAGTGGTCTGCAAACTCGAGCTGTACCATAACATGCCAGGTACCTTGGAGAGGGGCTAGTTGTTCAGGTTAGTAATTGCCCTCTGGCATCTGTGGTCCCTTTCCATTCTGATACCCTGAGATGCAGGTCTGTCGCATACCTTTGCCAGGCATGCCATAAGTAGTTCTGGGGTCACAGGTTCATAAAAACTGGGCTAGTAAGAAAATTTCAGGGAGGAGGAAATTTTTTGCTTTCATGGTGCACTAAAATTGCCTACAGATCTCAGGGGAAAAATACTGCCAGGCTTAATAGCTGATTCAACTTTGGGTGACTCGGTGGCCCATGGTTAATTTTGACCTTTTCCAACCCTCATTATAATGTTCAGTATGCAGCGTACCAGCTAAATAAAGAAGATACTCC
Organism: Petaurus breviceps papuanus; assembly: GCF_028583685.1. Classification (NCBI taxonomy): domain Eukaryota; kingdom Metazoa; phylum Chordata; class Mammalia; order Diprotodontia; family Petauridae; genus Petaurus; species Petaurus breviceps. Next base: position 9,540,316 of record NW_027185852.1, read on the forward strand.
TAATCATTTCAGAAGGTTCAACAGGATACAGACTGTCTGTCCCAAGGCAGATGACTTCCTGAAAGAGTTCCTTCGACAAAATGAGAAAATGAGATCTGCGTCAGACAATGACTTCAGACTTGGACTGCGAGCCATTTGTTCCGAGATCGTTGAGAAATTGGCTTTTGTGAGATTCACCAGAGAAGAGCGCACCCAAAGAAATAAGGCATTCCTGGACACAAGCTTGTCTTCCATTCCCTCAGTTCAGACCCGTGGGTGCTTACTTGGAAGAAGGGCAGACTTAGAGGGGCATGCTAGCTGTCCCTGAATATTTAAAATGATGCCATGCCAAACAGAAACTTAATGTGGTCTTCCTGTCCTCATGTGAAGAACTTGGAGTCAGTCAATAAACACTTATTAAACTCCTGCTATGTGCCAGGCTTTGGGTTAGTACTGTAGATACAAAAAAAAGGCAAATGACAATCTCTGCTCTCAAGGCGCTCAGTAAAATGGGGGAAGTAACATGAAAACAACCACATAAATACAAACAATCTATATAGAAGATAAATTGCAGAGTCAACAGAGAGAAAGCACAAGTGTTGAGGGGGAGCAGAGAATGTGTCCCATAGAAGATGAGATTTTAGCTGGAACTTGAAGGGGCCGGGGAAGTTAGGAGGAGAAGATGAAACAGGAGAGTATTCCAGGCATGGGGAACAGCCACAAGAGATGCTTACATCACGAAGATAAATGGAGGGATGTCACTGTCAATGAATCCCAGAATGGGATTGGGTGGGGTAAGAAGCCTGGAAAAGAAAGGAGAAGTCTGGCTACCAGAAATAAGCAACTGATTCCCTTTGTACCCCTGCCCTTTTAAGAACTGAGGTATGTTCAGTTCTGGCTGCCACATTCAAGGATGCCGAGTGTTTAAAAAGGGGGGACCAAAATGGTGAAGAGTTTTCATGGGAATTGGGAAATAACAACAGATCTAGAGTTAGTTAGATTTCTTGGGTTCAAGTCTTTCCTCTGCTACCTAGTCCTTGTGTGACCTTCAGCAAGTCAGTTAAATTCAGTGGGTCTCAGTTTCCTCATTTGTAAAATGAAGGGGTTGGGCTAGATGATGTCTAAGGGGCCTTATGGCTCTAAGTCTCTGATCCTCTGACCCAATCATCCTAAGTCCATGTTATATAAGTCTTGCTAGAAAAACTTGGGATGTTAGCTTAAAGAAAAAGGGACAGGAAGGAATAAACATTCATATAGCACCTACTATGTACCCAGCTCTGCACTAAAAGCTTTTATAAATATTATCTCACTTGATCTTCACAACAAGGCTGATGTGGTTTTGTGGTTGAGGAAACTGAAGCAGATAGGGGTGTAGCAGCAAGCACCCCAAGCGTCCTCAGGGTGGCTGCTCACACAGGTTCTTGGATCTGCTTTGTTAAAGGAAAGCAACTCAAAATGGGTTAACAAGCTTACTTTAATCCATTAAACATATATCGTTTACCTCGTTCAGGGGAAAAAGGTCAGCACCCCGAACTTCAGAGCATACAGGCAGAATTATCAAGACAGAAACAGATCAAGTAGACAGCTTTCCAAACTGTCCAACCATTACATCCATACCAAACAACATCTGGGTTTTTCAAAGGGTGGGGGGAGGGGCCCTGGACAACGGCTTCCCAGAATCCAGATCAAATCACAGAACACTTCTCAAAGTGAGCCCCCAAAACAAAGCTACACATCAGGGCTTATATAGCCTTCTCCTGGCTCAGAGAATGTAACAACCTTGTTGACTCACTGGCCAATCAAAAAGTATCTACTGAAAAACAAGCCTCCCACCCCAGGCTTCAGGTGCACTTTAGCCTAGGGGCAGGGAAGATCTTCCAAATTTGCATTCCCATTACAAGGGGTTAAGTGACTTGCCCAGAGTCACACAGATAGTAAGTATCTGCAACCAGATTTAAACTCAGGTCTTCCTGGCTCCTGACACTGTACTCTATCGACTGGCCTAGGTAACTGTGGGGTGGAGAGACAGTAGAAACAATTTCCATGGCAGTTGTCTTCATGAACTTGAAAGATGTAATGTAGAAGCAGTACTTGACTTGGTGTGTTTGGATGCAGAGGGTGGTTTCCCCACCACAAGAGGGTTTCAGACAAATGCTGGGTGTGGAGGCTTCTCCTGGTACAGGTTAGATTAATAACCCATTAGGTTACCTCAAGACTGAGATTTTGAGAATTTTCAATGAGAGAGTAAATTGGTATTTTAACTTCCTGTATAAGAAAAATTTACTTTTAAAAATGTTTATACTAAGAAAATCACAAAGTGAGTGTGACATAGGACAGCTGGATAGAGTGATTCATTAGCATTCTGGGGATATCAGCAGAAAGTAATGATGGCTGCCAACACATTGGATAGATTCCCTGTGGTGAAATTATGGGAGGACAAGGACAAGAGTTGTATAAGATAGGTGGACGAAGATGGGTTGTGATAACTTGGAGGGTAGGTCTAAAGTGATGACATCATAGATCTATTTAATTGAGTCGCAGTCTCACAAACTAGGAAAGTGATATATGCACAGCATATCTGCCTTTAAACAAAACATTTAATAAATTCTCTCATGATAGCGACTTTGGCAGAAAGCAGTGGAGGTTGGAGAATATATAGCTTGTTGAACTGTAACTAAGAAAAAGTTGATTAACAAATTTATGGGTAAATGAAGGGAATAAATACCTACTATGTGCCAGGCTCTTTGATGAGCACTTTACAAATACAATCTGATTTGATTCTCACAGCAACCCTGGCAGGTAGGTTCTAATATGATCTCAATTTTACAGATGAGCAAACTGAAACAGACTGTGTTTAAATGATTTTCCCAGGACCACACAGCTAGTATCTGAGGTAAGATCTGAACTCAGGCCTTCCTGACTATAGGTTTAATATTCTATCCACTATACCATCTAGCTTTCATGGGAGGTTCCAACATTATAGGATTTCAGAGTTTGAATGGACCATTAGAATCACAGATAATCTAGTGGGATTCTGGTGTTTTCCCAGTCCTTGGTCAGAGGTTCATAGAAACTAGTGATTTAAAAAAATGTTCATTGATATACTTAATTTTTGCCTCAGTTATGTTTTCTCTGAACTCCTCCCAGAAATTTACTTTTTTATAAGAAAAACAAAATTTTTTGGAGAACAAGAAGAAAAAAAAATAAATCAGCACATTGAAAAAAACCTGACATAGCATGAAATATTGTATATCCATGGCATATAGAACTGCCACCTTGGCAAAGTAGTAGGAAGTGGTCTCATCTCAGATGACTCTCTGTAATTTTGAAACATCCAATTCCTATTGGTTTGTGAAGTTGTTGTTTTTCACCTTACATTGTTGTAGCCATTGTGTGTACTGTATTCCTGGTTTTACTTACTGTACTCTATATCAAAGCAAACAAATCTTCATTCTAGATACACACATGTGTGTGTATATATATGTATATGTATATATACACACCAATATACATACATATATGTGTGTTTATGTGTATGTATACCTATACACATATTGATATCTGTATACACAGAAAACTAACAAAAATATTTGACTAAAAGTCATTTCCCAATAGATAAATGATCAGAGGATATGAATAAACACTTCTTGCAAGATGAATTATAAATTATTTTAAAAAACATATGAAAGAATGCTCCAAATCAGTTTTAACACAAAATGAAAATCAAAATAACCCTGACATTTCACCTCAAATCCAGCAAATTGCCAAAGATGACAAAACCCAGAAATCATTAGTGTTATTATGGTTATAGAAAAACAGACACAGTGATGCATTATTGGGGCATCACTGTTCTCCCAGTTCCTCAGCTTCACAACTTAGGAGTCATTCTACATGCCTCACTCTATCTCTTATTCCCTCCCATATCCAATCTATTTCCAAGGACTATTGATTTCACCTGTGCAACATTTCTTGTAGATTTCACTCCCCCTGCCTTTGCAACATTTAGATTTCATGTAGATTTCACCTCTGCAATTTTGCAGCATCTCTTGTAGATTTCACCTCTGCAACATCCTTGTCGATTTCACCCCCTGACTTTGCAGCATGTCTTGTAGATTTCACGTCTGCAACATCCTTGTAGATTTCACCCCCCCCCCTGACTTTGCAGCATCTCTTGTTAGTTTTCACCCCCCCTTGCAATATCTCTTATAGATTTCACCTCTGTATCATCTCTTTATAGTCCTTCTTTGTTCTGATACTGCCTTCTCACTGGCATAGACCTTCACCACCTCACACTTGGCTTATCGCAACAGCTGCTAGGAGTTCTGCCTGTCTCAAGTCCTTCCCCAATCCAGTCCATCCTTCCTGCAGCCTCCAAACTGATTTTTCTGAAGTGCATTCTGACTATATTATTACCCCCATCTACTCAATTACAGCGGCTCTATCACTTTCAGGATCAAATAAATATCTTCTGTTTGGCATTCTCAGTCCTTCATCAGTCAACCTCTTCCTTCATTTCCAGTCTTCTTAAACCTTATTCCCTTGCACCTATCCTGTGATCCAATGAGACTGGCTTACTCAAAATAAGACAGTCCTGGGATGGCTAGGTGGTGCAGTGAATAGAGCACCAGTCCTGGAGTCAGGAGTACCTGAGTTCAAATCCGGCCTCAGACAATTAACACAAAAACTAGCCGTGTGACCTTAGGCAAGTCACTTAACCCCAATTGCCCTCCAAAAAGCAAAAAACAAAAGACAGTCCATCTCTCAACTTCAAGCATTTTCTATAACTGGAATATTCATGCTGGAATATTGTCCCTCTTCCTCTCCACCTCCTAGCTTTCCTGGCTTCTTTTAACCTCCTGCCCCAATTCTATCTTCTTTAAGACTTTTCCAATAACTCTTAATTCTAATACCTTTCCTCTCTAATTATTTTCTATTCATCCTGTCTATAGCTTGTTTGTACATATTTGCTTGCTTGTTGATCATCTCCCATTAGATTGTAAGGTTCTTGAGGGAAGGGACTGTCTTTAGTCACTTTTTGTATCCTCAGCACTTAGCACAGTGCCTGGCACATAGTAGGCATTTTAATAAATGCTTATCTACTGACTTTTCACTATGGAAAACAACGTGGAATTATGTAAAGAATGTGATTAAAATGTACATCTCCTTTGACCAAAATGTTCTACTACTTTGTATATATCTTAAAAAGATTACTCATAAAAAAGAAATGTCTAATATATATATACCAACGTATTTATAGCAATACTTTTTGTGTATGAGTGGTAACAAAAAACTGGAAACAAAGCTGATTAAGATTGATTGGAAAATGGCTAAATAAATTGTGCACATGTATGCAATGGAATGTTATGGTGCTGTAAGAAAAGAGGCCTTTTGTTAGTTTTGTTTTGTTTTTGAAGAATAAGATAATCTTTTGAGAGCCAGAAAGGACATCAGAGTCCATCTAAGGCCATCCTCTTATCTTATCGACGAGAAACTGGGGCCCAGAGAGGGGAAGGAAGTTACCCATGTAGTGTCAAAGCCAGAACTGGAGGACAAGTCCCTTAACTCCAAATTCAGAACAGTTTCTAAGGAATTGGTAAATTGGAGCCAAGAAAGGGAAGTGACTTCCCCAAAGTCATCTGAGGAATAAGTGACTAAGTAAGAGTTATCATATAAACACAGACAAACACACACAGACACACACACAGACACATATGCACACAAACCAAAATGTGAAAAATAGTTGGTTTCACTGGGACCTTTGTGGATCCCTGTATATGGGTCCTATGCAAAACAGTGGACTCTCTGATCAAAAGGGATGGACATTTTAATCACTTTCTTTACATAGTTTCAAGCCTCAGGGTCTCTGGATTTATCTGTTTTAACATTTTTTTGCAAATGAAAGATGAAAATATTAATGGCAGTCCAATAGGATTTTCAGGTGAGATCAAGCTGAGAAGCACTACCACGGAAGACAAACACAGGATTTTAGAAGATCTTGACAGGATGGAACACTGGCCCTCGGAGACCAGATGAAATTTAAAAAGTTAAATGTAAAGTCCTGTGCTTTGGTTCAGAAAATCAATAGCAACCCTCGAGAATGGAGGAGATGTCATTTAACAGCAGATCCTCAGAGACATACTTTGACTCTAAGTGCAGAATGAATCAACATTCTATTTTAGCTACCAGAAAAATAAATGGAACATTACAGTGTCCACAGCAAAGGAGATCAGAGTTCCATACTATGTTGCTTCGGCAGATGGAAGACAGATGACACTTGATCTCCTTGGCTCCAGTAGGCAGAGATACATGGATGTTACAGGAAAGATAATTTCAGTTACCCACAAGGAAGAACTTTCTAATAATTATAATTGCTTCAAGATGGAATGGGCGACCAGGTAGAATTAGCAAGGTGTCTGTTAGTAGATCCTCAACAAAGGCTGAATGGCTATCTCCCAACAATGTTGAAGGAGGATTCATTGACTGGATATTAGGTTTCACAAGACAAGTCCAAGGTCCCTTCCAACACGAAGTTCTGTCACTTACCTATGAGTCTTCCATCTAGGAGGTAAATTTCATAAGAAAATTATCCTGGTCATACATGAAACAAAATGGATGGGCCCACACTGAGAAATACTTTCATTCTATATTTTCAAGAATTTTATACTCTCTCCTACTTGGGTTTCCATGACAATAGACTCTGCTGATTCTCCTTAACTTGTCTGATTGCTCCTTCTCAGTCTCCTTTACTGAATCATCTCTGCATTCTTCCCATTATATATATGCTATTTGATCAGATAAATGCTCAGGATTCTACCAAATCCAAAGGTTTGTGGATTTATGGAAGAAAAGGTTCATAATTGATGGGTGACTTAAGGATACCCACAGCAAGAAAACATGGTTAATAGAATCAATAAAGAGATGGCTTTGAAAACATGACCCCTAATACACACTAGTTATATGATCTTAGATGAGTCAATTAATTTTTCATGGTACCAGGCAAATCTCTAAGACTATATGTTGCAAAGTAGGTACCAATCTGGCTTGCAGAGGAATTTTCCCACTAGGAATTCCCTATACCAATGAAATCACAGATTCAATACCAAAAACCAACCAGTCAACCAACCAAATCCCAAACTATGATTTTCTCAGAAATACTCTCATACTGTCCTAAGCTGCTGTGGCAAAGGAGGAGTATACAATGGGCACAGGCCACAGACTTCCACCACATTGGAAGAACACAAAGAAAACAAAATCAAATATAGCATATACATATAGTACTTCCAGGGCTACTTGATTGTAATATATGGGGAACTAGCTAACCTAAGCACCATTTTCTCTAGCTCATTATCAAGGCAGATTGATTCAAGTCTGACTCTACCTATAGCCTAGAAGTATTTGAGCAACTTATTAGAGACCAGAACCATGCCCAAAGCTATTTCTAAAGGCGAAATTTTATTAGATCTAAAGCTTAAAAGGATCTTAGAAATCACCAAGTCTACATTTTACAAAGAGGGAAATAGACCCAGAGAGATAGGTGGCTTGTTCAGATCACACAGACAGTAAGTACTGGAAACAGGATTCACACCCTGACTCCAACTTTGACACTCCTTCAATACCCCCAATGCCTCTCCTTGCACATGTAAGGCATCTGGGTAATATTCCCTTCAACTGTAGGTGCATAAAATACTTTCTGCTTCTACCACTAAGTAGCCAAGTCAGGTCCATGCCTCATTCTCCTCATTTGTAAAATGAACATATGATCTCAAATTCTCCTTACAGACCTAAAATCATAAGATACTACACATGAAAAGCAATCCCACAAGAGGAGCTGAGCTTCCAAAGGGAAATGTTGCTGCTGGGTAAGATCTATAAAAGCAGGGACACTTTTTCTTTCCCACTGGCCCCTTGATGAACCTTGAATAAAATGCAAACTCTTCTATGATATGGCACTTTATTACCTTTCTAAAGTTGCCTCACATTGTTCCCCTTTGTAGATTCATGATTTAATTCAGTTTGATGAATATTGATTAAAAGCTTAAGAATCCTAATTGAGCAAAAGTGTGGAATGGTAGGAAGTATGTGGGTTTTAAAGTAAGAAGATATGAGTTAAATATTAGTTCTGGAACTCACTGCTTCCGTGACCTTGGACAAGTCATGACCTCTGTTTATCCTGTCCTTATCCTTAGTAAATCCTTATCCTAACTAAAAGGAGAGACTTAGGCTCACTGGTCTCTGAGATCTCATCCAACTAAATCTGTGAGCCTTCTCTACCAAGTTCAAGATATGGGGCTAAAAAGATAAGCAACAAGTATTCATTGCCCTCAAAGAGAGAGAATATCCAGCTGGAATTCAAAAGAATTGGATGGAAACAAAGGATAAGAAAACACAAAATAGATACAATACCATTTTTGAAAGGAAGCACTAATAGCTGAGGGGAATAAGAAAACCTTCATATAGGGCAATAAATAACTGAATGAATGAATGAATTTGCTTATTATTTTCTTTACTAAATTTCCTTTAATCTAATCTCTATCAATCAACTGATCAATCAATAAATATTTATTAGGTAACTACAAAGTACCAGAAACTGTGCTTAAAGCTGGGGATACATAAAGAGGCAAAATACAGTTGCTGCCTTCAAGGAGCTTACAATCTCATCTACTAATAATGAAATGTAGATTCTCCCACTTTCATATCTTTTTACATTTTTAAGATTGCTTTTGTTTGTTCTAATCCAATTGAACAAGCATTTATCAATCATATGTTTTTGCCCAAATACAGTATATAGTTGTATAGCATACAAAATACAAAAATCAAGGGGGAAACATTTCCTGACTTCGAGGTGCTTACCAGACTCAGTTTTCAATAGCTTCATAGGCAGGAAATGTATGAAGGCATTGATGAAGCCAAGAGGTGGGGAAGTGGTCAGTGGGGAAGCACTGGTTAACAGATATTTTAATCCTGAAGTCCATGGCAGTTCCCATAGCTCTAATTAGCAATGAATCAACTGTGAATGTGGCTGAGCAGGGGAAGTACTTTATGTTTTCCTTCTCATTCAAAAGGTTCTTTTCTGAATTAAGAGGTCCCTTCCTAATTCCCATATTAATGGCTATAATAAGAGGGGCAAAAAAGAGGATACAATGATTCCAAACTCTGATAGTCAACACTTTGAAATATGGTGATTCACTCCACTGTCATCAGGAATGAGTGACTGAATATTATAATATAAATATGTAGCACTTTGTACAGTGATAGGAGTCTTTGTTACAACATTATGAAAAATTATTTTTAGGGGCAGAGCCAAGATAGCAGAGTAAAAGCAAGAACTTGCTTGAGCTCTCATTCCATCCACCTCCCATACCTGTAAAAAATGACTCTAAACAAATTTTAGTGCTGCAGAACCCACAAAGTGACACAGAGAAACAAATTTCCTGCTGAAGGCAGCCTAGAAGGATGATAGGAAAGGTCTGTCACACTGAGATGGGAGCATAGCGCAGTCTCTTATGAGCCACACTGGCCCAGACCTGTAGCACCGACCAGCTGAAGCAGACTTCAGGGGACTGATTACTGGCAGCTGTTGTGATTTCCAGACTTCTCAACCCATAAATGCCTAAAAGAAAGTAAAAGGTCAGTGGGGAGCTCTGTTGGAACTGGGTGAGAGAAGAATGTGGTCTGGTCCCTGCACCTAGGGCAATGGAGGTGGTGGTGGCAGCTGCAGCTACTGCAACGTGGCTGCCTCCTGAAGTCCAGACCTACAGAAATTTGGGACATAGATAGCACTCTTCACTCTGGAAGCAGAGTTCTACTGTGGCAAAGAGCTCAAAAGTTAAGTAATTGACTGGCAAGATGAGCAAACAAAGGAAGCAAAATCAAAGTATAGAATCATTTTTTGGTGACAAAGATGATCAAAACATAGAATCATAAAAAGACAGCAAAGTCAAAACTCCTGCATCGAAAGCCTCCAAGAAATTATGAACTGAGTGAGGTCATGGAGGAGCTCAAGAAGATTTTGAAAATCAAGTAAGAAAAGTAGAGGAAAAATTGAGAAGAGAAATTAGAATGATGCAAGAAAATCATGAAAAGCAAGTCAACATCCTACTAAAGGAGACCCCCCCCGCAAAATAATGAAGAAAATAACACCTTAAAAAGAGACTAACTAAAATGGCAAAAGAGGCCCAAAAAGACAATTAGGAGAAGAATGCCTTAAAAATCAGATTTGGCCAGATGAAAAAGGAATTTCAAAAACTCCCTGAAAAAAAAATAATTCATTCAAAATTAAATCAGAGCAAATGGAAGCTAATGACTTTATGAAAAATCAAAAGACTATAAAACAAATTCAAGTGAAAGAAAAAAATAGAAGGTAATATGAAATATCTCATTGGAAAAACAAAACAAAACAAAAACACTGACCTGGAAAATAGATCCAGGAGAGATAACTCTGAAATTATTGGAGTACCTGAAAGCCATGATCAAAAAAATAAGGCTAAAGATCATCTTTCAAGAAATTATCAAGGAAAACAGACCTGATATTCTAGAACCAGAGAGCAAAATAGAATTTGAAAGAATTCACTGATTGTCTCTTGAAAAAGATCCCAAAAAGAAATCTAGGAATATTATAGCCAAAGTCCAGTGTTCCTAGGTCAAGGAGAAAATATTATAAGCAGTCAGGAAGAAACAATTTGAATAGTGTGGAAACACAATCAGGATAACACAAGACCTAGCAGCTTCTAAATGAAGGAATCAAAGAACTTGGAATATGATATTTCAGAGGTTGAAGGAGCTAGGATTAAAACCAAGAATCACCTCCCCAGCAAAACTGAGTATAATACTTCAGGGGAAAATATGGACATTCAATGAAATAAAGGACTTTCAAGCATTTTTGATGAAAAGACCCGAGCTCAACAGAAAATATGACTTTCAAATACAAGAAGCAAGAGAAGCATGAAAAGGTAAACAGGAAAAAGAAATCATATGGAACTAATTAAATTTGAATTATTTATATTCCTACATGGAAAGACAATATTTGTAACTCATGAGACTTTTCTCAGTATGAGGAGAGTTGAAGGGAATACATAAACACACACATATCATGTATACATACATATTTATGCATGTTTAGGTGGGTATATGTGAGTATATGTGTGTGTACATGTATACACAGACAGAGGGCACAAGATGATTTGAATATGAAGGGATGATATCTAAAAATAATTGAGCTGAGAGAGGAATGTGTTGGGAGAAGGAGAAAAGGAGAGATAGAATAGGGTAAATTATCTCTCATAAAAGAGGCCAGGGAAAGCTGTTACAATGGAGGGAAAAAGCAGGAAGGTGAAAGGGAATGAGTGAACCTTACTCTCACTGGATTTGACTTAAGGAAGCAATAACATACACGCTCAATTGGGTATCTTACCCTACAAGAAAGTAGGGGGGGGAGAAGATGAGAGGGTAGATTATAGAAAGGAAGGCATATTGAGGGTTAGGGTAATTAGAAGCAAACACTTTTGAAAATGTATAGGGTCAAAGGAAAAAAAATAGAATAAGTGGGGGGCGGGATAGGATGGAGGGAAATATAATTAGTCTTTCACAATATAACTAGTATGGAAATGATTTGGGGAACTACACATGGACAAACTATATTGAATAGCCTGTCTTCCCACTGGGGGTGGATGAGGAAGGAAGAAGAGAGAGAATCTGAAACTCAAAGTTTTAAAAACAAATGTCTAAAAAAATTGTTTTTTACATGCACTCAGGAAATAGGATATACAGGTATTGGGGTATAAAAATCCATCTTACCCTACAAGAAAGTAAGGGGGGAGGGTATATGGGGAAGGATAAAAGAGAGAGGAGATTGGGGGAAGGAGCATTCAGTATGGTTGCGATTTGGTGGTGGGGAGTAGGGGAGAGACAGGGAGAAAACTTGTAAGTCAAAATCTTATGGAAATGAATGTTGAAAACTAAGAATAAATAAATATTTTTAAAAAGAAAATTAATTTTTAGAGTAAGAAGGAACCTTAATGTTTATTGACTCCAACTTCCTACTCAGTTCAGAAATCTTGAGGCAGCTGGTGACTCAGTGGATAGAGAACTGGCCCTGGAATCAGGAAGACCCATATACCTACTACTTTGTAATCCTGGACAAGTTATTTCAACTCTGTTTGCCTCAGTTTCCTCAACTGTACAATGGGGATAATAGTAGGAGAAGAGTCAAGATGGTGGAGTAGTAACAGGACTTCTACAGGGCTCCAGCTTCCACCTCCCCCAATTCATGTAAAAGGGGACTCTGAACAAACTTTGGAGCTGCAGAACCCACAAAATGACACAGAGAAGCTAACCTCCTGCTGAGGACGGCCCGGCAGGCTGGCAGGGAGCAGCCAGTGCAAAGCACTCTGGGAGCCGAGCCCAACCTCCCACATGCTGGAGGTGTTAGCCTCAGGGAGGGCCTGACTAACCCCTGGCTAGAGGGACTTCAGATCACCAGCAGCTGTGGAGGCTTCCAGAATTATCAACAAATAGATGCGAAGGAAAAAGTGAGAGGGTGGAGGTCCTGGGGTATGTGACCAGCTTGCCAGAGCATGTGGAGGCTTCAGAGAGGGCACCCAACTAATACCTTTGGCAGCTGAGAAAACCCCAGCATTTGGGACGAAGCTTCCCTCTCTGGTGGCAGAGTCCTACTGTGGCAAAAAGCCCAAGAGTCAAGTAATTGAGTGGCAACATGAGTAAATGAGGGAAGCAAAGTAAACAGAGCAACCTAGCTTTACACTCCTATTTTGGCAATAAAAAAAGATCAAAGCATAGAATAGGAGGAAGACAGTGAATTCAGAACTCCTGCACCAAAAGCTTAAAAGGAAAATATGAGCTGGTTACAGGCCATAGAGGACTTTAAAAAGCAAATAAGAGAAGCAGAGGAAAAATTGGGAAGAGAAATGAGAACAATGCAAGAAAATTCTGAAATGAGTCAACAGCCTGACTGAGGAAAATGACACCTTAAAATAATAGACTAACTCAAATGGCAAAAGAGACTCAAAAAGGCAATGAGGAGAAGAATATCTTAAAAGCTGAATTTTCAAGATGGAAAAAGAATCTCAAAAGCTCACTGAGGAGAATCATTCCTTCAGAATTAGATTGGAGCAAATGGAAGCTAGTGACTTTATGAGAAATCAAGATGCTGTTAAACAGATCCAAACAAATGAAATAATAGAAGGCAATGTGAAATATCTCATGGGAAAAACCACTGACCTGGAAAATAGATCCAGGAGAGATCATTTAAAAATTATTGGACTACCTGAAAGCCATGATCAAAGAAAGAACCTAGAAATCACCCTCGAATAAATTCTCAAGGAAAACTGCCCTGATGTTTTAGAACCAGAGGGCAAGATAGAGATTGAAAGAATCTACTTATCACCTCCTGAAAAAGATCCCCAAAAGAAAACTCCTAGGAATATTATAGCCAGGTTCCAGAGTTCCCAGATCAAGGAGAGAATATTACAGGAAGAAACAATTTGAATATTGTGAAAACACAATCAGGATAATCCAGGATCTGGCAGCTTCTACACTGAGGGATCAAAGGGCTTGGAATATGATATTCCAGAAGTCAAAGGAGCTGGGATTAAAACCGAGTCATGTTTCAGGGGAAAATATGGTCATTCAGTGTAATAGAGGACTTTCAAGCATCCTTGATGGAAAAACCAGAGTTGAATAGAAAATTTGACATTCAGATACAAGAAGCAAGAGAAGCATGAGAAGGTAAACAGGGAAAAGAAATCATAAGGAACTTATCAAAGTTGAACTATTTACATTCCTACATGGAAAAACGATAATTGTAACTGATGAAACTTTTCTTAGTATGAAAATAGTTGAAGGGAATATATATATATACATATATATATATATATATAATGTCTATATAGACGGGTATATGGGCATATGAATACACATGTGAATGTGTATATATATATATATGTTTACAGGTATACATAGATATAGGGCACAGAACCAATTTAATGGGAAGGGATGATACTTCAAAGGTAAAATTAAGAGGTGAGAGAGGAATATAATGAGAGGAGATGGGGAGAAACAGAATGGGGTAAACTATCTCATATAGAAGAAGCAAGGGAAAACTGTTACAATGGAGGGGAAGAAGAGGAAGTCAAAAAGGCAAAACCTTATTCTCATTGAATTTGGCTCAGGGAGGGAATGACATACACACTAAATAGGGTATCTCACCCTACAGGAGAGTAGGGGTGAAGGGAATGAGAGGGGGGATGATGGAAGAGAGGGCAAGTTGGGGGGTGAGGGAATTTGGAAGCACCCACTTTTGAAAAGGGACAGGATCAAAGCATAGATCAGAACAAGTGGGAGGTGGGATAGGAGGGAGGGGAATATAGTCAGTCATTTACAATATATCTACTATGGTAATGTTTTACATAGCTACACATATACAACCAATACTGAATTGCTTATCTTCCCAGTGAGGGTGGGTGACAAGGGAGGAAGGGAATAAATCTGGAATTCAAAGTTTTAAAATCAAATGTTTAATATATATATATATATATATATATATACTATTAATATTAATTTACATGTAATTGGGAAATAAGATATACAGGTACTGGGGCATAGAGATCCACCATGCCCTACTGGAAAAGTCAGAGGGGGTATGGGAGAAGATATGGGAGAGAGCAGATTGGAGGAGGGGATATCCTGTGGGACTGCTATTTTGGGGCAGTAGGTAGGGGTAAAATGGGGAGAAAATTTGTAACTCAAAATCTGGCGGAAATGAATGATGTAAATAAATAAAAAAATAAACATTTGAAAAAATGGGCATAATAATAGCACCTGATTCTTAAGGTTGTTTTGAAGATCAAATGTGATAATATTTGCAATAAACACAGAACAGTGCCTGGCATATGGTAGGCAATATATAAATATTTATCTCCTTCCCCCTTTTCAAAAATTATGGTTTTGGAGATACAGTATCTGAATTCAAATCCCACCTTTGCTGGATGACTTTAAGCAAATGACTTTTCTGTAAGCCTTCATATCATGATCTATAAAGTGAGAAGGTCGAATTTTATGACCTCTAAAGTTCATTCTGACTTTTCACCTGTGATGTGGTCTATAAAAGGAAAGGGCTAATATCACAGGACATATAAAAACATTTCTCAAAAAATTGCAGACTATTAACAACCATATGAAAAACAAATCCAAATCCCTAATAATAAGAGAGATGAAAATTAGAATAGTTCTGAGATTTCAGCTTCCACCTAATATGTTGGTAAAGAAGACCAAAGATAGGAGTAGTCAGTGTTGAAGTGGTTGTGGAAAAGCAGCGTCATTAACATACTCTGGGGAGAATTGTGAATTGGTCCAACTATTCTGGAAAATAATTTGGAATTGTTCAAAGAAAATAAGTAAACTTTCCATATCTACTGATACCTAGAGAATTCATAGCTATGTGAATACCGCAAGGAATTCAAAGGTAAAAATAAAGGTCCCACATACACTGAAAAAGTTATCGTATTATATTTTGTAGTGGCAAAGAATTCTCAACAAAGCAGATGGCCATCAACTGGGAATAGCTAAAGAAGTTGTGGAATGTCTTCATAATAGAATATTACTGTGAAATGCTAAAGATGATGAATATAGAGAATCATGGGAAGACTTATGTGAACTTATAGAGAATGGAAAAGTAAGATACACAATTATTAAAATGATGCAAATGAAAAAGAAACAGTGGGGTGGCTAGGTGGTACAGTGAATAGAGCACCAGCCCTGGAGTCAGGAGGACCTGAGTTCAAATGTGACCTCAGACAATATTTACTAGCCATGTGACCTTGGGCAAGTCACTTAACCCCAATTGCCCTGCCCTCACCCCTCCAAAAAGAAAAAAAAAAACACAAAAAACAGTAAAACAGTAGGAACTAAAGACTACAAACTTTTGGTAACAAAAATCGATCCCAAAGATGGCACACGATGAGGTACTTCCTCCCTTAACATAGAATGGAGGGACTGTGGATTTGAAACATCAAAAATAATGCTAGGTTTTGCTGTTGTTGTTGTTGGGGGCTTGGGCAATCACTTCTACTCAACTGTTCTTTTTTCCCCGCTCTATTCTTTGGTGGAAGGCAGAGGTGTCAGACATGTGCCCATCGATGGCCCATAACAATTCCAAGAGTCCCAAAGCACATTAAAATATAATGGGTAAATTTGAACAAAACAAAAATGCAATAAAACATACATATTCCATCATAAAACTAAGTTAATATGAGGCCCATAGGGATCTTATGTGGGGATTAGTGGCCCCCATTTCTATTCACATTTGATACTACTATTTTAAGGTATAGCTCTCTGGGGGTAGATGATCTGGAAAATGGAATGAATGTAAAACCAAAATATAGCAATAAAATGTATTTTTAAGTGGAAACACTTGATGACATAACTGCAAAAGTCCTTTCAACTCTAAAATTTTCTGAATTCTTTCCAGATGGACACAAATCTATTAATCAACGCTTTTTAGTGATGGTTTCACAAGTTATGTATTCACCTCAGTATAACCAGCCTTTGTTTTGAGTTCTTTCCACAAGGGTTCTGATCATGAGAGATGGCATCAGATCCCCTGGGTAAGTGCAGATGTTCTGGGACGGCAGAATTTCCCTGATTTATTGGACTAGTAACCTTATCAAAATTGTATAAAGAGAGTTCTCTCTCATTATAAAATCTCAGACTTGGAAGGAAACTCAGAGCAAATTTAATATATCTTCCACTGAACAGGAGTCCTTTCTACAGTGAATATGACAAGTACTCATCTGACCTTTGCCTGAAGACTTCAAGTGATGGGAAAACCGACTACCTTCCAGAGCAGCCCATTCTACTCTGGCATGGCTTTGACTTTCTGGAACTGTATCTTTATGTCAAGCCCAAAGCTCCCTCTTCAATTTCTACTCATTGTTTTCATTTCTGCTTTCTGGGATTAAACCAGAGAAATCACAGAATCATAAAATTTAAAAGTGGAAAGGGCCAGAGAAGTCTTCTAAGCCAAATCCTTCATTATATATATGGTGAATGTGAGGCTCAAACAGGTTTAGGTGACTGTCTAGGCTCTCTCTCAGGCTCTCTCTCTCTCTCTCTCTCTCTCTCTCTCTCTCTCTCTCTCTCTCTTCCTTTCTCCCTCCCTCCTTCCCTCCCTCCCCCCTTCCCCCATCTCTCTCTCACACACACACATATACACACACACTCACTCCCAGTGAGGGATTTGAACCCAGGACTGCAATAACTTCAAGATAATTAGTCTCTCCCTCTTCCATATGACAGTACTTTCAAGATTTGAAAACAACTATAATACCCTTTGACCTTTCTTCTCCAGCTAAATAATTTGTAACAAACATCATGACCTTGATCTCTGATCCTATAATGATCCCTGTGGTATGGTTACCCTCTCTCTGCTCCTCTGCTTGACTGTCTCCAAATCACCATTAATGTACAAGATGTCTGTTCCACTATGACACATCCCATTTGGTTTGAATGTTCTTTCCTCTCTTGCGCTAAAATTGGTTTTGTGATAACTTCCATATGCTCATTTGAGTTCTCTCTTATGGACATGCATTGAACAAGTCAACAACCCCTTTCACAGGGGAGTTAAGATATGTGAAGTAAACAAGCATTTATTCAGCACTCACTATGTGTCAGACCCTGTGCTGAATAAACACGTGAAGACAACCATCATGCCTCTTCCAAGGTAAACATCTTTCAATCATTCCCCAAATAGTATGGTGAGTAATTCCTCAATCTCTTGGTTTACCTCCTCCATTTTGTCAAAGTCCCTATCCAAATATGGCTCCCTGGCAGAAACAGAACCTATAGAATCATGTCTTACTAGCATAGGACCATGACTTCCTCTCTTCTAAACTCCTTTCCCAGGAGACTGTAATCTCCTTGAGGGCAAGGGCTGTTATATTTTTTGTCTCTTTATCTCCAGTGCATAGCATGGTACCTGGTATATAGAAGGCACTTAATACTTGCTGATTGAGTTTGTCAGATGCAGCCAATAATGATGTTTCTCCCACTTCAATATTTATTAACATGGTACAAAGGTGACCTTACTTTGTTAAAGATCATGGCAATAGATTACCTACCTAACATGAAAGAATTCAACTGCAGGACTGAGGACAGACTCCAGGTTTGCCCTTTAAGGACCAATTTAGCTAAGTTTAGAAAGAATCATACTAGACTGAGAAAGATGCTGCATTTTTTTCATTAAGAACAATGCTCAAAAATGTCTAGTAGGTCACAGAGGGGAATAGATTCACAAAATTAAAAGCAAAGTAGAGCCAGAGTTAAGAGAAAGCAATTTCTTGGGCAGGGTAGGGTTATATCCCCAGTGTCTAGCTCAGTGGCTGACTCATAGTACCCACTATATATATATATATATATACTTCCTGATTTAATAATTAAATGAATGAGTGAATACTATCTGTAGCTTACTGGCTAAATTCAACAAATGAATGAATTTTATCTGCAATTCTATTTGCCTATTGGTTTATTAACCAAACGATCATTATCAATGTCAGTGGAAGGAGAACAGCCATTCACAAAACTGCAGCTCCCCGAACTCTCAAAGCATGATGGTACTAACATTTTTTAGCCAAAAGCATTGACATCATTGGAGAACATGAAGGTGATGGTCACCTAAAGCCACCAGATCTTTGTTTCACTTAAGTCATTGCTGAATCTCCATACCATCTGTTTGTTGAGAGCCAAGGGGATTTAGTTCTTGCCACGTATTGATCTCTAAAAAGGTAAGTTTGCAGGAAAGTTTAGTCAATTGCATTATAGAGTCATTTACTGTCAATAGCACTCAATGGCCCTGTTGGAACACCATCTTTGGCCAAGAGAGAGG
Organism: Petaurus breviceps papuanus; assembly: GCF_028583685.1. Taxonomy (NCBI): domain Eukaryota; kingdom Metazoa; phylum Chordata; class Mammalia; order Diprotodontia; family Petauridae; genus Petaurus; species Petaurus breviceps. Next base: position 9,559,190 of record NW_027185852.1, read on the forward strand.
CACTTTCTGAGAGCAGCTTCCATGAATAGCACTGGAAAGTGGATCTGGATGGTAGGGAATTGCATTTTGTTAAGAAAACCAAAATGATGGCTGCTTTTTTCTTTTAGCCAAGATTTTTCTGTGCTTGGGGTTATTTGTTTGGCAAACCAATTAGCTGTTTTTCCTTGCTTCCTCCTGTGGGGCTTCTATCGTGCAGGGCTGGAGACTCTCTCCATGAAAAATAGTCAGAAATGTTCCAGTCTTCGCATACCAAATGAATGTGCAGACTGGGGCACCGAGCAGAGATGCCATTTAGGGAAGTGTGCTCGTCCCCCCAAATATGTGCAAAATTCAAAATTAGCTCAGTGTGAACTTTACTAATGTGCCCCTCACCCCCTGGAGAAAATGAAGAACTTTGGTAACAGATGTTTCCAGGCGGGGCGAGAGCTCTGGCAAATCTCTCATTCTGCTAACATGGAGCTGATGACTTTCTCCAGTGTGCCATCCATTCGGAAGGATGGCAGATGGACCAGCTGAAGCTGTGCCAATGCAGGTAGTCTCTGGTCCTCAGTTGACTCATCTGCACGATCCAAAGTTCCGACTAGATGACTTCTGAAGGAAATTATAGCACACAGCTTGACTCAATTATAGGAGGATAGAATTTGGAATTGGCAGTCCCGAGTTCATATCTGCACTCAGATACTGACTGCTGCCCGGAGTAAGTCACAACCTCTCCAGGCTTTAGTTCACTGAACTGAGAAAAGAGGAGGTTGAGTCTTTAAAATCCCTTCCAATGCACCCTGTGACCCTATGATTCTACGTGCCAAGCTACAGTCTTGTGCCGATCTAAGAGAGAATAATCTTGTACTGATTAGGGTGAGAAGCACCTTGGTGGAGAGGGTGAATTGAACTTGGAGGGGGAAAAGAATAAGGTTTTATCCTGCTTCTCACACTTGTTAGCTGTTTGACTCTAGCCAAATCCTTCAAACTGTATGTGCTTCAGACAACTCCCTAGCCTAGAGCTTCACTACAAAAACCTCCTGATTACCCCAGCATACCACCATCATGCCTTTGTCCATACTTTATAAACTTATCTGTGTATATAGTTTCTCCAGACAGATTATAAATTCCTTGTGGGAAGGCTCTCTCTCCCTCTCTCTCTCCTTCCCTCTCCCTCTCCCTCTCTCCCTCCTTCCCTCCCTCCCTTCCTCATTCCATCCCTTCTCCTTCCCTCCCTCCCTTCCTCATTCCATCCCTTCTCCTTCCCTCTCTCCTTCCTTCCTTCCTTCCTTCTTCCTTCCTTCCTTCCTTCCTTCCTTCCTTCCTTCCTTCCTTCCTT
>NW_027185852.1:9560517-9574296 GCF_028583685.1 Petaurus breviceps papuanus
CTTCCTTCCTTCCTTCCTTCCTTCCTTCCTTCCTTCCTTCCTTCCTTTTTTTCCTTTTCTCTCTTCCTCTCTCCCTCCCTTCTTCCATTCTTCTTTCTTTCTTTCAGGGTGAGGTGGGGGGAGTATCTCACTTGGTGATTACATCAGCTCCCATGGGTTCAACTATCATTTCTATCCAGATAATTTGCAGATCTATATATCCAGTCCCAATTATTTTCTTGAGCTCCAGTCTCAGATCACTAGCTGCCTTTTGGATATCTCAAATAGGAATGCTAGTAGACATTTCAAATTCAATATATCCATAACAGCAAAACTTGTTTTTTTTACCCCAAATCTTCCCCCTTGTTCCAATTTTCCTATTATTGTTAAAGGTACCACCATCTTCTAAGACATCTGGACTTGCAACCTCAGTGTTAAGTATATGTGTGCATATACACACATGTGTATATCTATCTATCTAGATATACATATGTAAATACATATTTGTATGTGTATAAATACATATATGTATATGTGTGTGTGAAAGAGTCTATATAAATCTATGAAGTCCATACATATAAACACATACACACACACATGGTAGTTAGGGAACAAAGGCTTTTGTAGAATAGTAGAGTCAAGCCTAAGAAGCAGTCCTAGAAAGAAGCTCAAAGAGCACATACTCTAAGGCCCTCATTTTTCAGAAAAGCAAACCAAGGTCCAGAAATGGAATGGGATTATCCCACCTTTGCCAATAGAGTAAATAGAAGAGCCAGAGCTAGACCCTCATCTTCTAGAAGAAAAAAGACCTGGTTTTGCATCTTGCCTCTTTTGCTTATAACATCTATGAGCCAGGACAAGTCACTTAATCTCGCTTGGCTTCAGTCTCCTCATCTGTAGAATGTCTGGGTTAGAACTGATGACCTCTACAGTTCCTCTCAGATCTAGATCTTGGATGTGAGTTCAGACCTTGTATCGCACTTTCTGCATTCTGTTTGTTTCTCATCCAAGATGATAAAGGAATGTTTTCCTTAGTTGGGTAAAAAGACCCTGAATCTAATAGAGACCATGGAGGTCTCTCATTTGCATCCAGATCCCTGACTTTGTTGGAGTTCATGGTTTCCATATCTGGATCTCCAAGAAATCACAGGGTTCATGCTCCAAATTCATTTGAATCATCCCTGGGTAGAGTCTAGAATTCTAATCTTTCGCCAGAGTGAAGGCTTTCATCACTCCTACCTCAGGAAAATAGAAGCTATTCTCTCATCTTTCTTAATACTAGATTTCTTTTGTCTTCAACTCCTATTATCCATGGCAGTTCCTGAAAATGATGTTATGTCATTTTCTGTCTCCACACATTCAGAGGCAACTGCCCTGAATGCCAGGCACATGTTCCCTCCTCATTCATGTACTTTAGAATCCTTACCTTTCCCTTCCCTCTGGCTGCCCCATGCTTTCCAGCTAAAAGCATTCTGTGTCTTCTCAAACCATCTCTGAGTCCTTTGCCTGGATCTCTGCTTTGCCCCACCACTCCATCTCTAATCTATCTCGCTTTCATTTGTACATATATTTTATGCCTCCCCCCAACACCTTGTAGGCTCCAGGAGGGCTGGAACTGTCTTATTTTAAAATAGTGTTTTTTTTTCTTCCAGTGCTTTGTACACAGTAGGTGTAAAATAAATGCTTGCTGGCTTTAATCAAATTAAATTGTTCCCACTGTACAAGGTAAATTCATGGTTCCTTAACCTCTCTGGTCTATGAGCAAGCATGACCTATTATTTGTTCTCACATAGAATTGAAAAAACACTGGATTAAAAAGAAGATAATCTGTGTTCAAATTCTGATTGTGCCACTTTCTATTAGTGTGATGGAATAAATTACCTCCTCCCTCTTGGCCTCAGTTCTTCCATCTGTAAAATGAGGGAGTTGGAGTGATATCTCAACGCCCCATGCACTGCTGAGTGCTATGGAGGATGCTATGAAGCTCTCTCTGTCTCAGTTTCCTCACCTTTAAAACAAAGGGATTAAGCTAAATATTTAAGATTTCTTACAGCTCTAAACTTTATGACTTTATGAACTTCTCTTGATAGAGAACATCTTACTATCTGGTGAAAACATAATTCATTTCTGATGAATTCCAGTCCAGTGAGGGATAGAATCAGACTGATGACCACAACCAAGGCTAATTCATTGGCTGGGGGCCTGTCTCATCAAAGAAATGGGGCTTCAGCATGGAGAGCACCATAGATTTAGGAGCTCAGGAAAGATCTTGGCAGTTTGGCCATTTACGGGCTAACTTACCCAGTGCATCCCGATGAACAATGTTCATGAGATCAGGGTTAGAGACTCAGACCATCCATTTTGAGAAGAAATTCTTAGTCATTCCTCTTGTGCACTTCAATTTTAATTTGTGCTGGCCTAATTTCTTTCACCCTGCATCAATTTACCCAGAGGAGATTTCAAGAGCCTTCACAACCTTCCTTCCTTCCTTCCTTCCTTCCTTCCTTCCTTCCTTCCTTCCTTCCTTCCTTCCTTCCTTCCTTCCTTCCTTCCTCCCTCCCTTCCTCCCTCCTTCCCTTTCTTCCTTCTTTCCTTCCTTGCTTCTCTCCAGGGGTTCAAAATCTTTTGCTTATAATGAATAAAATGCTAGCTTATTTTAAACAGCCTAACCTGTTATACCTCTGCTAGAGAAGTTAGCAATAACTTAGATACTTAAAACATATGCAACTATGGAAAGACTTTGTTTATAATAGCAGCAACACCACCCGCAAAAGCAAGGTGCCTCTTCTTAGAGAAAGCTAAATGGCATGGGGGATAGAGCATTCGTCCTGTAATCAGGAAGACCTAAGTTCAAATCCAGCCTCAGATGCTTCCTAGCTGTGTAACGCGGGACAAGTCCCTTGGCTTCAGTTTGCTTCAGTCTCCACTGTAAATGATATATAGGATTTATAATATAGATAATAGAATTTAAAAGTTTTCAAAGCATTTTGCAAATCTTATCACATTTTATCCTCACAAAAACCCTGGGAAGAAGGAGCTATTATTAGCCCCATTTTATACATGAGAAAACTGAGGCTGAAAGAGGTTAGGTGCCTTTCTTTGCATTCTCAGCTCATATCCCAATGCCTGACACACCTTTTTACACATTCTGTCCTCAGTGGTTAGAATACTCTCCCATTTCACTTTGGCCTTTTGGAACTCCCTCCCAACAGTCCTCACTCTGGGCATTTCCTGATCCACTCAGCTAGTTACAAACTCCCCACTCCCCAAAAATCACTTTGTGCATTTGTGTGTGTCTCTGTAGACACACAACATGTTCATTCATCTCTGTATATGTCAATTCCATCCATTAGCATGCAACATCCTTGAAGGTAAGATTTTGTTTTGCCCTTTTGGATCTCTAGCATCTTGTACAATGACAGAAAAGGCTTGCTGGATTGAATTAAAGAGCACAATTGCAGTCGTTAAGGGTACAAATACTTGACAATTTCGACTTGACCAAAATCAGCCAAGAGGGATGATAGAATCAAGGGGCCATCAAGAACTTGGGCGAGCCCAACAAGGTTGTGTTGAGCAATATTCTTCTGATGTAGCTATTTGGGGGCACGCATTTTCAGGACGCCAGCTAGACTCCTTGCTTCTCCATGCTGTGTTCCCAAGGACTAGAGAGTTCTAGGAAATCCAACGGATTGTGTCAGACATTGTTAGAGACAGCCGCGTCTCTGCTTTGGTACCCAGAAGTGGGGCAGTGGGAGGGATGAAGAGGAAGATGATGTGGCAGAGGAAGAAAGTTGTTATGGTTGCTGTTGTTTGTCTTTTGTTCTCAAGGAGGATCGATGACATCAGGAAGGTGATGTCACGACATGCAAGTGAATTGGATTTAAGTGAGGTGAGGCTGTGCAAAATCACCAGCCTCTCTTTCTCCTCCAGAGCCAACTGGGTCCAGAGGCCAGATACAGGTCAGGATGACATGGAGATTTAGTTAGGAACTGGAGAAAGTCAGGGAGGGCAGGAAGGGGAGGGAGTAAGTTTCAGGCTTGAGATGTAAGCTCCTTGAGAGTAGGATTGTTTCATTCTTTGTATTTGTAGCCTTAACACCTAGAACAGAAGCTAGCACACAGTAGGAGTTTAATAAATACTTGTTGATATGCACAGAGATATCCTCAAGTCACTTCTGTCTATATCCTTTATGTGCATAAAGAAAGGGATGAATTCGATTATTTTCTGAGTTTGTTAAAATATTCCTCCAAAACTTTCTAAAAATCTGGTAACAGTTAAAAGGAGAGAACTGTTGTTCAATACAGGTTAAAATACTTTTATTCCCATTTCTATGTGATTTCCAAAAGGCAGTACCCCAGAAAATGTGATAGCATATTTGTAATTTAAACCTGACTTTTTTAGGACTGATCACTTTGAAGGCATTTATTAAAATCTGTGAATAATATTCATCCTCAAATCTAAATTTCTAAAGAACATTTTTTTCTAGCATGGAAGAATGCCCATCTTTCACAACTAATCACAAATAGAAAAAGATGACTAATGTCAGTTTCTCTATCTGACAATTTATCTCAAGAAGTAAACAGGATCATGAATGCGATTCATCTATTAGCTCCTTTTTTGAAGTGAGATCAAAGATAACTTTTAAACCATTTCATTCATTTTCTTTGCAAATTTCTAACCAATGTTATATTCTCCCAATGAAAATATCTCTGTTTAGTCTACCCCTTTCTGCTGGTAACTTTATCTCAACCTTCAAACATGGCCTGGTCTCCTCTACCTTGAAAAAAAGGAAAGAAAAAAAAAGCCTTCCACTCGACCCTTCTATCACCTATTCCTGTTATATTATTTCTGTTCTTTCTCCATCAAATATGACAAAGAAGTCAAGGACTCTCATTTCTTCTCTACTTCCTTTCATCTTACACTCTTGCAAAGCTGGCTTTGGTTTCCCACACTCAACTGAAAATGCATCTTTGAGTCACCCCTTGCTTGCAGGGGCTCATAGCTCTAGGGCTGGAGGGGACTTCAGAGGACATCTACTCTACCCCCCCCCCTTATTCTGCAATGGAGATCAGGGAGGCCCAGGGAGAGGAGTCTCACCTGAGACTGGGTGAAAAACCAGAGCTTCTGATTCCAGAAACAGCCCTCTTTCTGTGGTACTAGGCTGTCTTCTTCATGCCTTGTACCAATGCATTCACACAAGCCTTTTCTATGATTCCAGTGAAATGACTCTAGTTTCCTTCCCCAAATCTCCATCCTCATGTACAACACCCCATTCCAGACCCTTGTCACCCTCTCTTTGAATTCTAAGTCTCCAGTTATTCTCCCAGAGACCATTCAGCCCCTGGTACTGACAGAATAATCCCATTTAAATATTCTCTTCATTTTTCTACACTTCTGCTCAAGGATATGCCATGGCTCTCAGTTACTTCCCAAATATCCTTAGTTCAGTAAAAGCATTTATGAAGTACCAGCATTATGCTAAGTGCCTGCGATATAAAGAAAAGGGAAAATGCCCTCCTTGCCTTGAGGATCTCCCATTCTATTGAAAGGAAAGACAATATTCGAGCAATTACTTCTGCCAAAGAATATACAGGTTAGGTGGGAGATAATCCAGAAGGAAGGTACTGGCAGTGAGGAACTGAGGGTGGGGGTAGTGGGGTGCAGGAGGTAGAGCTGGAGCAGTGGGTCTGAATTTCTCTGCCTGTGTGATCCTGGCCTAGTCATTTCTACCCTGCAGGGTCTCAATTTCCTCCTTCATAAAATGAATGGCTGGCATTATGTGTTCCCTATGGTCCCTCCCAGCCCTAAATTTATGACCCCAAATTACATTACAAAGGAGTCACTGGTCTGCACTGAAAAGGAATTTTCCATCTTGCCTAGATCAAAGAAGAAATTTGAGGCCCTCTTTACCACACTGACCATAGACACCAGTTCTTGGTATTAGGAATACAAAGAAAAACCAACTTTCTCCCCCCCCCCCAAAAAAAGAGAAAGAGTTACGTCCTAAAGGAATTTCCATTCTACAATCCAGGATACGGAACAAGTACGTATATAATAATTTGAGGAGAAATGAGAGACTTAACAGTCACTGAGCACTCAAAAAGAGAATATGGAGTTGGGTTCAATCCACCAAAGCAACACTTATTACGTGTTAGCTACGTACCAAGAGATGAGGATGCAAAGAAAAACCAAAAGATTTCTCTGCCCTCAAAAGCTTCTGCTCTAAAGGTGACTGTGGCTGCAAAGGTGCCCTAAGGGTTAATATTAAGGGCTTTTTTTTCTAGTACTTTGTGAAGCTCCTAGTTTATTCTCTAACCTGAAGGGGTCCTAAAGTCTCTTCCCTTATCTTGGAGCACCATAAAACTACCCCCTGGGCCTGGACCATGGAATTCCTTGTCTCCACCCCACCATCCTGGGTCATTAAATTTCCCCTGTCTTTCTTATCTCGTGTCTTCCATCTTTCTCATCCTATTCCTAAATCTCCAACCTCCATTAGAAACCCTAAAAATTACATCATCATCTTACAGGCTGTACAGCTTTCTGTCTATGTAAGTCTGGTCCTTTTCCTGCATCAGTGTCTTTGTTAGCTCCTTGCTAAATCTCAGGCCCATGTGCTTTTGAGTCAATAAAGCTCCCACTGGCTAAAGATAAGGTTTAGTGAATTCTTTCAATTCTGAACCAGCTCTCCCAACTCTGACCTCAACAAAGGGAGTGACAGCAGATCTATAAATAGATAAATATGTGGCACCCTCCCTACTCCCAGAATTCTCAGTGGGCATTCTAGTCAAAAGCATATAAACTTGGAATTAGCTTGTTTCCCAAAATGAGGGAAGGAAGTGGGGACCCCTGGGGTATCACACACAAGATTATGGGACAGAGTAGACACAAGATTTTATTGTATAGAGTACATGCAAGGTAGTTAGATTGTATAAGTATGAGGATGGGAGTAATGTGTTTTACACTTTTTTAAACACTAGAAAGATAGGAATGGTCCAGGTAAGGAAAAGTTTTAATTGTCAAACAGTGGGTTTTCTTTGTAGCCATTTGTTTTAATGAAAAGCCATCATTTGGCAGCTAAATAGAGAATGGGTTAGAAAGGAGAGAGACGTGGTGGGGGGGGGAAGAGAGAGAGAGAGAGAGAGAGAGAGAGAGAGAGAGAGAGAGAGAGAGAGAAGATAACAAGAGGGAAGGAGAAGGCTAGAGGAGAGGGAGGAGAAGGAAAGGAGATGTGAGCTGAGGAAGAAAGGGAGCCCGCATTTATTAAGCACCTATTCTGTGCTTTCCAAATCTTTTCTCATTTGATCCTCATAAGGATCCTGTAAAGCAGATGTTGAGTTGGGAGTGGACGATGAACTTGAGTCTGGGGCACTAAGGACGATAGTGTCCTGGGTACTTGGAAGGAGAAGTGGGTTTAGAGCCAAAAATAACGAATTCTGTTGTGGACATGGTGATTTTTGAGATGCCCCTGGGACATGTGGGTCAAAATGACCAATAGGCAATGGGTGATGTGGGAGTGGACGGAGGGAGAGGTTGAGGGCCACATCAACAGAGTTAATGACAAGAAGAGAGCAGCAAAATTATATTCTACCCTATTTCTGGAGGCTTTTAACTAAACATCCCTTTGTGGTCAGATACTTTCAAAGTCCAAGAGAATTGGATAAATGCAAAATGCCCAACAAGTGGGCCATCAAAATGAAAAGTGGGTAAGTTCAGGACCTAGAAGACAGGAAAAGATTCTCATGGAGAAAAGCATCGGGTCAAACTTTGAAAGACATTGGGGATTCTAGGAAATAGAAGTGGTTCTTTAAACAGTGACATTTTAAAGAGACCTCATCAAACCAGAGGCAGAAGATTCAGAGGGAAGAAGACCTGATCTCAAAGCCAAGTTCTGCTTTCTTATTCCCTGTATGTCTTTGGGGCAAGTGCTTACCCTCTTCTGAGCCTTTGTTTTCCCCTTTGTGAAAAGAGATGTCTGACTAACTAGATGTCTCCTCAGGGCCCTTCAGCTTTAGTCGATGAATCCTATGGCCCTGGGCCCCAGCAGGGTTACTTCTGGGGCTGCAAACTAAGTGGCATTTTGGTTTGTACCAGCAGAAGCTTCCAACGACAGGCAGGTACCTTGCTTTTATCTCTAAAGCAGATGGGCCCATTCACTAGGCTCTTTGGATGCTGTCAGCACTCATCCTGGCTCTCCTGAAGCTGAAGCTGCCTGGGCTTTGTTTCCCAAATGTTCCCAATTCTATTTCCACCCTATGATGTCACTGGTGTCATGGTTACAACAATCCCTCACGGCTGCATCTCTGCCTCTGGCCACTGAGACAATGGAGCCTTCAGAACAGCTGGGCTCTTAGGAACCAACCACAGTGATTCTCCCTTTGCTTAGAAAAATCAGATGGAGGCGCCCAGTGGGGCCGGGCATCTGGAGAAACAAATCCGGAGCTCGTTTCATATCACCTGCTGGGATCTGAGGAGGGTTCAGCATAATCTTACGTGCAGGGTTGAATTGGATTCGACAGGCTGTTTTATGGATAATAAAACCTTAGAGAGGGAGCAAAACTTATTTGATCACCCCAGACATCGATTGTGCCCAAATTCGCTGTTTTCAGTAGAATGTATAAGGTCTCTGAGGATAGGCACTGTCTTAATTTTACATTTGTACCACTGGAATACCTGGGAATAGCAGGTGCTTAATCAATGCTAATAGATTGTTTAATTACCGGATTTTTCTGCCTTCTGCATTCAAGAAAGATTTATTAAGTAGGTCTCAGCATTTAACATGCACATGTATGTACATATATAGACAACACACACATATGACCCGACTTAAGACTTCATTGTTACACATAATGTCTAGTGAAGAAAGCCCCAGAACAACAGAGATCAGCTGTTGTTTCCAGCCTCAGAGAGTTCCTTAGTGTGCTAAGAAGTGATGTGATTTACTCATGTACGGTCAATGTCTGAGGTTGGATTCAGACCCAAGTCTCAGCAGACAATATTAACTATTCAGAAGCAACTAACGAGATCTTTTCGACATGGTGATTGCTGCATTTTCTGATAGGCAATGAAGTGGCTAGATTTGCATTCAGGGGACCTAGGTTTGAATCTCAGGTCTGTGACTTTGTGCCTGTGAGACCTTGGGCAAGTTCCATCACCTTGCTGAGTTTCAGTGTCTTCGTGAAGAATATCCAAGGGCCTTAGTGGAATACAAATGTCACATCAGCCAGGAGCGAGATATAACAGCCCCACAAGCTAATGTATTCTTGGCTGCCTTAAGAAAGGCATGATTTCCAGGAAGAAAGAGGAGATGGCCCCACTATCTTGTACATGTGCAATGGAGACTTGTGAGCAGAATTGGGCCTCGGGGTTTAAGGACATTCCTAAGCTGGAGGGTAACCAAAGTGTGACAAGCCCTGAATCCACAGCCTATGCAGATCGACTTCTGACCAACCTGGGCTTGGTTAGTCAGAAGAAGAGAAGAGTCAGGGAACCAGTAGCTGGCTCCAGGTACTTGAAGAACTATCACTGGAGAAAGAATTCCACCTACTTTATCTGGCCCCAGAGGATAGAAGCCAAGTTCTGAGTGAAAGCAGCACAGGACTCAATTCAGACTGAATGCCAGGAAAAGCTTCCTGATGGAGAGCTTCCCTGAAGAGGAACAAGAGAGCTGGGGGATCCCCAGCCCTGGGAGGGCAGCTGTGCTATCCTGGACACTCATTTTGTGGAGGTGGGTCTGGATGACCCGTGAGCTGCCCTTCCAACTTGCCATTATGCGCTTCTCTGAATAAGACAGAAAGGATGGACTAACTGACCTCTCCTGGTTCTAAGTACTCTGATTCTCTGAGCTTCTTGTGTATTGTTTTCCTCAACTATGCAAACACCATAAAATTTCAGACAAAGAAATGTACATTAGAGACCATCTAGGATGCAGCTGATGGTTTGGTGGAGAGGGTCAGCAAGTTCTGAGTTCAAATCTTACCTCAGACACTTATTAACTCTGTGACGTGGGACAAGACATGCTTCCTCATCAGTAAAATGGGGACAATGAAGTACCTACCTCTCAGGGCTGTTCTGAGGATAAAATGACATCATGTTTGCAGAGTATTTAAGTAAATGATAGTTATCATTATCAGGGCTCTTTTTAAACTTTTTTTTTTGTTTTTTAAAATAAAGTTTATGTTTATTTTTAGTTTACATCATTTCCACAAGAGTTTGAGTTACAATTTTTCTCCCTGTCTTTCCCCTACCCACCACCCAAAAACCGTGATCCCACTGTATATCCTCTCTGCCAATCTGCTCTCTCCTACATCCTCCCCCATCCCCCCTCCCAATTTCCAGTAGGGCAAGATGGATCTCTATGCCCCAGTGCCTGTATATCTTATTTCCCAGTTGCATGTAAAACAAATTCAGATTCTTACACTTCCTTGCTCATCACCCACCCTTACTGGGAAGATAGGCAATTCAATATAGGTTGTACACGTGTAGCTATGCAAAACATTTCCATAGTGGATATATGGTGAAAGACTAACTATATTTCTCTCCATCCTATCCTGTCCCCCACTTGTTCTATTCTCTTCTTTGACCCTGTCCCTTTTCAAAAGTATGTGCTTCTAACTTCCCTCCCCCTAAACCTGACTTCCCCTTCATCATACCCCCTCTCATCCCCTTCCCCCCTACTCTCCTGTAGGGTAAGATACCGTATTTAGTGTGTATATCATTCCCTCCCTAAGCCAAATTCAATGAGAGTAAGGTTGACCCATTCCCTTTTGCCTTCCTGTTCTTTCTCTCCATTGTAACAGTTTTCCCTTACCTCTTCTAAATGAGAAAATTTACCTCATTCTGTCTCTCTCTGTCTCCTCTCATTATATTCCTCTCTCACCTCTCAATTTCACTTTTTAAATATCATCCCTTTCTATTCAATTGGTCCTGTGCCCTCTGTCTATTTATACCCATACACATAAATACACACACTCACATATACCTTCCTATATAGACATATATGTGTATATATATATATACACACACACACACACACATTTATATTCCCTCCAACTATTCTCATACTGAGAAAAGTTTCAATGATCATTTATCCATGTAAGAATGTTAATAGTTCAACTTTGATAAGTTCCTTATGATTTCTTTTCCCTGTTTACCTTCTCATGCTTCTCTTGCTTCTTGTATCTGAATGTCAAATCTATTCAACTCTGGTTTTTTCATCAAGAATGCTTGAAAGTCCTCATATTTTCCCCTGAAACATGATTCTCAGTTTTGCTGGGTAGGTGATTCTTGGTTTTAATCCCAGCTCCTTTGACCTCCAGAATATCATATTCCAAGCCTTTCGATCCCTCAGTGTAGAAGCTGCCAGATCCTATGTAATTATGAATGTGTTTCCACAATATTCAAATTGTTTCTTCTTGGCTGCTTGTAATGTTTTCTCCTTGATCTAGGATTTCCAGAACCTGGCTATGATATTCCTAGGAGTTTTCTTTTTGGGATCTTTTTCAGGAGGTGATTGGTGGTTTCTTTCGACCTCTATTTTGCCCTCTGGTTCTAAAACATCAGAGCAGTTTTCCTTGAGAATTTCTGGAAGGATGATTTCTAGGTTCTTTTTTTGATCAAGAGCGATTACCCCTCAGACTGGTTGCTTGGTCCCCCTACAATCTGCAGGCCAGGAGCTCTGAAGTAGCCACACGGCTGCTGCCACCATGCCTCAGCCGCTTCTCCCTCCAGGGGCAGAGGCTGGACTGCACTCCAAGACCCTCTGTTCCCAAAGTCCACACTGACTTCTCACTTTGTCTTTGGCATTTATGGGTTGACAAATATGGAAACCACCACAGCTGCTGGTGATCCACTCTCCCAAAGTTTCTCCAGCCATGGCTGGTCGTGGCCACCCTGAGGCTAAAACTGTGGGCTCACGTGGGGCTGGGCTCTGCTCCCAGTGTGCTGCAATGGACCCTTCCTGTATGCCTGCCAGGCTGTCAAAGGCCTGGAGTCAGAAACAGTAAACTGAAGCTCAATTCTGGGCTTGGACTTGTATCCACTGGGTGATGCCAAGGAAGACATTGAATTCACCTCTCTGTATTGATGTAATTTAAAATGAGAGGACCGTTCTATGTGTGGTCTTGGGTCCTTTCCTACTGTGAAGTTAAAACGATCCTATGAAAGTGAACACAGTTTATGTCCACAGCTCCCGTCTTCTTCATAACAGATGCACCATCTGGTCTTGGTTTCCCAATATTAAGCAAAGGTATGAAATATACAGGCACCAAACGTCAAGGAACAAAAACAGCATGATACCTGCTTGATAGACAATCTTAAAAAACTCAGTGATGAAGTTAATAAAAACCGGGCACAATCAGGATTGTCTCCAAAATAAAGTAAGTGGCCATTCCAAGAAGACCTCCTAGGATCACATGGCCACAGGCTGAGAACGGGAAGCCATTTTCAAGGCTACTGAGCACAACTACCTCATTTTCCAGATTAGGAAATCAAGGCACAGAGAGTTTAAGTGATTGCCTATGCAAGTTTGGCAGGAAGTGTCAGCTACGGGATTTGAACACAGGTCTTCCTTACTCCAAGTTCATTTCCTTACCCAATATGCAATAGTACCAAGGTCTCAATTCAAAGTTACTGTTTTGATAATTTGCAGAGCTAGGATCAGAATCCCCATTCCTACAGTCCCTTTTAGACACACTGCACCATCATAATAGTATCTCATCTGTATCGGGCTCTTTATAAGTGTTTCTCCATCCAGTTTCTTTTTCATTTTATCCTCACTGTAAGCTTATGAGAGAGGTAGCATTTCCAGCTCCATTTCACAAATAAGTAAACTGAGGCCCAGAGAGCTGAGTTATTTAAGCTTGATCAGGAAAATGAGGAGAGCCCCAAACACTGATAACAGAAAAGGAATTGAAAGGAAGTCCTTACCCTGGAGTGACTTTGTGTTGAGAATAGACCCTTTGGAATGCTGGTGAAGCCTATGAACCTCTTCAAATAATCCTGGGGTGTATTATTCATAAAATAAAACAAATTGAAAAGAACATTTAAGAAAGAAAAAAATTTACAGATTCTTTAAAATCGGTCTGTGGACCCCAGGTCAAAAACTCCTCTCTAAAGAATATGAACTCCCTGAGGGCAAAGATTGTTTCACTCTTTGGATTTATGTCCACAGCCTCAAACACAATGTCTAGTATATGGCAGATGCTTTTAAAAACTGTTTGTTGAGAGACTGATTGGCTCAAAATGGTAGGGTGAACTGCTTCAAGTTTTCCCCATATGATTATGGGTTGAATGAATTGAGGATTTTTAGCCTGAAGAAGAGAAGACTTGGGGGGACAGGATAACTGTCTTTAGGTAGTTGAAGAGCTGACATGTGGAAGAGCGATCACATTTACTCTGCTTGGCCTTAGAGGACAAAATCAGTCACAATGGTTCCAACTGAAGTGGAACTAAAGAATCTGTAAGTCATAAGAGCCTATGGGCATCTGGACTCTTGACTGAAATAAAGATTATTCAAGGCCTGTAGAAAACTGGCAGAGTGAGCTCCTTAGCTGTCAGGAAATGGTTTGTCCTGAAGGCACAGGTTTTAAGGATGGCCAAAGACCAATGACATTTTGATTCATATGGAGAGGCAACTGGAAGCAAAGGTGATCAGAGCTCAATTCAACAAGTCCATCACTGAGGCTTGCGGGATGGGAGCTTAAAGTCAATAATGGGCCAGTCCCTGCCCTCTGAGTTAATGTTTTATAGGGGGGAAGTGGGTTTTTTTTTGAGTCAGGAAGGCCCAAATTAAAATCCTGCCCA
>NW_027185852.1:9574396-9582283 GCF_028583685.1 Petaurus breviceps papuanus
TGTGTGTGTGTGTGTGTGTGTGTGTGTGTGTGTGTACACACACATATCTTTGGCTTCCTTCAACACTCAGATCAACACCCAGACTGGCCTTCTATAAGAGGACTTCTCTGGTCTACCCAGATGCTAATATCTTTTCCTTTAAGATTACTGTCCACTTAGTCTCTGTCTCTCTCTTGGCCTCTGTTTCTGTCTCTGTCTCTCTGTGTGTATCATATATGTAATGTATGTATGTATAGATTTCTTTTCATATTGTCTCCTCTATTAGGCTGGGAGCTCCTGAAGATCGGGGACTGTTTTTGCCTCTCTATCCCCAGTGCTTAGCACAGAGCCTAGAACAGAGCAGGCACTTAATAAATTCATGTTGACTGGCCTGCTCAATAATACTGAAAACTGAAGAACATCTACCATTCCCAAGTGGGAGAGTGGGAACAATTCCCTCATGAGCCAAGAAAATGGAAGGTTTGGGACCAAGGAGTGCTCCAGACCTAGGCAAATCTGGTGATGAAGAACAAAGCCCCTTTCATGGGGAAAGGTTCAGGAAAGACTTGGTGGAGGAAGCACAGAAGAAGGTGAGGGCTCAGCCAGCTATGGGCAAAGAGAGCATTGAAATCCCAGGGTGTGCTGTGCCTGCTGGCACAGAGACAACAGTCGGAAGCAGCCTGGGCAATGGCAGGCATGCCAGCCTGGCAGCAGGACTGTGAGCAAGAGGGGAGTAGAATGAAATATTTCAAAACGTACAAAGGAGCCGTAGTCGTTGTGTCTGTCAATGAGCATAGATTAGGAGCTTACTATGCACCAGTCCCTGGGCTGACTGCTGCGAACATAAGGAGACATAAAAACATGGTCCCTGCCCTCAAGAAGTTCATATTTGAATAGGGGCAAAAACATTCAAATTAATAGGCAGATATAAGATGTGTACAGAATCAATGGAAGGATATCTCAGAGGAAAAGCATTAGTGTGAAAGGCCCCCTGAAAAAGGCAGGCTTCGAGCTCAGTCTGGAAAGAGGCCAGGGCAGCCAAGAGGTAAAGGTGAAGAGAGAAAGCATTCCAGGCATGGAGGATATTTGGGCACAAATACATGGGTCTAGACTCTTTCTTTGGGGCGGCTAGGTGGATCAGTGAATAGAGCACTAGACCTGGAGTCAGGAGGTCCTAAGTTCAAATCCGGCCTCAGACATTTAACACACTAGCCGTATGACCTTGGGCAAGTCACTTAACCCCAATTCCCTGCCTTCCCCCCCCTCCAAAAAGAAAAAAAAGAAAGAACAAATACCTGGGTGTGGAAATGGAGCGAGTCAGGAGTGCAGCAGCAAGTGGCCCAGTATACAGTTATACAATTAACTCTAAGAAGCCTGGAAAAGTCAGAAGGAGCCAACTTGTGCCTCCATGTGAAGAGCCTTGAAGGACAGTTTCAACGTTCCTACTTTAGGCCTAGAAGCAATGGTCCCATGAGCTGGTGCCTTTTTTTGTCCTTTTCTCCATCCACTGGAGCTATGGCCTGGTCAGATTTGTGGCTCAGGAGACTCCCAGTCACAGTGCAGGCCTTTGGGAGGAGATGGGCCTTATACAGAGGGAGTGTGGATCGGGGGAAGGACACAGAGGGAGGGGAAGGGAAAAGAGTCCGAGCATTGGAGGTTAGAGGAATGTGAATGCAGGTGTAGAGGAAAGAACGAGCACTGGGAAACTGGGGAATATTGATGCTACTGATGTGCTTAGAGGAGAAAGCCCTCTTTGGGTAGTGATGTTACTGACTTCTCTCTCTCTAAGCCCTGCCCCTAGCTTCCACTCCCGGTAGTGAAGCTTAGCTTACTTCTTCACCAAGACGGAATTCATTCATCTTTTCCTTTTTATAATTCATAATACTTTGTTCTAATCCTCCCCCCATGCTCAAGGACCATATGTTTTCTCAGCCACTCCCCTTCCCTCAATATAGGAAATAAGTATGGTATTCTGGGGGAAAAAAAAAAAAAACTAGCTTTGAAGTCAGAGGACCCTGGGTTTAAATCCTCACCTCATATATTTACTATCATTTTGACCTTGGTCAAGTCAATTGACTACCTAGGGTAGTACAATGAAAATAATGCTGACTCTAGTATTATCGGATTTGGGTTCAAGTCTTTCTTCTGTTACTAAGAACCTGTGTGACTTGGGGCATATCACTTAACCTCCATTGGATTAATTTCCCTCACCTGTATAATAAGGGGTTTGACTAGATGGCTCCAGCAGTCCCTTCTGCCTCTAGAATTTGTACCCACTTATGAATCAAATAATCTTATAATTTAAGGTACAGACGGGATACCAGTGAGAATGGAAAGGGGACACATATTTAAGAGGGGATTAAATTAAAATTAAAAGGACTGGTGATCGATTAGAGATCAAAGGTGAATTGAAGACAATCTTGGGATGTCAAGACTGGGAGATTAGGAACATAGTCATGTCACTGACAGAGCTAGAGAAGCAGCTTTGGAAATTAGGTTTTTGAGGTGACCACTGGTATTAAAGTGGCACTGCCCAATAAATCTGAAGCTAGAGTCAGCAAAAGGTCAAAGTTTCAGACAAGATTGGAGCTCTTCAGGCCGCCCTAACAGATGTTGTACAAGGGACCCTATGTAGCCAGGGCCTGGCGTGGGAAAGGAACTGGAGTTGGGAGGGACCACAGTAGCCATCTAGTCTACCCTTCCTCCACTACAATCCCCTCTACAAGAATCCAATGAATGGTCAGATAGCCTTTGCTCAAAGGTTTCCATTGAAAGGACTTTCCACTGAAAGATGCCTCTGACTCCTGAGGCATCTCAGTCTACTGTGGGATAGCTCTGAGGGTTAGGAAATTTTCCATTACATCAAGCCTAAATTGGCTCCTTTGCAACTTCCTCCCATTATTCCTAGTTCTGTCCTCTGGGCCCAAAAAAAGACAAGGATAATTAATTCATTTTTCCTATGATAGCCCTTCAAATACCCAAATACAGCCTTTGTGCCTACCAACTACTCTCTTTTCCAGGATACACGGTATGAGTAACTTCAACCTATCCTCATGTGGTATTACCTTATGGGATCACGGATCTGAAGATGGAAGGAACCTCAGAATGGACTGGAGGGGCCAGACTGGAAGCAGGCAGACACATCCCCCTCCCACCTAGACAGCAGCTACTGCAAGACTCCAACTGTTATTCGGAGGGTGTGCACCAGGGTGGTGTCAGTGTCAGAGAAGGGAGTCGGGTATTGGGCTGCCCCCCTAGCAAAGGCTGAGTGCCCACTTGTCAGGGATGGTTTGGAATGAATTATCATTTCAACTCAGAGATTCCACGATCCCCGGAATCTGTGAATTCCATTGCTTCACATCCCATCCAGCTGTCTACCCCTAAAATTCCATAATTGACTCCATCACTGTCTTCTTTCTGCATACCTAGAATATGACCCTCTCCATTAGGCCTCTAGTACCTGGTACATTACTAGTCCATTCATATTTGGAACTCCTCCTCCTGGAGGATAATTTCTAAATTAGTAAATGAGGAGGAACTCACTTGGTCCAGAATATCTGGCCAGCCTCAGACCAGACCACATGCTCCACTCCCTCTATCTGTCCATCGTGGTGATTTTATCATAAACCCTGCACCACCTCTAAGCCCCATCTTTCCATCTTGTTTTGGGCACAGTAATTAAATCATTAATAACTTTGCTTCTAGAAAGAGTATTTCAATCAAATGAGATAATATTTGTAAAGGGTTTAGCACAGTGCCTGGTACACAGTGGTACTACATAAATGTTTATTCCCTTCTCCTTCCCCCTTGATGGATCAATGCATCATCCTTGAGATTTTATGAGCCCAAATCCCCTTCCTTGCCAACCACTCCCCTAATTGTTTTACCCAAGTAGAATGTAAGTTCCTTAAGGATGTGATCAAGACCAGGGATTTTATATTGGTTAGCTTAGTTTAGCACAGTATGTTTCACGTAATAAGTCCTAATGAAATGCCTTTTTATTCATTTATTAATTCTTTCCAGGGTTCCAGAAGATAACTCTAGGGTAGCAGCTCTATAAATGTAGGATCCATGGAATCCTAAGGAGTCCAAGGATAAGCTAGGAAACATACAAAGGAGAGGAGTCAGGATGATCTAAGTCCTGAAGACTGGAGAGGTAGGTAAGATGCTATGGAAAGAGAAGGAAAGAAAGAGAGGAGGAAAGGAGAAGAAAAAAAAGGGAGGGAGAGAAAGAGAGAGAGAGTGGGAGAGAAGGAGAAAGACAGAGAGAGAGGAGAGAAGGGGGAGGAGAGAGGTTGGGAGGGAGGGAGAGAGACAGAGAGATAGAGATAGAGAGAGAGAGAGAGAGACAGAGAGACAGAGAGACAGAGAGGCTTAGCTATTTGCTTTGCTGTTGCTGGATCTGGAACTCCAATTGAACATGAAAAGGAAGTCTATGATCAAAGCCATTTATCCACGTGGACTCATTATAAAATGTTTCCATTTTCTAGATTTTAAGGGTGACAATGGAGCAGCTGTGTTTGAATGTCATGCAATAAAAACTTTGGGGTATTTTGTCTAGCAAGTTTAAAAATAAAAAAAGAAGAAAAACTCAAACCCACCAGAAATGCGAGGGAAAGGGGAATAAAATTCCTTTCCAAAGAGTTTCACTAAAATTGTGTTTGTATGAGTTATCGACTTTCTCTTTCATCTTCTCCATTCATCATTCTGAATTGAAAGCCAAAAAGCTAATACTTCGTGAGAATATTGAATCTTTGTTTTTGTAAGGTAGTCTGTGTAAAAAAAGAGAGGAAAAACAGATACATATGTATTTGCCTTAGTTTCTTAATTTGTTAAATAGAGGTGATAACAACACTTACCTCCTAAGGTTTTGTGTAAAGTAAAAGGAGGTAACATAAAATACTTAGCATAGTGTCTGACACGTAGTAGGCAACTTTATAAATGCTAGTGATTATCATTATATATATTATTTGTAAGACGCTTTGTAAACCCAAAAGCATTATATGATAGCAGTTTTTTTTTAATTATTATATCATAGTAAAGATCTTCTCTGGAAAGGTTCCTTGGAGGCTGTTTCATCTGCTCCTTATATTTTAAATAAAGAAATGGAGGAGAAGAAAGTATGCATGACTTGTCCAAAGACATACAGGTAATCAAAGTCAGTGCGGGGCTTTGGACCTAGATTCTCTGATGGTATAGCCATCATCATTCCTACTGCTCTATCAGGTCACTGAGAAGCTTCCCTCTGCCACCTGGGACAAGTGATCATCCAATTTCCCAACAATCTCCAGTGAAGAAAAAGCTACAGCTTCAAGAGTTATCCCAATCCACTTTTGAGGAGTTTTAATGATTAACACGTTTCCTTTATATCAAACCTTAATCAATCTATTACTTCTAGTTCATCTTTTCTGGCCAATAAAAACATGCCTGATCCCTTTTGCTACAGCATAAGTTTGATCATGTCGCACATCATGTCCCTCATACACAATCAACAAATTCAAGTGGTTCCCCATTACCTATAGCGTCAAGTAAAAAGTCCCTGTCATTTAAAGCTCTTTATAATCTGTTCTCTATTCCACAACTATATAGGAGAGAGGGAGTGACATTTTCTCACCTCATCTCCAAGGCAAATTTCCTGGTGATTATGATTGTACAGAATCCTCTTTCAGGGTGGTTTGGGGTTGTTGTTGTTTTAAAATGAATTAATATAGTCCTTGTGTATATTGTTTTCCTGGTTCTACTTACTTTATTCTCCATCAATTCATATAAGTCTTCTGTCACTTCTCTGAATCCTCCATCTCCATTTCTTATACTTCATTGATATTCCATCACATTCATGTTCCACCATTTGCTTAGCCATTCCGTAATCGAGAGGCAGCATCTTTGTTTCAATTATTAACAAATAATTGATGCACATGTGCAGTATTGCCATGAATATTTTCATGTCTAAGGACAAGTGATCTTTCTGCCTTTGATCATATAAATACATACATATATATGTATATGTATATACATATATGTGTGATCAAAGGCAGAAAGATCTGTCTATCTGTCTGTCTGTTTATCCATCTATCTATCTAATCTATCTGTCCATCTGTCTGTCTATCTATCTATCTATCTATCTATCTATCTATCTATCTATCTATCTATCTATCTATCTAGCTAGCTAGCTAGCTAGCTGTCTGTCTGTCTGTCCGTCCATCCATCCGTCCGTCTGTCTGTATATTCCTACAATCTCTTGGTCAAAGAGATTGGTTGCTTCTTTAGCATAATTTCAAAGTCCTTTAAGAAGAGTTTAGGGGCGGCCAGGTAGCACAGCAAGTAAGAGCACCGGCCCCAGTGTTGGGATGACCTGGGGGATCACATCCAGGCTCAGACACTTAGCATCCACCCAGAAACACCTGGCTGTGTAACCTTGAGCAAGTTACTTAACCTCAATTGCTTAGGGGCAGCCAGGTGGCTCAGTGAGTAATAGCACCGGCCCCCATTGTCAGGATGACCTGGGGGATCGAATCCGGGCTCAGATACTTAGCACCACACCCAGAAATAACTGGCCGTAACCTTGAGCAAGTTACTTAACCCCAATTGCTTAAAAAAAAAAAGAAAAAGAAAAAAAAGAAGAAGAGTTTAACTGACCACCATTCCTCTAATAATACCTTTGTGTGCCTGTTTTCCTGGAGTGCTTCTAATGTTGACAACTTCTCTATTTTGTCAATCTTGCCAATTTGCTGGGTGCAAAGTCAAACATAAGAGCTGCTACATTTGACAATTTTCAAATAACTTGGCAAAATGTAGGGATCCTTTGAGAGCTTTGTCTTAGAATTCCATGCTTCCATATACTGAGGGATGGATCCTGTCTTTGAAGAATTTGTGATCAATCAATCCATATTTATTAAATGCCTACTATGTGCCAGGCACTGTACAAAACACATACACAAGATGCTATAGATGAGCAATTTTCAAATAGTGGGCTGGGAACCCTTGAGAGGTTCCTGACACACTTGCAGAGGATTAATCAGCTCAGAAGCATTTTCATAATAATACTAAGACATTTTAATTTCGAATACAGTAAATACAATATTTATCAATAATTCTTAGGAGTGTAAAGGAACCCTGAGGTCAAGAAGTGGAAGAAGCATGGGTCTAAATTGGACCATCTGGGCTAATACAGCCTTAGCAAAGTATGCAACCATGGAAAAAGGATAGAACTTGGGGCCAAAGGAACTGGGTTCCATCCCTGGACCTGTAGCTCACTACCTGCTTGACCACCTCCAAGCTTTGTTGTAGATCTGCAAGAAGAGGTTAGAAAAGGAAGCCTCAGACTACGAATTTAAATGTCAAAAATGGCCTTTTAAAATATATGCCCATTTATCTTTTCTCACAGACATTTGACTGTAGAGAAGTGTGTTCAGGACACTGATTAGAATTTTTAAGCACATCAAGGTGACCAGGCAGGAAATGAGATTTGTTCTGTGAACAATAGACTGGGGGCATTAAGGAGAGACAGCCCAGAAAGTCAGTCACATATGCTCTGTGTTAGTCTGGATTATAAAATGTCAGATGTGATTTGCAGGTTCTGGAACATGAAGAAAGCTTGATGGAGAGCAGGAAATGAATCGAGGTCAACTGCTCATGCACAGTAGTGAGTTGGGAAGACCATAGAGCTTGTACAAAGCCCTGCTGCAAGGGATAATGAGCTTAAAGTAAAGACAAAAGAACCATGGGAAGAGGGAGAGGCAACATGGAGGAATGGATGGGGCATGGGACTGGGTGTCAAGAAGATATAGGATCAAATCCCACCTAAGATACCTCTCAGCCTCGTGATCTCCATCAAATCACTCAGTTTCTCTGTCTGTTTCCTATTATAGAGAATGAGGGGGCTAAACTCTGTGGCTGCTAGGATTCATT
>NW_027185852.1:9587283-9595431 GCF_028583685.1 Petaurus breviceps papuanus
TTATTCAACACTGATATAGCACTTACTGTGTACCAGCCACTGTGCTAAACCCTTTACAATTATTATCTCATTCAATCCCTACAACAGCCCTGCAAAGCAAACACTATTGTTATCTCCATTTTACAAATAGGAAAATTGAAGCAAGCAAAGGATAAGTAACTTGCCCAGGGTCACACAGCTAGTGTGTGTGTGAAGGCAGATTTGAAATCAGTTCTTTGTGACTCCAGGCCCAACATTCAATCCACTGCACCACCAGCTGCCTAGGATAGGTACAGGATACATGCATCTCCCCCTGCTTCAAAAAAACCACATTTATGAACATTTAGATTTACACACACACAAGCACACACACACACACACATGAATAAGCAAGGTCCAATTATTCACTTTTACACAGTTACTGAGTTTTTTTAAACAGCAAGTTTCTTGAGTGTGTTTCAAATATGATTTATAAGCAACTCTTTGAAATATGATTTATAAACTACTTTTAAGGGTAAAGAATTATTTTGTGTGATCATGGAAGGAATTCCTAGTTAGGCACAAGTTGGTCTCTTGGGCTCATTCCAGCTCCGAGGTCAATTAATCAATCACCCAAACAACATTTATTATTAAGTGTTTACTGTGTGGAAAGCACCATGCTAAGTGCTGAAAACAGAAAGAAGGGCAGAAGCAGTTGGTCTTCTAAAGGAGCTTACATTGATGTTTTTTCCAAGTGGAGATATACAAGGAATATACAGAGGTGTTGGAAAGTAACCCTACTGGGGACGCACTAGCAACAGCGAAGACTCACAAAGCCCCCCTGCTAGACAGAGCATTTGAAGAGACACAAAAGGCAAAGCAGTGGGGTCCATACAGGGTGTCAGCAGGAGTGTAGAAGACCCAGGTTCAAACTCTGTCTCAAAAGCTTACTCAATTTGTGCCCCTGGGTGAGTCACTGCAGTGGGTAATGGGTGTGAAGGTCAAAAGGAACTCAGATATCATCTAGCGCTACCTCAACACCCTCATTTTGGCAGTGAGTAAGCTAGGGCCCCTAGAGGTATAATGACTTGCTCAAGGTCACGTAGATTTTAAGTGTCTTTTGGATTCAGGTCCTCTTAATTCAAATCCAGAACTCTCACTACTTTCTTTTAATTTCTATGAACCTCAGTTTCCTCACCTATAAAATTGGGAAAACAATTCCTGAATTACCTATCTCACAGGATTTAATCAATCACTAAGTATTTATTAAGTGCCTACTGTATGCTGGGGAGAGGACACAAAAAAACAAAGGATAAGTACTTCTCCCCCAAGGAGTTTATAATCTAGTGGGCTGGGGAGAAGTCTAAAAGCACCTAAAGGACTTTGTGCTCTACAAAGTGCCCTGAAAATTTCAGTTAAGATTAGACTTCTGCATGAGGGGGAAATGGTGTTTGGATATTTTGGGAAGGAGGAGTGTCTCCTTTTTTCCATTTTCAGACTGTATCCTGTCACGCATTTCCTGCCTTGGTTACCTACTTTGCAATGTCCTCTTCAATTATCTTATCTGAGCCCCTAAAATACTGCAAAACAAAAATAATATTTGTGCCATCTCTGGGTTTCATGGCAGAATGTCAAATTGCTGCCAGTTTAGCTTGTTTGGTTCAGCTTTCTGTGTTCAAACCCTTCCTGGCCTACCTTCCACCTGAGCCAATTTCATCCACGCATCTCTCTCAAAGAGGAGACTAAAACATATTTCCCTCTTCTGGATTCTGGGTTTAAATTAAGTTGATTTTTCACATCTTTGTTTGATCTAGGAAAGGGAACTTCTGTTGGTTATCAGTATTCCTCTTCAGACTCACTGGAACATCAAGTCTTGTCTGAAATATCTCTAAGTTAAGGCCACACAATAACTGGGTTTTGTTGCTGTGCTGCCGTTCAGTTTTCACTCAGAAAACTACTGAAGTGAACACCATGATGCTATCCATTGACACTCATACTTGAGTATCGCACTTCTTTGAAAGGGGACTTCTCCTTCCTAATAATCAGGGGACTGGGAAAGCTTCCATGGGTATGGGACATTCTCTCTTGAGACTGGTCATGATCTCTGGCTCTAGATTTCAAAGACCTCAGCTCAAATCTAATCTCTGAGGTGTGTGACCTTGGGCAAGTCATTTATTTTCCCTAGGTCTTAGGTTTCTAATCTGTACAATGAAGGCAATCAGACTAGATGACCTCTGGCATCTCTTCCAGCCCCAGGTCTATGATTCATGATGTGATTTGCTGCTCAAGTTTGGGTTAAAGGGTTAAGGACACAAACCATGGAGGGGTTGAATTTTCTTACGTATGTCATTCTACTTTGTAATTGCATTGTTTTATCAAAAAATAAAATGAGCTCCCCTTTCATTTCCTTTGTTCCTTCTAAAGTTACCAGGTCCTCTCACAAGAGAAATGCATCAGCTTTGCTCATTTCATTCTCAGACTTCCTCCTTAATGTTCTATTCATGTTCCTGCACACACAAATCACATCAGATGTTTTATCATCCTGGAGCAACTCAGAGCACACATGCCCACTGCAAAGTCAGAAAATAACCATGGTTAAAGATGAGCTCACGCAAGCATCCATGGCTCTGGGACCACAAACAGAATCACTGGATTTGAGAGTCGGAAGGGACTTTAACAACCACGTTCTCCAATCTAAACATGATTGAGAATCCCCTCTCTAAGACATATGACAAGTATTATTAGTCATCGTTTACCTTTGCTTGAGGATTTCCAGTGGTAGGGATTACAATTTTCCAAGGCAACCCACTGCACTTTTAGATAACTCTGTGGGCATCAAACCTAAATCTTCCTCTCAGCAACTTCCACTCAACTGTCCCTATATCTTTTCTCTTAGGGCAAAGCTGAAGCATTGAAGACATTTTCTAATGCATCACAGCAACTGGTCCAAACCTCCTTTTCCTTCAGTTCTTCCATGCCATAGTCTGCAGAAGACCTTATTTACTTTATAAAACAAACAGAAAGTCATTGGCCATGAGTTCCCTCTTCTCCTCTACAGAAAATCTCAAACCCCTTGGTATCATTTCTCATGATCTCATCAATCATTGCCATCTTTGATGAAGATATAGCTTTTCTCCCTGCCATAGCCAACCCCTCTATTTGCACCCTTCATACCCTCTTCAATACCATTCACTAAATCACCCCACAATCATCTCTTTTTCCTTTTCCCTGTCTTTCTTTCTGCCTCTCTCTGTCTCTGTCTCTCTGTCTGTCTCTGTCTGTCTCTCTCCCTTCCTCTTTCCAATTTTCAATTTCTCTATACCAACCTCTTCCTCCCTTGCTATTTACAAACATGCCTAGGTCTCCCCCTCATTATTTGACCCCATCATTCCCTCAAGCTATCAATATTTATCTCTCCTTCCTTTCACTGCCAAATTCCAAGGGAATGATAACATTAAATAAAAGACTTATACAACCATTCTAGCCATTTCTTCTACTTTCTGCCACTTCTCAATCCCTTTTAATCTGGGTTCCAACCTCACCAGTTACTTGAAAACCCTCCTTTTCATGAAGGCTGCCTAAGGGATGTTCTTAAAGGACAAGTCTGCTTATATCATCCCTTTGCTCAAAAAGCTCTACTAACCTCTTGTTGGGGGCAACTAGGTGGCACAGTGGATAGAGTGCCAGGTCTGGGCTCAGGAGAACCTGAGATCAAAGCTGGTCTTGGATGCTGCCTCACTATGGAACCCTGAGCAAGTCACTTAACCTTGTTTGCCTCAGTTTCCTTATCTGTAAAATGAGTTGAACAGGGTAATGAAAAACCACTCCAGTAGCTTTACAGAGAAAATTCCAAATGGGCTCACTTAGAATAGGACACAAGAATAACAATAAAGCTCTCTTGTTTCCTCGGGGGTGAAATTAGGGTCCCCTTTAGCCAGGGCATTTAAGGCCCTTCACATCTCGGGCGAACCTATGATTCCAGCCTCCTTACACATCCCTGCTCATATGGACATACATGGCACATGCATCATTTCTGCCTCTGATTCCTCGGCTTCCTTTTCAGCTCAGTGCCAATGGCTCCTGCCAGGGAAGGGCCCTCCAGACCCCCCAGACATGCCCTTCATTCACTTACATCATGTGGGAAAACATTTTCATTCACTCATTGGTGAATGGTACCTGACAGACAATAAGCTCCCTGATGGCAGACGCTACTTTTGTCTGTCCAGCCCCGTCACGGTCGCAATACATGATAAATACTTAATAAGCATCTACTCATTGAATGGATCACATTTGACAATGCTTCAAATACTTGAAGATGGCTGCCTGGGCACAAAGTGCTCTCCCTCACTAGACCAGACCCTCTCTGAGGGCAGGGTCTGTGTCATTTTTGCCTTTGGATCCCCAGCACCCAGCAATGTGCTGGCACACACTAGGTCCTGAATAAATGATTGTGGGATTGAGTCAGTGGAGTTCTGTCTCTGGAGTCAGAGAACCTGGTTTTAAAGCCCCCTCAGATGATTACCACCAAGGTGAACTTGGGTAGGTCACTTCACTTTCCTGAGGTGCAGTTTTCTCATCTGTAAAGTGAAAATGCTGGACCAGATGGCCTCTGAGCTCCCTTCCAGCTCTGTATCTCTGATCCTAGGAAAATTATGGTATTATGAATTCAATTGACAGCGATCTTGTTTCCTCCAAACACGCAAGCCCTCGGTCTGATGAACCAACATCAATAAGGCAGCTTGAAAAGGCAATCAGTCTCTTCAATCAAAATGTTCTCTCTGCAATTTAAGGTCATAACCCCCAGTGACAATGCCAAAAATACCAACTAGGGCTGTTCTTTCAAGGTGTTTAAATATCATTAAATTGAATAAATCCTCTTTTAAAAGAAGCACTAATAGGCATTGATTTTAAATTTCTAAAACATGCCATGGTCAATTTCTTCCTGTAAGTGAGCCATTTGAAAGCCAGGCCCTCCCAGAATAATTGTATTTTCCTGAATTTTGTAGCATTAAAAACAAAGTGACTGTGGACTTTGTTTAGCAATATTCCTCATGGCTCTCCATATGTGGCAAACCTGATTCTCCACAGTATCTTCCTTCCTGGCTCCCAGGTCCCCATTTTTGACTTAGATGACCCTCAAAGCCCCTTCTAGTTTTGACATTCTTAACTCTACCACAAAGAAGGCATCGCTACTTGAAATACTCACTGATTTCAGGCATTAGAAACGCCTCTCAGGCGGAATCGGGGCATTTGCCTGTGTGAACAAAAAGTAATGTTGCTAAACAAGTGGAAAAACGTAAGGCTTAGCTTAGCCAGTGATTTTCATTGGTCAATTATGAGGAAATTCTACTTATTGGACTCGTTATTTTCCAAGTGTGAAGTAAATATAGAATTCCTGATAATGTATCTGAATCAAGAAACTTTGTATTGAAAATGTCACTCAAATCCTACTTTTCTTTCTTTGTTTCTTTCTTTTTTTGGAGTGGGGAAAGCAAGGCAATTGGGGTTAAGTTCAAATCCAATTTTTCAACCCAAGTCCCTTTACATATGGCCATCTAGAGTCCTACGAAAACCTTTAATGAGGAGAACAGAAGGGCTTTGTAAGCCCTTCCCATTCCACTTGGGCATCATTCGAATTGTGAGGAAGATTTTCTTCCAATGAAGAAAATGTTTGACTCCCTGACTACCAGTGGCCTTGCCCAGGAGGACTTAACCCTTTTTGCTCTGGAACTCCTGACCTGAAGCTCCATTATCCTGCTTGATGAATGCCTCAGCTTGTCCACTCTAACTAGGTCAGATTTAGTCAAACTTTAGTTTGCATCCTCACCATCGTCTCACTTTCTGAATTGCCACTGAGTACCATTTCTCCCCCAAATACCCAACTGAGCCTCTCTCCCTCTGTCTCTCCCTCTCTCCCTCCCCCCTCCATATCAGCTTTCATGCATTCCACTCTCATCTCTATCCAGATATCCATATGCAGCCTTCATCTCTCTCCTGAGATCCAGTTCTAAAACAAAACTCATAAGTCTTTCTTCCTAAACCAACATTCCATGTTCACTATTGTGTCAAGGCACCAGCATCCTTTCATTCATTACAATCTGAGGAGGGACCATCTCCCATTCTTCCCTTTCATTCACTCCCTGTATCGAATTGCTCGCCAATCTTATGAATTCTGCTTCCTCCATACTTCTAGTATTTATCTTTTTGTCCCTAATCACATCAAAATCGCCATAGTCCAGGACCATATGACCTAATGCCCAGACTATTTCAAGATCCTTATATTTGACCTCCCTAAATCCTGTTTCTCTTCCCTCTAAATTCATCCTGGAGATATAGCTATCAAGCTAGTGTTCTTATGGTACAGCTCAGACAATGCCATTGTGTGTGAGGACTTTCAATTGCTACTCATGGCCATTAGGATAATATGTGAATTCCTCTTTTTGCTATTAGAAGACCTTCACAATCTGGGTTCAGGTCATATTTCCAAATACATAACAACTCTCCTTAAGACATTCTTTGATGTAGCCAAACTAGCTTCCCACACCCCACATTTCATCTCCCATATCCATTCCTTTCTCTACCCTGTTCTATGTGCCTTGAAAACTCTCCCTCCTCACCTCTTTGCCTCATTCAATCCCCACCTGCCTTGAAAATTCAGGTCAAGTGCTATTTCTTTCAAAAAGTCTCTCTGATTTCCCCAGTTGGTAAGACTTCTCTCCAAATCAGAGTATATTCTCTATATGTCTCTTATTTATTTACTTGTGCACATTATATCTCCCTGGTAGAATGTAAGCTCTTCAAGGGCAGGAATTTTCTTCCTTTTTTCTTTATATGCTTAGTGCCTTTGGCATATGGTAAATATGATTGAAAGAAAGGGTGCTACACAATAAAATATATACAAATATTACATATTTAATAGATATAATACATACTACAATGTTTCCTCCAGTGGGTGCCACATGACACTACCTTACTATTATTTTTATTACTAGACTTTTTAAAAATGGTGTATCATGATTCTGCATTATTGAACAGCTTTGAGAACTAAGACCATATGGAGTTTACTGGGAACAAATACACCCAGGAAAACACACACACATACACACACATGTACAACAAAAATTCCACTTCCAATTGAATGGAAAATAAACATTACAGATGGCCAATCAATAATTAATAAGAAAAACAAGTATTCTCTAATTTGTTTGCAGGGTATAGAGATTTATGACTCCAACTATGTATGCGTCACATTAAAATTTGAGTTATACACAACTGTTAAAAAAAAATCTGTTTCTATTCCCAGCATGACAACTGAGAAAATATTGGTTGGTTGTTTTGTTGTGACTTCATGCACAAGTCTCTTGTCATTAGGAAGTGGTTCTTCACCTGTCAAAATCCAATAAAGCCAACCTTCCCCTTAGCCCTTTGAAATTGAATAGCAAAAAATGTTCAATCTTACATTTGGATTCTAAAAATCACTTTCACAAGTTCAAGATGGGGAAAATGCAGCCAGACATTCCCAGACATAGCTGCCCACCTAGAAAAGACTTGGGCATTTTATAGAACTGTCATCTTAACATGTTTCCTCTATTAACAAATGGCAGCCAAGCCAATGTGATATTAATTTGTAATAAGAAAGAGGGGGCGGTCAGCTAGTACAGCGAGTAAGAGCACCGGCCCCAGTGTCGGTATGATCTGGGGATCGAATCCGGGCTCAGATACTCAGCACCACACCCAGAAATAACTGGCCGTGTAGCCTTGAGCAAGTTACTTAACCCCAATTGCTTAGGGGCGGCCAGGTGTCTCAGTGAGTGAGAGCACTGACTCCAGTGTTGGGATGATCTGGGGATCAAATCCGGGCTCAGATGCACAGCACCACACCCAGAAATAACTGGCCGGGGAACCTTGAGCAAGTTACTTAGCCCCAATTGCTTAGGGGCGGCCAGGTGTCTCAGTGAGTGAGAGCACTGGCTCCAGTGTCGGGATGACCTGGGGATCAAATCCGGGCTCAGACACTCAGCACCACACCCAGAAATAACTGGCCGTGTAGCCTTGAGCAAGTTACTTAACCCCAATTGCTTAGGGGTGGCCAGGTGTCTCAGTGAGTGAGAGCACTGGCTCCAGTGTCGGTATGACCTGGGGATCGAATCCGGGCTCAGACACTCAGCACCACACCCAGAAATAACTGGC
>NW_027185852.1:9595531-9602906 GCF_028583685.1 Petaurus breviceps papuanus
GGCCAGGTGTCTCAGTGAGTGAGAGCACCGGCTCCAGTGTCGGTATGACCTGGGGATCGAATCCGGGCTCAGACACTCAGCACCACACCCAGAAATAACTGGCCGTGTAGCCTTGAGCAAGTTACTTAACCCCAATTGCTTAGGGGTGGCCAGGTGTCTCAGTGAGTGAGAGCACCGGCTCCAGTGTCGGTATGACCTGGGGATCGAATCCGGGCTCAGACACTCAGCACCACACCCAGAAATAACTGGCCATGTAGCCTTGAGCAAGTTACTTAGCCCCAGTTGCTTAAAAAAAGAAAAAAGAGCATGACAGATTATGAATGTTTTTTTTTTTCATCTCAAACAGCTCCCATCTAGACTTATGTATTTGGCCCTGGATGTCTTTTTTTTTTTTTTTTTTTTGGTGGAAAGGCATTGCTAGATGGGGAGTTGCCATTAGAAAAGGTAGATGGACTCGAGGTAGGGGAAGGTGAAGGTGAAAGAAACTGGGAGACATGGTCTGGGCAAGGAAGATGATGGTTAAGCAGAAGGTCCCTCTCACAAAAGCAATTGCTAAATAGAATCCAAAGAGAGAAGATGAAAATCAGGGACGTGGCTTTTGTATTTAATGATGAAGTTATAACATCACAAAACAAGAGTAACCAGGAAGATCTAAAAACCCGGCAATGCAGTAGGAAAAGGAACCAAGTCAGAATGAAGTATCCAGGGCACAGAGTGACATTAGCACTTCTGAAATGGGCAGATTGAGCTACACAGGAGACTGACCAGGAGCCTGGAAAAGGAGGTGAATCAGCTCCATGCCTTAGATGGCAGGTGGGTACGCATCTGTATGCACTGTGACACCCAAATGAGATAGATGAACATGAAGACATTGAGTTTCCAGACATCATTAGACAACAGGAGCCTTGGGAAAATTTATCCTGACAGTGACTCTCCTGAAGAGTAAAAGAAACATGTGCCATGTGATCCTCTTGGACTCCCAACTAAAATAAATCAAACCAAAGGGCAAAATCTGAAAAAGCCCAAAGGATATTCTCACTGCCCTAAATATGGGGCCAAGTCAAGTCAACAGATACTATTAAGCACCTCTTATGTGCCAGGCACTGTGATAAGAGCTGGGGGTACAAAAAAGGCCAAAAACCCAAACAAAAAACAAGTCCTATTTTCACAGTCCAGTGGCAGAGATAACTCACCAACATGTGTAAGGAAGATATAAACAAAATAAACTGGAAATCAGTTCAGAGAGAAGGCACTAAGACTGATAAGGATGGGAAAGGCTTTTTTGGTAGGAAATGGGACTCATTTTATTTTATTGTGGTGGTGCTCTGGGTGGCCCCTACTGTGGCTTAGCACCTAAAGCAGCATTCTGAGAAGCCTGGACAAAAGACCACACTGTGTACTTTTAGTTTATGAGAATTAGTGCTAGACAAAGCCTCAGATTCTTTTATAAGGATAAGGAAACTGCGGCCCAAAGAGGGGAATAATTTGATTTCTTCTCTCCCCCTCCCCACAAATGCTTCCCTAAAGGGTAGTCAAGTTTTATCAAATCTACCCTCCATAATATCTGAGGTGGGAGGGTGAACTTTTTTGTGCCCCTTGGCCATCTGGTACAAACCTGTCTCAGAATCATGTTTTTAAATGAATAAAATTA
The DNA here is from genome assembly GCF_028583685.1 of Petaurus breviceps papuanus. NCBI lineage: Eukaryota > Metazoa > Chordata > Mammalia > Diprotodontia > Petauridae > Petaurus > Petaurus breviceps. The sequence goes on from NW_027185852.1 coordinate 9,597,183, forward strand.
AATATGGAGGATTATAAAGGAAGTCAATTATATTGAACTATAGTGTATATGAGTACATGCACACAAACTTACACACATACATACATACACACACACATACACACATATTTAAAGTTTACAGACCCTAGGTTAGGAACCCCTGATGAAGATAACAAGATCATGAGCTGGAAAGGACCTAAGACATCCCTTAGCCCAACAACCCCATTTTACTGATGAAGAATTGAAGCCTGGTTCCTTACAGCTTACCCACGATCACACATGGAGTAAATGGCAGAACTGGGAATCAAACTCACGTCTTCCAGCTCTCAATCTACTCCATCTCATCCCATGGCCTAGAGATAAGGGCACTAAGGCTGGACTCAGGAGAATGATGTTTGAATTCAGACTTGCTACTGATGTGATCCTGGGCTACTCACTTCAGTCCTCGAGGTCTCCTTTTCTTCATCTGTTAAACAAGTGAGTTAGACTAGATCTCCTCTCAGAGGTCCAGCCCAGCTATAAAACCAATACAATTACAAGAGTTTTCTACCTAGTTTTTTATCTCATCCTCTACCTGTGTGCACTACAACAATAATAATAGCATTTATATGATGTTTTTGATCCTCATAACTACCCTGTGAGGTAGGAGCTATTACTATCCTCATTTTACTTTCAAAGAAAGTGAGGAGAAAAGCCATGACCTCCTTCATATCCCACCTCCTAGTCGAGCCCTCTATCAACTACATACTCTCACTCTCACTGCTTGGGGGCGCTTAGGAACATACTTCATACCTTCCAATCTCCATTCCGAAGGAGTAATCCCTCTAGTTTATCTTCATTACTTGTAGCAAATGGCCTCTGCCTCACCAACCTCCAGGTTTGTTCTAATTTCCTATATTAAAAAAAATTAGGCCATTGGGAGCCATAGATGACTCAAGGAGCCCCAGAACTGAATTACAGACTCCTCAGCCTGTCATTAAAAATACTCCATGATCTAGTGTCCCCCAGTTTCCTCTGAAGTATTTCACATACTTCTTTCTCTCTCTGTCTCTGTCTCTCTCCATCTCTGTCTCTCTCTGTCTCTGTCTCTCTCCGTCTCTGTCTCTCCCTCTCTCTTTGTCTCTCTGTCTCTCTCTGCCTCTCTCTGTCTCTCTCTCTGTCTCTCTCTGTCTCTGTATCTCTCTCTCTGTGTCTCTCTCTGTGTCTCTCTGTCTCTGTCTCTCGCTTACTCCAAGAAATTGTGGTTCTTCCTTATATATGGTATTATTAGCTCCTCCCCATTCAGCCCCTTCCTGTTATGTCAGCAAGGGGTTCATACCTTCTGTTTCTTAACAAAGCCTTGATATAATTAGCTTGACAATAAGTCCTAACTACCTGTTAGCTTGCCAATCCAAAGGGATCTTCAAATTTCATTACTATTACAAATGGTTACTGATAAGGGATTCTGTGGATGTAATAAGGGAACAGTAGAATGCAAGCTACTTGAGGGCAGGGCCTGTTATGCTTCTCTCTTAGTATCCCCTGCCTAACACAATGCCTGATGCACAGTAGGTGCTGCATAAAAGTTTGTTGGGATGGATAAAATGTTGTCATACAAAAGGGGAGGTGACTATCTTCCAATCTCTCACCAGTTGCATCTCTTGATTTCTTGTATTGTTGAACCATAGCATGGATGATCTTCCTGGGTAAAAGATTGGCTAAATGGCTTCTGGGGACTCTTCTAATCGCTTTGTTTCTCATGCTCCCTATGATATGTCTCCCATTATTTCTCTAAGTCTGTTGCAATCCATTTTCCTGATACTATATTTTTCTCTTCTTAATCTCAGTCATTTGGACATCTTCTTTCCTTAGAATTCCAAAGGCTACCATTTTAGGATCACTTCCACCCAATTAGTTGGGGGAAAAGATGGTAATGGGAAGTCCCCAGGACATTAAATACAGTTATCAGAAGTCTTGCACAGCTCTTTTCAGAACTAGCCAAGCTATAATTCCTTAGCCAGCAGGGTATCATTTAAACTATTAATATCTTCCACCCAACCTCCCTACAATTCACACCAAGGTGAGTGTCCAGAGACAAGGGCAGGAACTTAGAGCCTTGAGGCAAGAAGAATGTTTCCAGATATATTCACTATCCTTTGCTGAAATCACCCCGATCCTAGGCTTTCCTGACTTTAGTTCATTTACCCAACATCCAGGGACATCTCCAGTCATCCTGACCTATGTCTTTCTTGCCACTGTACTCCTATGACTCTGGAGGAAAAAGTGAAACTGATGTCTTTGCATAGTTCAGCCTCACTTAAATGCAGTTCATTTACATATGAAATAATCACCCTTAGGTGCCATTGGTCCTCTTCAAGACTGAATGATGAACAACAACAACAAACAACTGTTGTATCATTTGTGTGTTTGTGGTATTGGGAAGATAATTAAACCGTATATATGTATATGTATATATATATGTGTGTGTGTGTGTGTGTGTGTGTGTGTGTGTGTGTGTGTGTGTGTATTGAAAAGGTGGCTATACATGGTAGACTGCTTCTAGTTAGCCCCATAGGGGCCAAACAAAGAGGAATGCTTGGAAGTAGAAGAGAAAAATTTTGACTTGATAGAAAGGAAAACCTTCTAACCCTTAGAGATATAAAAAATGGAATGGACTGCCTTTGGCAGGAATGAGTTTCCCTAGCTTTGAAGGTCCTAAATCAATCAATCAGTCAATATTTGCTGGACATCCATTATGCCCAGGAACTGAGCGCACAAGGGAAACATACAGTACCATATAATTTCAGAGTGCACACTGTGGATACATTGTGCAGATAAATTGTGGATACACATTGACCAAGATCAAACAGTATCTGCCTGCCTCAGGGAGTCTCACTCTATTAAGGGAAACCCTGGGTACACTGAATTATGTTTAAAATACATAGAAACTAAGGAAGAGATTATTTGTGGGAGGAGACAAATGGAGATTTTGGTAGAAGGTGATTCTTAAGCAAAGTTTTGAATGAAACAAGGGATTCTGAGAGGCTAAAGTGTGGTAGGAGTACATTTGCTCAGAGATAAGGGATAGAACAAATCATGTGTGAGAAATAGCTAGAAGGTCACTTTGGCTTGAAAGACTGAAAAGGGGGGAAATTAATAATGAGACAGGAAAGGGTGGTTGGAGCCAGGTGATGAAGGCTTTTAAAAGGAAATAGACATTGATATTTGATCTTGGGGACAATGGGGAGCATTGGAGCTAATTGAGCAGGTGTTTGTCATGTCCAGACTTCACTTTAGAAAAATCATGTGGGCAGCTGTGTCCAGGATGGGTTAGAGCAGAGGTGTGTGCTGGGACTGAACAAGATGAAAAATATAATTGGGAAATATTTGACAAAATAAACAAAAATGCAATGAAACCTGGATAATGTTAATTTGTGGTTTTCTAATATTAATTTATGTTTTTTTTTATTTGTAGCCCCCAGGAATCCCTTTCTGACTTGGACCCCACTGGTTAGGGAGACTCTATGAGGCAAAGGCTAGATGATATTTTTCAGGAATCTCATTCATATGTGGGTCAGAGGAGGGCCACTGAGGTCCCTTCTGAACTTTGAAATTCTTTGGTTCTTGGAGGTTTCTTTCATTCTACAGACACATTCCACTTTTAAACACCCTAGAAATAAAGGAGAATTTTTCCCATGATAAGAAAATTCTTCACTTTATCAAAGTATTCCTGGAAGGGTTCCTTGAATAAGCAAATTCTCTAGTAATCAATGAATTGAAAAACATTTATTAAGCATCTACTATGTGCCAGGAACTGGGCTAAGTGCTAGAGCAGTAGTCAGACTCCTGTAACATGTCTGGGCAGATATTGATGGGTACATGCAAAAGAACTTTAGAGGCAACCAAGAGGTCTGATGTTTGAATCCTCTCATCATTATTTACTGACTACCCATGTGGCTTTGGGCAAATGGCTTAAACTCTTGGGGTCTCAAATACCTCATCTAAGGAGGATTGGATTAAGTGTCCTATAAGGTCCCTAAAATGATATCTTTCTGGGCCTCAGTTTCCCATCTGTAAATTGAGGGAGCTGAACTAAATGAAATCTAAAGTTTCCTCTAACCTTACATCTATGTTCTTATTATATCTATTTCACTCCCTTATCACCAAACTCATACTTGTCATCCACCCAAACACTATATGTACATTGCCATCTTCCCTTTCTCAGAATTCTCAAATACACACAAATTTCTATGTGATAACTCTCCTGACTGAGGGCATTAGCATTCTATCCCTCTTCAAATATCTTTGTATTAATTCCACTGTAAGAAGTCTTTTCCAATCCCTCTGCTAGTGTCTTCCCTCTGAGAAATCTTCCCACTAACCCTGTATCTACATGTACATAGTTCTTTTATGTTGTGTCACACATTAGAAATGTGAGCTCCTTGATGGCAAGGACCATGAATCAATATATTTGCCTTTTTTTGTATTTCCAGTGCTCAGATCTCTGTGTGGCATACAGTAGACACTTAATAGATGTTAATTGAATGAAACTGAATCTGGTGCAAACTCCTCATGTTATCAAGGAGAAAACTTGAATCATGGAACTGAAACAGCCAAAAACATGAACTCTTGAATGGTTTTCAGTGTTGTATGGCCAGTCCCCTTCAGCTAAAACAATGGTGGTGATGGACTGATAGAAAGTGGGGCAAAGGGGAAGCTGGATCAATCAGGATGAAGAGGGATCATCAGCCAGAGAGCCCAGCAAAACAATGACTTTGTGATTCTCATACTGTTGTTATTCGTCTGTTTCAGTCACCTCTGACTCTTCAGCCTATTTGGGGTTTTCTTGGCAAAGATACAGGAGTGGTTTGCCATTACTTTCTCTAGTATGATTCTCATAGCAGTTTATGAAGAGTTGTTATTTTTATTGAATCAAGGAGAAGAGGGGGAAAATATAATGTCCTTATTTTCCAACCTCAGGATTTATCTAATAGCATTAGTGGGCACCTAGAAGCAGAAGTATTTCTGAGAAGTGCCTCTAAAATAGGGCAGATGAGGACGTGTTCTGCAGGAAAATGTGAATTTGCCTAAATAAGAATGTTTACTCAGTAATATCAACGATCAGATATCTACAGCCTGAAGGAACCTCTGAGGCCACCTACTCCAACCTCTTCATTTCACAAATGAAGAAACTAAGGTAGGCACAGGGGAATTAAGTGTCTTTCCCAAGGTCACAGACATAACAAATGTCAGAAGTAGGATTTGAACTCAGGTCTTTTGACCTCAGAACCAGTACATTTTTTTAAAAAATATTTTATTTTCCCCTCAATTACATGTAAAAACCCCAATTTTTAACATTCATTTAAAAAAATTTGAGTTCCAAATTCTCTCCTTCCCTCCTCTCCCCTTTCCCTGAGATGGTAAACAGTCTGATATAGGTTATACATGTGCAATCTATAAAACACAATTTGTGGAAGAAAACTTGAGAAGGAAGGAAAGGAGGGAGGGAGGAGAAAGGAATGAAGCAAGGGAGAAAGAAAGAAAGAAATGAAGCAAGGGAGAAAGGAAGGAAGGAAGGAAGAAACAAAGAATAGAAGAAAGCAAAAGGAAGGGAGAAAGGGAGGGAGAAAGAAAGGGAGGGAGGGAGAGAGAGAGAGAAAGGAAGGAAGGAAGGAAGGAAGGAAGGAAGGAAGGAAGGAAGGAAGGAAGGAAGGAAGAAAAAGAAAGAAAGAAAGAAAGAAAGAAAGAAAGAAAGAAAGAAAGAAA
>NW_027185852.1:9603306-9618165 GCF_028583685.1 Petaurus breviceps papuanus
TGAAAGAAAGGAAGGAAGGAAGGAAGGAAGGAAGGAAGGAAGGAAGGAAGGAAGGAAGAAAAAGAAAGAAAGAAAGAAAGAAAGAAAGAAAGAAAGAAAGAAAGAAAGAAAGAAAGAAAGAAAGAAAGAAAGAAAGAAAGAAAGAAAAAAAGAAAGAAAGAGAAAGAAAGAAAGAAAGAAAGAAAGGAAGGAAGGAAGAAAGAAAGGAAGGAAGGAAGGAGAGAGAAAGAAAGAAAGAAAGAAAGAAAGAAAGAAAGAAAGAAAGAAAGAAAGAAAGAAAGAAAGAAAGAAAGAAAGAAAGAAAGAAAGGAAGGAAGGAAGGAAGGAAGGAAGGAAGGAAGGAAGGAAGGAAGGAAGGAAGAGAAAGCAAGCAAGCAAGCAAGCAAATAGTATGCATTAAAGTACAATGCTATTTAGCTTCCAAATTAATCAGAATTGAAAGAGCAGACAGTGTACACAACCCATTGGAACAAGAGTCATGAAAGCCAAGATCCAGTCCCAGCTTCTCCCCTAACCAGCTGTGTTACTTTAGGGAATTCACTTCACCTCTGAGTCTCCATTTTCCCCCTCTATAAATTATAAAGAAGACTGATTAGATCAATGATTCTTGATTGGGAGGGGGTGGTCATAGATAAGCCTTAGAGACCTTTTCCAGAGTCATGTCTTTAAATGTATCAAATAAAATATGGAAGATTGCAAATGAAACCAATTATATTGAAATGTTATCATCAAAATATTTTTTAAAAGTTCTGACTTTGGATTAAGAACCCTTCATCGAATGATCTCAAGGGTCTGTTACACATATTAAGTTCTATGATTATAATTGTAATTATATATATATATATATAATTATAATCTATGAAATAAATTTCTGATAAGATAAAATAGAGCATCATGTTTAGTGCAGATAAAATTTGACTAACATATTTTTCACTCTAGACTTTGCCCTTCTTCACAAAAAATTGTTGTTAATCTCCAGAACAGGTAGTGAGGCCAGTCATGAGGAAGAGCCAAGGTAAGCTAAATCAATCAGCCATTATTTATGAAGAGCTGACTATGTACCAACCACAGTGGGAGATATTTGGAATGCAAAGAAAACTTCAAAGCCTTCTTTGCCCAAAGGGAACTTAGATTTTGAGAGCTATATTTTTAACCATAAGTGATTTAGCGACCCAAAGGCAGTTCTCCTGTGTTCTGAGAAGATCATTTATGGGGGATTTGTAGAATGATATGGCTGTGGAATGCATAGGCTGGAAGCCATAATGGGTTTGCAATGTGAACCAGTAAAGGGTGTGACCCCATAGATGTGACCATAGATACAAATAAGTATTAAAAAGCTCTACTCCATGTCACAGTATTGATTATTGACTCAAACCAGGAAATTTTCCAGCAAAAAGATGTAACTATGCATGTATGATTCTGAATATTTTTCAAGTTTCATGAAATCTTTGTGGAGCCAATTCTAACAAATACCGTGTTTCCCTGATAATAAGACCTATCCAAAAAATAAACCCTCCCCTGAAAATAAGCCCTATTGAGATTGCTACTGTAGTGAAGGTGATCCCCTGCGCTACACGCTACATTACGGTACCCTCTGTATGCACCGTCCCCCTCGCCCCCGTGAAACGCCGAGCTCTGAGCTGCATCCAATCAGAACTGCAGCAGTGAGCGCGTCATCCTGTTCTTCCCCAGTGATTTCTTGCTGGCGCCATTGAGAGCAGCGCCGTGGAGGAGAGCTGAGGCAGGACAACATAAGCCCTCCCCTGAAAATAAGCCCTCTGGTGTTTTTCTTTCCAAAAAATTAAGACAGTGTCTTATTATCAGGGAAACACGGTAGTAGACATGTCCTTTCTTGAATGAAAATAATCTAAGACAATGTTAAATAATATTAATGTCAAAATGATAAAAAAATAATAGTTCAAAGTTCTCATATAAATTATTAGAAGATAATTTTTCATCTTGATTCTCAGTTTTACCATCAACAAAATGATGGGGGTGGATTTGTACAATTCCCCTTCTGTGATCCTTTGACATTATTGTGTATGAAAACGTCTGTTCAACACTATCACAACTCCCTTGAAAGGTAAGAGAGTTCTTCCAAGAGGATCTTTTAGCAAAGGCTAGATGACCACTTGGGGACTGTGGTGAAGTCTTATTCAAGCCTCAGGTGAACTTAACCCTGACCCTTTTCTGCTTTGTTTCTCCATTTTCTAAGATCTTTTACAAGTACAATTAGGTCTCAGTCATTCCAAAAGATTGAGAGGGATGGTGGTAGCCTAAATAATCTATAAATCACACACAAATATAATACATGATTTTACATATTTTATATATAAATATATACATATTGTGAGAAAGAAGAGAGAGAGATGGAAGAGGGAGGAAAAGAGGGAGAGTGAGGGAGGGAGAGAGGGGAGAGGGGGAGGAAGAGAGAGGGAGAGGGAGAGAGAAAGAGAGAGAGAGAGAGAGAGAGAGAGAGAGAGAGAGAGAGAGAGAGAGAGAGAGAGAGAGAGAGAGAGAGAGAGAAGAGAGAAGAGAAGAGAAGAAATGAGAGGGGGTGTGGGAGGAAAAGAAGGAGGGAGTAGGTGAGACAATTTACTGGCATAATTATACTTTCCTTAGCACAATATTAAAATTAGTTTCCATTGCCTCTGCACACACCAGTAGAGTGAGTGGTAGGGAGCAGCATCCAGGAGGATGCCAGATAGTGGGAGGTAGCTGGCACAAGGATTAAAAAGGGAAAGGGGTGCTAGGATAAAAGGAAGAAAGGGAATGGGCTAGAAAAGAGAGGTGGGGAGAAGAGAAAGAGATTTGCAAAGTACAGAACACAAATATTTCTAGCCAAGACATGACTTTGTCTGAGCTTTTCTTTTGGAAAAGGCATGCCTTCTTATCACAGATTCTTTATTTTACAATTATTCGAGTATATTTTAGCAACATGCAAGCAAAATGCATTCATAAGTCTCCAAGCAAAAGCCAGATCACTGACCACTTGTCAGGAACATTGGAGACAGGATTACATTTCATCTATGGATTGAACTGGATGGCTTTTAAGGTTCTCTTCACACTCAAACATTCTAAGAGTTCAAATCCCACCTCAAATATTTACCAGCCATTTTACCCAGGGTATTCACCTAAACTCTCTGAGTCTATATTTCCCCATCTATAAAGTGAGTGGATTAGACTGAAGGGCTCTTCCAGTCCTAAATCTATGATCCCATGATTCTGTGATACTTTTTTCACATGAAAAATTAAAGCTATTTTTAATTATTTTTTATTCTTTATTAATTTGTTTATTTACTTCTAGTTTACAGGATTCAATTCCACAATTCCTTGAGTTTCAAATTTTCTCCTCCTCCCTCTCCTTCTCCCTCCATGGTGGCATAAAATCAAGTATAGGATCTGCAAATAGTTTCACATTAGATGTTATAGTCAGATTATAAAGAAGGATTTTATTGGATGGAATGAAAAATGGGAAAGAGGAAACAAAACCAAACAAGAAAAGGACAGAGAGCAGGTAGTTTGCTTCAATCTGCATTCAAACTCTGTTCTTTCTAGTTCTTTCTCTGAATGTAGACATCTCTCTCCATCATGAGTCTTTTGGAGTTGACTTATAACCCTGCATTGCTGAGAAGAGTCCAGTCTATCAGAGTTGGTCATCACACGTACGTTGTGTCTGTAATTGTGTACAGATTTCTCCTGGATCTGCTCTTCTCACTCAGCATCAATTTGTATAAGCCTCTCCAGGTAAATATGAAGTCCATCTGCTCCTCGTTTCTTATAGCACAATAGTATTCCATTACATTCATATACCACAACTTGTTTAGTCATTCCCCAATTGATGGGCATCCCCTTAATTTCCAATTCTTTGCCACCACAAAAAGAGCTGCTATAAATATTTTTGTACATATGGGTCTTCCTCCCACTTCTACTATGATCTCTTTGGGATACAACCCTAGAAGTGGTATTGCTGGGTCAAAGGGTATAAAATTACTTATAGCCCTTTGGCCATAGTTCCAGATTGCTTTCCAGAATGGTTGAATCAGTTAACAACTCCACCAACAATGCTTTAGTGTTCCATTTTGTCCACATCCTCTCCAGGATTTGTCATTTTCCTGTTTTGTCATCTTAGCCAATCTGACTGGTGAGATGTGGTACCTCAGAGTTGTTTTGATTTGCATTTTTCTAATCAATAGTGATTTAAAGCATTTTTTCATATGCTTATAGATATCTTTAATTTCTTCCTCTGAAAACTGCCTGTTCATATCCTTTGACCATTTATTGATTGGGGAATGACTTTTATTCTTATAGATTTGACTCAATTCTCTGTATATTTTAGAAATGAGGCCTTTATCAGAGACATTGGTTGTAAAAATTCTTTCCCAATGTTCTTCTTCCCTCTTAATCTTGGTTACATTGGCTTTGTTTGTACAGAAGCTTTTCAATAAAAAAATTAAAGCTATTCAAAAGGAGCTAGAATTGCTTTTGGAGATAGAGTTGGAACGTCTTTGAGCAAAGGCTCAAAGGATGACCACCTGGGGAGCACAGCAGAGTAGACTCATCCAATTTGGGGTTGGACTAGATGGCCTCTGAGATCTCTTCCAAGAACTCTTAGCCCCCAGGTTTCACCAGCACCCACTAGCCTTCCTGATATAAGACTGAAGTGTATGAAGGCACCCCAAACCTAGGAGCTGAAAGATGTTCTGCACCAAGAACTATGATTTAGTACCAAAAGAACTTTAGTTAGCTTTGGGATCCTGATTAGCACGTTGCTAATTGCCCCATGAAGGCCTTTCATCCCACTGCACAGCTTGGTTTTAGGTCATCCTTATCCCACCAAGGACTGGTGAAGGGAGTTCAGGATGAGCACAGTGCTGACTATGTGAGTACATGTGTCTATACATATTTGAGTTGGTGTATATGTACATATGGATGGATGGATGGATGGATGGATGGATGGATGGATGGATGGATGTGTGTTTATAGGGCCGTAGGTTTTAGGACTAGAAGGGACTTGTGAGATCATTTAGTCCAGGGTTTCTTAACCATTTCTGCTTGCTTCACAGATTCTTTGTGCAGTTTGGTGGCACCTATGGATCACTTCTCAGAATCATGTTTTTACATACAAAAAAATAAATAAAAGACAAAGGATTCCAACACAAAGGAATTCAGTTATAGTTAAAATTAAGATGTATTTTCTCCTATCCACCTTCACAGATCCCCAGAAATCAGTCACATACTCTTCCCCTCAGGAGTCTGTGGCCTTCATGTTAAAAATCTCTGATCTAGTCCAACCCCCTCATTATACAGAGGACGAAACACACCTATAAAAGTAAACTGACTTACCTAAGGTTAACCTAGTAATAACATTGATAGTGTGTGTCTATCTGACTGTGCATCCATCTTCCACGGAAAGATGCCTCTATTTCCCTGGAAAAATATCTCCTACAAACTGCTTTGAAATCTCCTTGAAAAGCCCTGTGACTAATTGCAAAATTTGACTAAGAGATGATCTCAAATAAACTAGGCCTTAGTTCCTTACTTAATACTCCATAACCCAGGGAGATCCCAAATATATTTCTGCTTGTAAGTGTAATAAAATCAAAATTAAATCGACAGCATAGGGTTGGCCCCTGGCAAAGCCATTCCAAGTTTCCATGAGGATTAGCCAAAGCCCTCAAAGCGACATGTCATTACCGAGGGAAGCATTTAAAGCTGAAATTGGAGATTGGTAACTTGTGCCATTCATTTGCAATCATAATTACTCCTTCATCCACTAACCAGGATAAGAAACAGCATTTTCAGTTTTGCAGACAGAGTGTTCTTAGCAAGGCACCTGGCACGTTAACTACTTCAAGCAATTTTCCTTTCCAGCATCATATGCATTGTTCATATCTTAAACTATCAAAGCATGTTCTGGGGCTCTGTTTTTAAGGAAACAAGAGTCAGAGAATTGTGAGCTTCCTTTGAAACAATATGTTCATTTAAGGTCACATTCAATGGACGCCCTTGGATCTATAATATTGGGATATTTGTTGATTTTAATATCTCAATACTTTCTTGAATTTGTAGAATGTAAATAATGGAGGTCAATGACAAAAAGAAAGGCTCCATAAACACCAAGATACTTACAGCAGCACATTTTATAGTAGCAAAAAGTGAGAAATGAAATAGATGGCCATCAATTAGGAAATGACTAAAGAAATTGTGGTAATTAAATATAAAGAAATATTCCTCTGGGGAAGAAATTAGGAAGATGGTCCATAGAGAAAAGCATGGAAAGACTCCTATGAGGCCACTAGGCACCACGGTGGATAGAGTGCTGGGTCTGGAATCAGAGGACCTGTGTTCAAATTGTGCCTCAGACACCAGCTGTGTGACCCTGGGCAAGTCACTTGACCCCTGTTTGCCTCTGTTTCTAAAAACTGGGAATGATAATGAATTACTGTGAGGATCAAATGAGATAATATTAACAAGTGCCTGACACAGAGCAGGTACCATATAAATGTTAGCTTTGCCAATGATAATGATAAGGGTTTGGTATCAAGCAAAGTGAAAGTCACCTGATCAGGAAGACAATACATGTGACTATGGTAACATAATGGAAAGAATATGTATAAGACAATAAAAGTAAATGCTGTGAAATTTTAACAACCAAGTTTGTTTCCAAAGAAGATACAAGCCAGAAGCCCCCCTCCCTCCACCACATTCCTTCTTTTTGCCTATTGAGGTAGGGGGTACCATGGGTGTTGAATATTATTGTCCGACTTAAATAAAGCCATTTAACGGATCTGTGTTCCCTTTTTTATTCTTTGTTAGAATGGCTAGCTGGGGGTGGGGTAATTACATTAGGAAATGTGGGTGATATAAAAATAAAAGCTAAGATCATTTTTTTTAATGTCAGATTCCAAACTGCTTAAGAGAAGTGATTACTGTACTTTTGTCTTTCTATCCTCAACCCCTAGAGTAGCACCATGTGCAGAGAAAGCATTTAATACAATTTTGTTGGCTTAAGTTGAGTCTCATCAAGTATCCTTCCTCCGCCGATGCACATGGTCACCTTTCTGATGCCTTTCCATCCTTAGCAACCACAGGCCCTACACATCCTGACGAGTCCTCCACAGAAATCCATCCAATGTGATGGGAGTCTTTTTGAAAGCCTTGGGACATGAAATGTGCATTTGTCATTCCCAGTTCCAGCTAAGGAATAAGCAAATTGATATTTGGCAGAAATCTCATGATAAAAAATAAATTCAAAGGAATTTTGGCTACTGGCTTCTTAAGTTCACCCTAAAATCCAGATATTTGGAGGCCTTTCTTGGCCTTGAGCAATCCGTGAACACCATCATAGATGCTTAGAAATGCCTGCCAGGGAACTTTTACAAAATGAGACAAAAAATGTTTTGTTGCTTGTATCCAGGATAAATGAAGTAAATAACTGAATCAGCTGCCTCAATATTCAGGCCAAAGGAACTATCCAGCGAGGATTTGTCCACTGGATGACGTTTTGCCCACAAGATGCACATCTCCACATTCAAAGGGAGAAAATATCATCATTCTTACTCACAGAACAAACTGGCTTTTGTGCAATAGACAGAACTAAGGAGAAAGAAACACCTGCAAGAGATTCATTTCTATATTCTATAATCTCCATTAATGATTTGTTTTTAAGAACATTTTCATAATTGTTAACAGGTTAAATAAGGAAAGCCCAGCTGTAACCTCTCACAATAGCTGGGTATTTCTACTTTCCTTTGGAAACCCTCTATTTTTTTAAATTATACTTTATTCCTATGTGAATTCTATCTGGCATTCTTCCCATCATTCATCCTTTGTAGACAACCTTTTCTCTTCTTTCCCCAATTTTCTAATTCACATACTATGTCTCCTTTGAGTATCTTGAGAATCAATCCTTCAATGCCCACAAAATTATGTCACCTACAATATATACTCTATTTCTTCTCTAAGACAATTGCCCTTATGCCCACTGCTAGGATGGCACCCCTACAGTAGGTGAAGCATTGTCTCTGAGTTATCTCTAAAATCCTGGGAATAGTAGTAGCAGCTGCCCTCTGGGGACCCAACCTGCCAATTTGAGCAGAAGTTGGGAAATACTAATATTTCTTTTTCTCCTCCTCCTCCTCCCCTTCCCCCTGTCCCTCCTTCTCCTCTTCCTCTTCCTCCTCCTCCTCCTCACCCTCCTGCTGTCCTTCCTCCTTCTCTTCCTCCTCCTCCCCTCATCCCTCCTCCTCCTCCCCCTCCTCCTTCTCTTCCTTCTCCTCCTTCTCTTTTTCCTCTTTCTCCTTCTCCTCCTTCTTCCCTCATCACATGTGGTCCCTCTCTCCACTTGGAGTGTTATATCTTTACATGTGGATGCCGTTCTCAGGAATATCATTTTGTTTGCCTGTAATTTGTAAGCTATTTAGGAGGTTAGAGATAGATTTAATTTTTAAATGTTATTTCTTTTTCTTTTTTCCTTCAAGAAGCTGGATAATTTATACTTTGTCCTGGGCAGTTTTCATTTATGATTTTTGGAAATATAGCTCGGAAAAATAGGCTTTAAAAATCCTGCTGTTTCAAGTACAGCCACTTCACTCTACCTTAAAACCAACTTGCTCTGGCTTTTTTCTTTTTATTATTTTTTTGGAGGGGGTAAGGCAGAGCTATTGGGGTTAAGTGACTTGCCCAAGGTCACATTGCTAGTAAGTATTAAGTGTCTGAGACTGGATTTGAACTCAGGTCCTCCTGACTCCAGGGCTGGTGCTCTATTCACTGAGCCACCCAGCCGTCCTCTCACTTTGGCTTTTATTGAATGACCAAAAATAGTCCTCAATCTAAGTCTTAGTGGCTCATAGGTTTTGATGACTTAGGATGAGTATATATAGCAATTGTTTTCTGTTCTGGCCAGAAACTCTAAATGTCTTCCCCTCCCAGGTTGACACTTTTCTGATGGTAAACTAGGCCATTTTTTATCTCAATTCTTCCCTACTCATTGAATGGTCATTGCTTCAGTTTATTCAAACTGAGACTTGGGAAAGATCTTAATTTTAAAAGGCCAAGGTCATCCGTTGCATCTTGGACCATTGGTGGTAATATCGATATTTGTCTTACCACTGGACTTTAACGAGCCTGAGGGGGGAAGTGAGACTGAAGATTGCTCAGCTCTGCTTTAATTAAATCCGACTTAGGTGCAAATCAATACATAGCCCATGATGCCATGGTCCTCTTTGCAGATGAAAGAAAAACAACAGGATGGCAGGGCCCAATTCTGTGGGAAATCCTGCTTTGGCATGAGATCTTTATCACAAGTGATTCCCCAGTCCTAGGGAGTCGTCTGGGACACCCAGAGATTCAATAGTTTATTCAGTATTAAATGAGTAGGCTCAAAGACAGATGCTCATAGATTCAGAACTGGATGGAATAGTAAAAGCCTTTTGGTGCAATCGCTTCATTTTATAGATGAGGAAACTGGTTTGCCGATGGTGGGGTGACTCATGAGTGTTGAAGGCAGGATGTAAGCCCACACCCACACCCCACGGTACATCTCTGACCTTTGCTCTATGCATCAACACCCAGTAAAGAGTTACTATGAGCAAGGCCTTGTGTCAGATGCTGGGCACCTTCCCAGAGATTCCCAGGTGTTTCCCTTTTCTGAGAAGCCTTTTTGAGACTTTCACTCTGAGAGAAAAAAATATTCATAACTTGGGGAGATCCAGAGCCCCCACCTCCTTTTCCTAAAGTCCTGATTTTTAAAATTTCAGCCTCCTGAAGGACATTGCTGAAAATGTGATTGGACTAACTTTCTTGTCCTGCTCAGGCTGGGGGAGGGGGCATAAATACTTTGAATAGATTATCCAAGGCTTGGGGTAATTTAAGCCGTAA
Organism: Petaurus breviceps papuanus; assembly: GCF_028583685.1. Taxonomy (NCBI): domain Eukaryota; kingdom Metazoa; phylum Chordata; class Mammalia; order Diprotodontia; family Petauridae; genus Petaurus; species Petaurus breviceps. The sequence continues at coordinate 9,613,189 of NW_027185852.1, forward strand.
ATGACTGCCTCACAGTTCAGGTCCACTCCCTCACTGTAATATCCATTTTCTCATTCATTGTTAAGCAATCAGAGTTGATTCCCACCCTGGGCAACATCTACTCTTGAAGGGCATATAGATTGTGAGCCTTCTACCATGATTGTTTTTGGTCTAAGAGAGAGAGACAGCCAAATGGCTATTCTTTCATTAAAATGCTGGCATTGTTAATAAAATGATTAAATTACCCAGCAATTCTGTCTCTTGAACCTTTTTAAATGCCACGACTCTCAATAATGAAGGGTCTAGGATGCTGCCACAACAGTGTTGTCTCCATGTGTGGTGGATGTTGGAGGAGGACTTCCTGCAAAGGTCGGGTTTGTTTGCTGGCAGCTCACCATGAGATTACTACTGTCGCCCGATAGCCTCTAGCTGTACAAAAGGAAGGTCAGCATGAGAGCAAGATGGGCTCATCCTTTCTATTCACCAGGGGGTAAAACCACCTCTTAGTTTTGAGCTTAAATAAAATCACCAGGTAGAAAAATTGGTAAACACGGTGATTTGCACAACAAAAGTAGAGACAAGAGTAGAATGATAATGGTGTTCTTCAAAGAATATCCCAGTTCATAGTGAGAATCTGGAGTCTTTTCTGAAGGCCAGATGGGAACATGAAATGGCAAGAGAAGATATCAAAACTTAAATCCCAATCTAAATGAATTGAGTGTATCAGATGTGGACTACTCCAAACCTTAAACATAATTGGATGCTAAGGTCTCCCACTGAATAATAACCATCTCTAATGGTGCTGGAATTGATGGAAACTTGACTCAAATAAGCTGCATTGAAGCTTGGAAAAAATGGCACTGGGGGTACACAGATGTGGCTGTCATATGACTCTTGGCACTTAGCAAAGTTAGGAAGAAAGCTGAAAATGAAACGCTGAAATAAACAAACAAATAACAGCAACAACAAAACCCACCAAGTTTCAATCAACAGCAAAATGAGGAATCGAAAACCAAACAAATTAGGGAGTGAGTATAAGCAATCATCTCCTGCTTCGCTTTGTCATGAATAAACTCTCAAAGGGGAGTCATTGAGAAGACTTTCATTTTTTTTTATTTTTCTCTCTCACCTTTCTTCTCTTCATAGAATGATTCTGTTGTTGTTTTTTTAAAGCATAAATGCTTTTCTGTATGGGTGATGATTTTGTATGTAAGTGTTTGTCTCCTTCAGATAGTCAAGGACACAGTGGCAAATAAAGGGCTAAGACACACATGGGTAATGCTAAAATACCTCACAGAACTCAGTGTCCAGTCAGACAATTTAGTTACATGTAACTCGTGTCATAGAAGCCCTCAACTATAAATTTATATGCATTAAATCCACTTTTTGATGTGACTCAAAAATCACTCTTGGAGGAACTCCCCACTCATATCATTCCTCTCATATTACTGTTACCCAGAGTCACTTATGGGAAACCCAAGTATAGTTTAAATGAAGCTAGTGATTAGTTCTGCACAGATATGATTGAAAGAATACCTAAGTCCCACACAAGCAGACAAGGTAACAATGAATATTCAAGGCATAGGACAGTCTTTATTTCAACCCATAGAAAAAAATTTAAAAATAAAATAAAGTAAAATAAAGGACTCATGGTAGCTACAAACCAATCAACCATATACTTCATATTCTACTCAAACTGGTCTACTAGCCCTATTTTTCTACATACAATATTCAATCTCCCACTCTTTGCAAGGGTTTTCCCCATAACCGTAATGATTACTCTACTCAAAACTGTTTCTTGGAATCCTTACCTATGTTTAAGGCTCAGATGAAATGTTACTTTCTATATGAGGCCTTTCATGACTCCCAATTTGTCCTGTATACCTCCAAATTTCTTTATATTTACTTATCAATGTATCTCTCTCCAATGGGATATGAGTACTGTGAGGAGATTACATTGTCTTTGTATCTCCCAAGCTTTAGCACACTGCCTGGAAAATAGAAGGGACTTAATAAATGCCTGTTTGATTGAATTGAATTGTTGAACTCATTATGCCTTCTCCTCTTCTTGGATTCTTGTGCATGTCTTCCTATGAATCTTCCATAGAGAATATACCTAAGATACTGGAGATTTTCTTCTTTTTTTTAAAACATATTTTATGTATCCCAATGCTGCTTAGATAATGTAGACCAATTATAAAGCATTTTATTAAATTACAAACACAGTCATATATATGTATATATATACACACACAAACACATGCATATACACATATATGTGTTTATATTTGTGCATATGTGTGCACACACACAATCACATACACCCACACTTCATTTTTACTGAATTTCAACATCAGGAGAGATGAAATTCAGAGATGGAGACTCATCTAAGTTAGTTGCATAGAGGAATTCAGTTTGGAGTCCAAAAATAAGTGGGGTACTTATGCACAATGAAGTTTTGCAAATATTATTGTTCACAGATGATGTTAAACTAATTGCATCAAGCCTGGGGCACCACCAGACTTCTTCAACAAGATCCCAAGTCACGTAGGAGAAATCACGCTCCCTACACACACTTGATGAAGAAGTGAAGAACATGTTTCCAAGAATCCAACCTGTAGTTGGATGGGAAGTTCACTGTATTGCTACTCTAGTATAGGTGTGTGTGTATGCATATATGTATATATGTCTATGTATATATGTATATGTGTGTTGTGTGTGTATATATATGTATGGGTGCATAGACATACACACATATAATAGGCACTATAGGCAGACGACAAGCTGGGTCTAGAGTTGATTAGCAAAAGGAGATCATGCTGGATGGCACTAGGGAAGCTGCACAGGCCTTTCAAAGACTCCATGCTGTTTGCTGCTCCAAAGACCCTTTTTGGAAACACTTCTATTCTTCCAGTAATTCTAGATGGCTGTGAATCACCTGACCCCTTGATCCCAGAGAATCAAAATGGAAGCGGCTTGAGGAATAATAGAAAAAGTTATGATTGGTATGAGTGGGCTACAGCATATAACCAGTGATGACTTAAGCATGAGAAGGAGAAGAAAAGGCATTATCAAGGATAGGGACATGAATACAAGATGGAAATGGGCTGGTCACGTAACAAGGTTTAAGGATGATGCTGGCATCCTGAAATTTGTACTGCTGCCTTTGAGAAAGTATCTTACTCTATTCATATGATTTATACATATGAATATATACATACATCTCTGAAGTCATACAGGATGAACTTTACACCTAGATTATTCATGCAGCCAATTATGCTGTGTAATAATATGTCTTTTAATCAAATGGAAAACATGCATTTATTAAGCACCTACTACATACTAGACATTATACTAGGAACTAGGAATAAAAATGAAAAATGAAACAGTCCTGGTGCTCAAGAAATTGACATTCTTTGGAGAAGAAAGATACAAAATAAATACACAATATTTTTCTTTTCTTTTTTTGCAGAGGGAAGAATGTAAGTATCTAGGGGAATCAGGAAAGACTTCATGTAGAATAAGTGTTCTCGATAAATTTTGTAACAAGGAACACTTTGCAGTCTGATGAAGGCTATGGACCCCTTCTCAATCAACAAGCATTTATTGAGGACTGAATAATTTTTTTAGAAGTCCTAGCTGAAGGCAAAGGCAAATTTCAATCAGAGGTTAATCAATGGACCCCTTTCTAGGGACTCAAGGTTCAACCCCTGATATAGAAAGAGGCAATTGAGAAAAGAAGAAAGCAAGCATTTATTCAGTCCATATCATGTGGCGGCACTGTGCCAAGTGCTTAAGAAATGTCTGACTAGATCTACACAACAACTCAGGGAGCTAAGTGTTCTTGTTATCCCCATTTTACAGCTGAGGAAGATTTGAACTCAGGCCTGACACTCTGTCCACTGCACCATATAGCTGCTTCAAGTAGTTGCTCATCCTTCATTTTCAAGCTGCCTCAAGGAGGAGAGTTCTGAAGGAAGGGAGGGCTTCTACAAGATGAAGAACACTTTTACTAATAGTCGTTCATTCCTTTGCCATCTGACTGAAGTGTAAGTCAGGAATGATGGAAATATCCATTGTATATGTATGAGTATGTCCAGTGTGTGTGTGTGTGTGTGTGTGTGTGTGTGTGTGTGTGTGTGTGAAGATAGATGGCACCACAATGGATAGAATGCTGGGCCTGGATTCAGGAAGACTCATCTTCCTGAATTGAAATCCAACCTCAGAAACTTACTGACTCTGTGACCCTGGGCAAGTCATTTAACCCTGTTTGCCTCAGTTTCCTCATCAGCAAAATCATCAGGAGAAGGAAATGACAAACGACTTACAGTATCTCTGCCAAGAAAACCCCAAATGGGGGACAGGAAGAGTTGAACATAACTGAAATGACTGAACATGCATGCACGCATGCATATATGTGTATATTCACACGTGTGTATATACTGTATACATATATGTACACATGCATAATTCTTTCTATCTCTCTATCTATCTCTCTATCTATCTATATCTTTGGACAGACTTTTAGAGATAGTGGAAGATAGAAGTGCCTGGTGTGCTATGGTCCATGGGGTCACAAAAAATGACTTAACAACAGGTGTATATGTGTAACTGTATGTGTGTGATGTACATTGCATATATACACATCTATGTTTCTCTGTGTGTGTACATAAACATGCATACATATACACTACTGTCTACTTGTGTGACCTCATGGGATCATAGATTTATATTTGGAAGGGACATAAGAGTTCATCACATTCAACCACCTCATTTTGAAGATGAGGAAACTGAGACTCAGAGAGACAGTGACCTGTCCAATGTCATATAGTTAATACGTATCCAAGTAGGAGTATGAACCCACAGATTCCTGACTCCCAACCCAGCCCTCTTCCCATGATGCCTCATGCCTCTGAACAAGTGTAGCAGCAAGCACCCCAAGCGTCCCCAGGGTTCGCCGCCACCACAGGTTCCCGGATCTGCCCCGCCAAAGGAAAG
>NW_027185852.1:9618175-9648416 GCF_028583685.1 Petaurus breviceps papuanus
GGTTCGCCGCCACCACAGGTTCCCGGATCTGCCCCGCCAAAGGAAAGCAACTCAAAATGGGTCAACAAGCCCACTCCAATCAGTCAGACATGCACCGTTCACCCCGTTCAGGGGAAAAAGGTCAGCACCCCGAACCTCAGAACATACAGACAGTATTATCAAGACAGAAACAGATCAAGTACACAGCTTTCCAAACTGTGCAACCACTACATCCATACCAAACAACATCTGGGTTTCAAAGCCGGGGGACTCTCAACAACGGCCCCCAGAACTCAGATCAAACCACAGAACACTTCTCAAAGTGAGTCCCAAAACAAAGCTACACATCAGGGCTTATATAGCCTTCTCCTGGCTCAGAGAATGTAACAACCTTTTGGACCCACTGGACAATCAAAAAGTATCTACTGAAAAACAAGCCTCCCACCCCAGGCTTCAGGTGCACTTTAGCCTAGGGGCAGGGAAGATCTTCCAAATTTGCATTCCCACTACAACAAGTGACCTGGGGTAAGCCAATTCACTTTGGTCGACCTCATTTTTTCAGGTAGGATGGGCTGTCTAAGGGGTTATAGTCTCAAGTCCCATGACAGAAAGTATTCAAGAAGAAGCCAGGTGACTACTTGTTGGTTATATTATAGTGGGGATTCCTTTGGTATGTGGGTTGAATTAAAAAGCCACTGGGATATCTTCCAAGTCTCAAATTCTGTGATACTGTTAAGTCCATACCACAGATGAGAACACTGAGGTTTCAAGAGCTTGTAACTTTCCTAGAGTCCCAGAGCCAGTAACTGTCATGGTCAGACCTTGAATACAAAGCTTCTGACTCCAATGGACCACACTGCATTTCCACAGAGTTAGTTCCAAAAGTCAAGGCCCCATTATCCCAATTAAGTGCTGCATTCCTTTTGGATAAGGTTTTTTTTTGCCTTAAGGCCTGATCTCATAATTTTTTATTCAAATGAAATTATTAGTGAATAATAACTAACAAGATTATCCATTTGGGTGAAGTTATTAAAGATATAGTGAGTCAATTAAATTATCAAAAAGCCTAGTACATGTTCCAGCTTTCAGGGGTTCTAAAGCCTTATATGATGGACATGCTAATTAGAAGGTCTTCAGGGTTTTTTTTTATTGTTTGTCAATGCTGGGTATCTATAGTGCACTGAAATAATTATTTTCAATGAAATGGCTGATCGTTAGAACAGAACACCTAGTCCTAAAAGATTAGACCTTTTCATTGTGAGAAAACTGCTGAGAAACGGTATGAGCCTGAACAATGATAATGGGAGAAGGAAAACCTTTGATGGAAGACTAGCAATAACCTTTCTTTTTGTTTTCATTTCTAAATAGCCAAGGAAGGAACTAAGGAAGAAAGAGAAAATTGATTTAAATGTCGCAAAGACATTTGGGAAAAGGTTGCATAAATCTTTGAATGAAACAGGTCTTGACTATAACATCTTTCTATTTCATATTCATTAGCAGGAAGAACTCCAAACAGGCTGTTTGGGGCATGGATTAACAAATCACAAGGAATGATGAGACTGTAAGGTGGCATCTGATTCAGTCTTCCAACTAGAGCAACTCTAGGTTCTCCAGGGGTGTAGAAACTGCAGCCTTGAGGCCACATGTGGCATCAAGGCTGCAGGTTCCCCATCCTTGAAGCCCATTCCAGGGATGAAAAACCTGTGTGCTTGCCAAGTTGAGTCCATTTTGTTTAACACTGGAGAGAGTAAGTGACCTACAGAAATTCTCATCAGCAAGCTGGGAAGACCACATATCAAGCTGGCTGGAATGCACTCAAGAAAGAGTTGCTTCATTGAAAGATGCTCAGTGCACAAGGGACATTCAATAGCATGGCTCTTTTCTAAACAGCCTGAACTTCTAGCTGCATTGCTTGAAGTGTTGGTACAAATGAGCATAGGCAGAACTTTCCTCATCATTCTTAAAATTAGAGAGAGTGCAGAAACAGCCCACACCAAGCTGACACCACAGCTCTTATCAGGCCAAGACTACACGCACGTCTATGGATCTCATCTAAGTGACCGCATGACTACTAAGTATAGAGCTTCTAGAGATGGCCCACACTTCGGAGGAGAAATGAATGGGGAGGCACAAGGCTTCTTCAGCTCAGCAACAATTCATTAAATCCTCAGTACAACGCACTGGGGTAGATACTGGGGATGCAAATTCATGAATCCAACCTTTATTAAGGATCTTTATGTCACACACTCTGCTAGGTGCTGGGGCCACAAGGAAACCCCCCACCCCAAAAAAAAGAAACTTCCCTTGAGGAAATTGTATTTTTTTTTTTTGCTTTTTTGGAGGGCAATTGGGGTTAAGTGACTTGCCCAAGTCACATAGCTAGTTTTTGTGTTAAGTTCTGAGGTCAGATTTGAACTCAGGTCCTCCTGACTCCAGGGCCGGTGCTCTGTTTACTGCGCCACCTAGCTGCCCCTCAAGGGAATTGCATTCTGCTCAGGAAGTAACACATGCATACACACATATATGTATATATGTGTGTATTTGTATATGTATGTGTGCATTATGTATGTTTATATATGTATACACACAAGACAGTTCTTGATGTCTGGAGGAGACCAGTATCTTCAGAGAAGTATGTACAAAGACTCTGTAATCTGCCCAACAATCACCAAACATTGTTGATCACCTGATAGGAGCTAGACCCTGTGACTGGGGTTGCACATAAAGTGTACAGGCAGTGCTTGCCCTCATGAACCTTATATTCTACTGGGGAGACAACATTTTCACAGGGAAGTAAATATGGCTTATATAAAAAGTAAAGTAATTTGATCTGGGGGAACTGGAGATACATGATAAAATAAGAAGTAGTTCCCAGAAGAAGGTGACACTGATATCTAGGGGACCAGGAAAGATCAGATGTGGGAGGGAGCCCTTAAGCTGAGTTTCAAGGAACCTAGAAATTCCAAGAGGCCCACCAGGAAACTCTACCATTCACATCACCCTTAAACCAAAGACAGCAACAAAACCCAGAATAGAGTTCCTACTCAAAAAGTCATCTCTATATGTGAAAACACCTATAGGGTCTTATTGAAGTTCAAAGTTTCTCTGAGCCCTGTTTAACTTCCTTTCCTCTCACTCCTCCACTGTCTCACTTTTCATCCTGGGTATGAGAATAAGCCCTCAAGTCTGAAGGCTCTATAGCTACACAGGTTACAATACTAGATAACAATGCAATTAGCTCCTGGAAGCCAGGCTTCTGAAAGGTCAGAAGAAAGGGGGGAAAGCAGAGGACTGAGACAATCAGAGAGAAAAAAAGAAACATATATTTCTAAAGACTCTGCTGAATCCTGGGGTAACTCATTTCAAGCAGAGCCATATGACAAGGATGGAACAGAGAAGCCATCATGTTGTACATTTTAATTAGTTTAATAAGAAGTGAAGTTCCTTTAAATTGCAGTTTAACAAGCAGTTCATAGAAACAGAGATCTGGAGATGACCAGGGTCCCAGAGGCCATCTAGTTGTACCTAGTCCTGCCATTTTCTAGGCAAGGGAAAAAAAGTCCAGAGAATTCAAATGCTTTGCCCAAGAAGACCCAGATAGTTAGCATCAAAGCTAAGAAAATAATAAAATGATGATGATGATATAATATCCAACATGTGTATAGTGCTGTAAGGTTTGCAAAGTGCTGTACAAGTATCTCATTTTGTCCTCACAATAACCCTAGTCAGAAGATACAATTGTTATTCCAATTTTGTAATGAGGAAACTGAGGCATACAGTGGTTAAATAACTTGCCAAAGGTTACAGGTCTTCCTGACTCAAGGTACAGTGATGATGATGATGATGGTAGTGGTAGTGGTTGTGGTGGTGATTATGGTGATGGTGATAGTGGTGATGATGATGGTGATGATGATGATCGTGATGATGATGATGGTGCTGCTGATGGTGATGATGATGATGGTGATGGTGATGATGATGATGGTGGATGTGGTGGTAGTAGTGATTATGGTGATGGTAATAGTGGTGATGATGATGATGATGGTGATGATGATGGTGATGATGATGGTGCTGATGGTGATGATGATGATGGTGTTGCTGCTGCTAATGATGATGGTGATGATAATGATGGTGATGGTGATGATGATGATGATGGCAGTAGTGGTGGTGATGGTGATAGTGGTGATGATAATGATGATGATGATGATGGTGATGATGGTGATGATGATGGTGATGATGGTGATGATGATGGCGGTAGTGGTGGTGATGGTGATGATGATGGTGATAATGATGGTGAACAATAACACCAATAATACTAACATGTTCCAATAGCTAATATTTACATAGCTATTGCTAGATGCTAGACACTGTGCTAAGTGCTTTATAATTATGATATCATTTGATCCTCACAATAATTCTGGGAGGTAGGTGCTATCATAACCCCCATTTTAGATAGGAGGAAACTGAAGCAGCCTCTAAGTATCTGAGACTGGAATTGAATTCAGGAATTTCTGCCTCCAGGTCTGCAGCTCTATGCACTGGCACCCCTAACTATTTCTCATTCCAGAGTACCTCTTAAACACAAACCTAACAAGAATTATGAAGCAGGTATTATTATCATCAATATTTTCCAAATGGGAAAACTGAGGCTCATTTGACTTGCCTATAGTGAATTAACCTCTTGTTTTAAACCCAGTTTTCTTCATGCTGAGCATGGTACTCTGCCCACTATACCACCCTGCCTTATTTCATTGCCTTCCAGCCCCATGGGTACAAAGAGATGTTTGTTTTTAATCTGGTGAAAAATAAGAATAAAAATCCTTGAGAATCAGGGCTGTTTCATTTTTGTCTTGTATCTCCAGTCCCTAACATGAAGAAGGAGCTTCACAAATGTTTATTTGAGTGAAAACATAAACAAAATTATTTAACATAGCATTTCAAGTGTACTTGAGCTCGGTTCCCCAGAGTATAAGTATCATTGTGGGGGGAGGGGTGGGAAGTCAGACGTTATTTCATTGCTATAAGGGACTTTCCAGAAAGGCAATTCCATCTTCCAATGCAGATCAACACTTGCATCATAACATAAGAGTGTTAGAGGGTTTCCTAGGGGCACTGAGACATTAAGTCACTTGTCCAGGATGTCACAGCCCCTCCTCCGCTGCAGTGGGATCCATTGTAACACACAAGTATGTGAATATTTCAGCATCAAAGATGATAGCTTAGAAAAAGCAGAGCTTCGAGTTTAGTGCTAATGAATGAATCACACTATGAATATTATGAACTAATCTCTCTACAAACTCATCTTCTCCTTGACGTTTTTTAAAGCAATACATTTTATACTTTGTCATGTATCTGAAATTATAGGAAAAAACCCTACATTGCTGGTATAAAACCCAACAAGGCAGGAGGATATCCTTTATTGAAGTGTTTGATGGGTCCTACAGGTGATAAAAAATCAAATTAACCTTGGAGATAAGAGGAACCTGGATTTTACTACTAGCAGCATCACCTTATCTGAGTCACTTCCATCCTCTGACAATGTTTCCTCATCTGTAAAATGATGAAAATAAAACCCATAGTATATGGGGGGAGGACCTGCAACCTCAGGGCTACATGCAGTCTTCTATGTCTCAAGGGCAGACCTTTGACTGAATACAGACTTCACAGAACAAATAGCACCTACCTTACCTGGTGGTTGAAAATGTCAAGTGATATAAAGGGTTTTGCAAAAAATAACAGTGCTAAGAGATGTAATGTGATGTAATGTGGAGCGATTTAGCCTAACTCTGACCAGGCTTTTGCCTTGTTCTGTATTCCTATTGGTTAGCACAGTGACTAGCATACTGTAGGTGTTTAATAAATGCTTATTGAACAGCTATCTATAACTCATACATCACCTACTTTCAACCTCAACATAACTTTATGATGTAGATGTGAGTACCATCATTTCATAGACAGAGAAACTGAGACTCCTTGAAGATTTAAGGTCACACAGTTAGCTGTGTTGAGTTGACTCAATTAACCAAGTCTAAAAGGCATTACTAAGCCCCTACTATGTGCCAGAATTGCAAGCCCAAAGTCTACCCACAAAGAGCTTACTTTCTCACAGAGCACACAATAAGGACATAGATGAATATAGACAGAATAAATATAAAAATATTAATTGAAGTTAAGATAAATACAAAAAAGTTAAATGCCAATTGGTTTGGGAGGGAGGATACCAGCAATGGAGGGTGAAAGTGCTGGGGTGGGGTGGGCAGAAATAAGGAAAGGATTGAAGAAGGCAGTGCTTGTTTTGAGTCTTAAACTAACAGCAGGATTCTCTGCAACAGGAGGAAGGAAGGCTTTCCGGGCATGGGGAATGCCAAGGCACAGGGATGGAAGGACATGTGTGAATTTAGTGGGGGGGGGGGGGAAGGGGGGGGTATAGCATGTAATGAAAAGAGAAAAAATAGATTGGGGGCAAGTTATAAAGAGCATCCAAAACAAAACAGACAAGGTTAGATGTTATCCTAGAGGCAATAGGAAGCCACTGCAGGGATTGAATAGGGAAGCTATATGTTCAGATCTGCACTTAAGGAAATTCGCTTCAGCAGCACTATGGAGAGTAGCCTGAAGAGACCTGAGGCAGAGGAAGATGTACTAATCTAGGAGAAGTCAATAAAGTCCTGAACTAAGGAAGTGGCTCTATGGATACAGAGTAGAGATTGGATACAAGAGATGACACAGAGGTACAAATGGCAAGATTTAGCAAGTGAAGCAAGTATGTTTGGTGAAGGAAAATGAAGGGTGAAGGATAATGCCAATGTTACAAATCTGGGATAATGAAAGAATGATGATGACTTTGATAGAAATACAGAAGTCTGGATGAGAAGTGAGTTTGGGAGAGGTGTAGAAAGATGATCTCTGTTTTGGACACTGAGTTTGAAAGGTCTAATGGGAAGTCACACTGACCTGTAAGTCATTGATATAGAGATATTAATTAAATTCACAGGAAGTGGTGAGTTTTCTAAGAGAGAGAATGTAGAGAAAGATGAAAAGAACCTTGGGGAACATAGACAGATATGATGATGGACCCAGCAAAAGAGAGTGAGAAAGTGTGGCTAGACAGAGAGGAAGAGAATCAGACAGGAAAACTCAGACAAGAGACAGTATGTAGGAGAGAGTAGTCAACAGTATCAAATGGAGAAGAGACATCAAAAAAGGATGGGAACTGAAAAAAGACCATCAGATCACTGGTAACTTTGGAGACAGCCATTTCATTTGAGTAATCATGCTGGAAGCAAAGGCATCAGGGATAAACAGCTTTTTTCTAGTTTCTCTCAGAAAGAGAATATTTGGACTCTAAAGCAGGACTTTTATCTCCCAAGCTGAGATGCCAGAGCTTATTTTTATTCCTTTAATATTACAGATGAGGAAACTGAGGCCCAGACAGTTAAATAGCTAATCTGAGATTTTGGCAATCCTTGACTCTAAGCGCAGACTTAAAATACAAATAAAAGTTGCATAACACAATTCAAGCTACCACCCAAACTCCAAAACAAACCTAAAAAAAGCCTATGGAAAACATTCTGAAACTACAGAAAATTTCATATGTATCTTCTATTTTGGATAATTTTGGCAAAAGAAATAGCATTTCTATTTGTAGTAGAAGAACTTGAATCCCATAGCAATAATACAGTATATTGATATGCACTGAAAATATATTTTATGGGACCTACCCACCACTAATAACTTACCAGGAAAATCTCCTAGAGTGTTTTTAGACTGTTCTAGCCCCCAACTCTTAAATTTGTTTGGTTAAAAAAAAACAAAAACGGAGGCTGCAAGTTTTTTTTTATTATTTTTTATTAATCATTTGATAAAAATATCAACATATTAGGGCTTAAGATAAGAAATCAGTACAGAAGACTAGACAGATAGACTGGTAATTGTCACTTTCCCTTCTTATTTCTTACCATTTCCATGAATTCACAAATCTTCATTTACCTAAACCACTAGATGGTTCCCCATTCCATCTCAGGATGAGGTCTTCAATAATGAATGGACCCCTTCCCTATAGATAGCTCTCTGAAGGACCTCCACCCCCTCTTACCTTACTTGATTCTACCTCAAGCCACTGAAAATATTTATTAAAATGCTTTTAATTTCTGGGTAGTTCTGTCACCTATATCCATATGTCTATATAGAAAGAAACCTTTTTCTTTACTTTTGAATTGCCTTGACAAATCCCAACCCTATTTAATCTCATCATCTGTCTCCTTTGCTCCTATTCAAGTGATGCTGAAGTGTAGCTGGAGGAAACTACAAAACCATGCTGATTGGGTCCACTACGAATTGATTTTATCTAATCTCAGCTGGGCTCTCACTACAGCAAGGCAATTATTCTGCCTCTCTCTAAGATTCAATTCCACAAGAGCAGCTCTTCCAGAGACTTTCTTCTCTTTCTTAAAGCCATGCCCTCTCCCCACAGCAATACCCCTCCCTAGCCTCCCAGCTGAGGAAAATTACTGTACAAGGAAAATTGAGACTATCTACCATGAGCTCTCTTTTCATCCTTTTTTTTCACATCTCATAGTTCTCTGAAATTATCTTATTACCTCTAGAGTTAAATAAAAAGTTTGATGTTTGACACTTAAGGATCTTCACTGGCCCCTTTTTGCTTTGCAGCCTTCTCAGACTTCACTCCTCTCTACCATACAGCAATACTGACCTCCCTCTTGCCCTTTCTAGAACACAGTCCCCCACTTTCTGACTCTGCCTTTGTATGGGCTATCCCCCATTCCTCAAATACCCTTCTTCCTCACATCTGCCCATAAGAGCCCTGGAATCCTTCGAAATTCAGCTCAAATTCCACCTCTTCCTGGAGATTTTTACTATTTCTCCTCCTCCCCCATCATCTCCACTTCCTTTACTCTGCCTTTATTCAGTACACATTTTACAAGTACCTCTTGATATGCTTTTTATCTCCCTCACTTTAATGTAAGCTCCTTGAAGGCAGGGATGGTTTTGCAGTAAGCACTTAACAAATGCCTGTTTATCGAGTGATTTACCCTGTTCTCTGCTCCCTCCTTTATCAACTAACAATTCTCTTTCTAACTTTGTGACTGTTAGAACCTTATGTGGGCAGCTAGATAGTGTGCTGCATACAGCAGCTAGCCAGGAGACAGGAAGAACTAAGTTCAAATTCAGCCTTAGCTGTGTGACCCTGGGCAAGTCGCTTGACTCTGTTTGCCTTAAGTTTCCTCAACTGTAAAATGAGCTGAAGAAGGAAATGGCAAACCACTCTAGCATCTTTGCCAGGAAAACCCTAAATGAGGTCTTGAAGAGTCAGACATGACTGAACAGAAACAGAGCCCTTTGTATCCCCTACGTTCCAATGTCTGGATAGACCCTTTGGATGATGCTGAGGCCATGCTTGGGTACAATAGAACAGGTTTTCTTTCGTAGAACCCCTGGTGATGTTCCTAGGAGCTGAGGTTCATCAACCACATTTCGAAAAGTCATTCTTCATAAAAGTTAAGTGGAGTAAGAATCTGTTCTTGAGGTGGGGGCAGGAGAAGTCCACTAAATCCATCAATTGAATGAGCCCTCATTTACCTGCTGTTTTCTTTTACTGATTCATCTAAAGCATAGCAGAAATTCTTTTCCCTCACAGTAAGATCATACAGCAGGAAGCTACCTGAGAATGTCAACAAATGATGTCCCTGCCCCCTTTTGTATTTTGCACACAGCAGGACCCAAACATTTCTTTGCCAGGCAAATTGCTGTATCTGACAAGGACTGCCTCCACCTGATCAGGGAAGGGTTAGAGAGAAAGGAGGGGACTACAGATGTTCAGAGCTGGGAGGACCTCTAAGGTCATTCAGTTAAACCTACCTGAAAAAGGCTTCCCCTACAAAACAAGCTACACTGGGGCTAGGCTGCCTTTGCTCTTCTGTGGAGTGGGGAGCCAGCATCCTGCTGAGGCAGCTCAATCCTAGTCCTGTTAAGAAATCAGTCTCTAAATCAAGCCTAAATCTGTCTCTTGGCTACTTCCCCTAAGACTCCCCAGTTCGGCCCCCTGGGGGTAAATAGGTCAAATCTAATCTCTTTTTATGTCAAGGGCTACCTCTTCTTCTCCAGGCTAAGCATTATTAGTCCTTCAATCAGCCTTCATTTAGCAGCAACTTGAAGCCCTTAATTAGCCTGGATTCCTTTTTTTTATGTTCCACAACCGGTCAATGCCATTCTGTTGCCCAGAACTGATCAGTTGCTCCAGATGCCCCTGATCGGAATAGAATATACAGCTAGTAAGTGGAACTCCCAGCTGGCTCGAGCCCTTCTTCATAGCATCTACCCCAAGGCAGATGACTGAAAGAATGACTGAGTTCAGCTCACTGTTATCCTTGCTTCCTGTGGCAGCTAGGTGGGGAAGTGATGGCAGTGTGCAAAATGCCTCAGACAAATCACTCTGGGCCCAGTTTCTCCATCTGTAAAATGGGGATAATAATAGAATCTACCTCACGTGGTTGTCAGGATAAAATCAGATAATAGTCACAAAGTGTTTTCTTGGATATCTGCAGTGTCTGAAAGAAAATAAGGAGAAGCCCCCTTCAGGTAAACCCATGACAAGATCGTGTCACCTTAGCTGGGAGGGTCCTTAGAGGGCAGGCATATATACAATAGTCTATCACTGGGCCCATCAGCATTTTTTTTTAAATTGGAACAATCTGCCAAAGCTTCCTTTCCATTGGAACAGACTTTGACAACCTCTGAAGAGGCATCAGATTTTGCAAATATAAGGATCATTAACCAAAATGTCCTCACACCAAGAATTAGGAAATTCACCAATTATCTCAAGGCATCTGATTAAGAGCACATATTGGTAAAACTCTACAGTGCTTTATCAACTCTCCTCAAAGGAGACCACCTTGCATGTCCTACCTGCACCTCAGCAGAAATCACTTCCTTTAGGGTGTTGTCCCCCCTATTAGGATGTAAGCTGGGGACAGGGACTGTCTTGGCTTTTGTTTCTGGCTCACCTGCACCTAGCACAGTGCTGGGGGTGTGGTAGGCACTTAATATATATGTTTTCAGTTAAGTGCAAAGACTTTTATCTATAGGCTCTGCTACTGGGGAGACTGAGGCTGCTGGATCTCTTGAGCTCAGTTTTTCTGTGCTTTCTGGGGTGGAAAATGCCCACAGGGTTGGGGGAGGGGAGGATCTATACTGGAAACAAAAAGCCAACAGGTTGCATAAGGGAAGATGAATTAATCCATGTTTAGAGGCAATTGTTGGAGTAGTAGCTAGAGTGTCAGACCTGGATTCAGGAAAACCTGAGCTCACCTCTAGCCTCAGATACATATTAGCTGTATGACCCTATCCAAGTCACTTAACCTCTGTTTGCTTTTTTCCTCAGCTCTAAAATGGGACTAATAATAGCACCTGCCTCATAGGGTTGTTTTGAGGGTGAAATGAGATAATATTTGGAAAAACTGTTTAGCACAATGACTAGCACCCAGCAGGGATTATACAAATGTTCATTTCATTCCCTCCCTTCCCCAGGTCAAGATTTCCAGCCCATCAGCAGTGGGATCTGCCCATGAGAAATCTCTGCACTTTCAGCTTAGATGAAAGAGGGAGATCCAGTCCTTAAAAAAATAAATTTAGTTAACTAATCAATACACTTGCATTTAGTTACTCATTCCCTGATGTAAAGACATTAATAATTGCTTTTTAGAATGATAAGCCATTGTCTTTTCACTAAAATACAACAGATATTTATTACATGTTTACTTCATAGCTTCAGAGCTGGGAGAAATCTCAGAAACCATTTAGTACAATCTCCTCATTTTACAGATGAGGAACCTGATTAAGTGATTTGTCCAAAGTCATATGAGTAGTAATTTCTTGTGGGGGTTCTGGGAGAGACACAGATTGTAGGTGAAACAGTCTCTGTGTTCAAGGAGCATGCATCGAGGTAAAGATAAGATCCTTGGGTGTCATATGGCATTCCAAGTGTTAGAGTTACAAGCTGGAGCACTATGTGAGGTCTAAGAAGAAGGTTGTGAGCACAGCTGTCACAAAGAAGGGTAAACAGAGGCATATGAAAAGCCAGGAGGATTCACTCAGAGCAATTCTGTATCCAATGCAGAAATCACAATGGCTCAAGCCGGCAGGCTGGAGGCAGCCCAATTCAATCAGTGCCTTGTAGTCATTGACAATAATGGATAAGAAGCTACAGCAGGTACTGGCTCTGTTGCTTTTTTGGACTTGCCACATTGTCCTGAGAAAGCCAGAGCATCCTTGAAGATTGCCTCAGACATGGCCAATTGGGACTGGGTCATGAGGGCAAGGAAATGACCAACCACTCCTGTATGTTTTCTAAGAAAGCCCAAATGGGGTCACAAAGAAGCAGACACGACTGAAACGATGGAAAAGCAACCACAAGATGAGCTCAGAACAATGTCTACAGGACTGCTGGCTGCCTGTTCTTTCTTGCCTCATATGAGTTTGCATGAGTCCTAAGAGCAGAATCACAACCACTCAGTCCTTCAATATCTATGAAGTGTCGAGATGCACAGGACACTCAGAACACTCTGAAGACAGAAGTGAAAGAGTCCCAGCTTTTAAGGACCAAACTTGTCTGTGTTTATTTAAGGAGATTAAAGAACGTGGATATGATTCAATTGGTCTTGTCTGTTTTTGGGGTATGGAGATGAGCTTGCCACATGACATGAAGCAATTAAGACTGCTGTGGGAATTGGTACTTGGGTCCAAATTTGTGATTATTGGTTATCTGAGAACTGAAAGTTCTGAGCTGCACCATCCCTCTTATTTAGAGTTCTTTAGCAGGGAAGAGGAAGCAAGGAGCTGACAATTACTGGATGGGAGTGGGAAGGGGAAAGAAAGGGTTATGAAATGGGAAATGTGTGTGGGGGCTGGGGGTGGGCATCATGGCATATTCCAGAAAATATGTCACTTAAAGTCTCCAGCACAGTGGTCATGTAGCCTGGGTAGTAGTTGGAATAATGGGATATTTTGATCATTCCAGGTAAACAACAGGGGATGGGGTGGGTGAGTGGGGTATTGAAAAGGAGAGAAGGAAGGATGTCTTCTTAGCAGGGACAGGGGAAAGAACTTCCAGGATCATAATAACACCCCACATGTCATCTGTAGGGTTGCAAACTGTGCTTCACAGAGCAATTATCACATCATGTCACACACACACACACACATATACACATGAACATATGGAAGAGTTGAAGACTCCAAGGAACCAGGAAGTCAACACTTATTCTTTCATTATGGATAAAACCCATGCTATAATTATGGCTTCAGACACAAACTGTGCTGCACTGGTTTGCGTTAGCATTCAGATAAGAAGAGAGGTTCACATCATTCTTGTGTGGTCATATCTCCTTATCCTAAACAGAGCAGACACATGAGCAATTTTCAGCTGAATTGGAATTGTGCAGACATTGCCCTACAAAGACATTCAGCTCTCCATTCTTCCAGACTCATAGAGTTTCAGTGTGGGGAGAGGAATCCAAGAGAGCCCACACATTGAATGCTAGCTATTTTCCCATGTACTTTCTGAGTGTCTGTCCAGCCCTGCTGGAATAGGCTAAATTTAGGGGGATCTCACAACTTTTCAAGGTGGCTTAATCTACTTCTGCATAGTGCTAGCTGTTAGGATATCTTTTTTGCTTGACATGGAGCCCAATTCTATTTCTCTGCAACTTAACCACCCATTTTCTTCATTCTGAGGCCAATCATAATGCATCAAATCCCTATTCTATATGGTGGACCTTCAAAAACAGCTCTCATATCAACCATTTACTTTTGTCCAGGTCACATAGTCCCAGTGACTTCAGCCCCCATCTTCAGACATCAGGCTAACCAGTCCTTTCCCCATTCTACCCCTCCCCTCTGGATATATCCTACATTGCCAAGGTCCTCGATAAAATGTGGTCCACAGAATTTATCAAAGCTAGCCCAACCTCCAGGTGAAGTCTGACCAGTTTTGTTTTGCAATTTATGCCCATTTTTTAGGGGAGCTACATCAACTATGTCATTGTGTTTATACTTTAGAGTTGTGCTTGGTCTAAGTAAGGAGTGAAAGGTAATACCTGCATGCAATACTTTATCACTTCAAATTATTAAGTATTGTCTATGCCCCTACCATGGTGTAGACTGTATGTAGAGGAAAGAGAAGAAGATTTAATCCCTTTCCTTAAGAAACTTCCAATTTTATTGAAGAATGAAAATGTTAAAGCAATTATACAAACACAGAATTTCAGAATCAGAAAGACAATCGGTGGCCATTCATCCCAATCTACAATCTATAACTTAGCAAGACAGTTCCTGGACCACCTCCCCAACAAGCATCCATCCAGCCTGGGTTTAAAGATCCTCAATGAGATCAAACTCAGTAGCTTCTGAGGCAGCCCATTTCTCTTAGGGCCAGTTCTCATTATTAGGAAGTCATCAGTCCTGTGACATTAAGCTTGAATGTACCTCTTCCCAATCTCAAGCCATTCTTCTTTGCTTTCTCTTCTGGAGCCAAGCAGAAGCAATCTCATCCCTTCTCTGTGACAACCATTGAAATCTTCATCTTGTTGGCTTATCTTCATCTAATGAACTCAGATTTTTCTTTTACAGGCTGAGAATCTTGACCTCCTTCAACTAATCACCAAACAGCCTGACATTGAGCCCTCTACGGTATTGGTCATCCTTCTCCAGAAGCTCTTGAGCTTACCAAAATCCTTCATAAATGATGGTACCCAGCACTGAATCACAACACTGCACTGAGTAAGCACATTAGGAATGCTCCGTGATTTGACTTGAATTGGTCTGACCGGGACAGAATATTGCAGGGTGTCAGTTCTTTTTCCTGAATACAGACCTTTTATTAAAAAAAATAGTCCAGAATGTTTTGGCACCCCATCTACGTGTTGGCTTGTATCCATCTTGGAGCCCACTTAAGATCACAGTGCTATCCGGTCACGCCTCCCCTATCTTATACTTAGGAAAGTAATGATGAATACTAATTCAGTTTACTGTTGAAATGGAAGCAAAACACTTGGAATCAAGAGAGTCCTGAGTTCAAATCCCACTAATGATGTCTACTAGATATAGGACAAGGAGTAAGTCTCTTAATCTCTCTCCGTCTCCATCTCATCATCTGGAAAATGAACACTGACTAAATGATGCTCCATGTAGTGGTTCAGTAAGAGTCACTAGGTTTGAAAGAAATAAGTGTTGCCTTAATGCATATTTTATCACTAACTAGGTGGAAAATTCCTTAAAGATAGTGTCTTTGTCTTATACACTGGGATGACCATCCATAGTATACTACTAAGTACCAATCCATTAAATGATGGGCAAATGCAGGACAGAGGAGAAAAGCTCAAAAGAAGAACTGGCCTTAAAAAATAGACCTAGGACCATAGATCTAAGACTGGAAGGTAAGGAGAATGAGGATGGTAAAAATAATTTTTAAGTACCTACTATGTGCCAGGTGAATCTGGAATTGTAATCTCTGCGAACCAAAGGAAGCTGGATATAGTAAAAAAAAAAAGAAGATGGAAAGATTAACCATCAACATCTTGGGTGTCAGTAAACTTAAATGGATGGGAATGGGTTAATTGTATTCAGAGGGTATGTGCATGTAAACACACACATGTCTGTATGTCTATATGTATGTATGTATATGTGCTACTGTGAGCAAGATCCCCTTCCCTTAGAAGAAATAGAATAGCCCTTAGTTAATAAAAGGGTAAGAAAAGCAGTGCTGGGCTATAATCTCAAAAGGACTGAATTAGATCTGTTTGAATCCAAGGAAAATCATTCATCATCACAGAAATACAAGTCTATGCTCCAACCACTGATGCTAAAGAGGCCAAAGTTTATCGGTCCCATGAAGATCTGCAACATCTTCTAGAAATAACACCCAAAAAAGATAATCACATTCATTATAGAGGATTGGAATGCTAAAGTAGAAAATCAAAAGACAACTGGAATAACAGATGTCCTGGAGTACAAAATGAAGCAGGGCAGAGAATAATAGAGTTTTGTCAAGATAACTTACTGATCACAGAAAATTCCTTTTTTTTCCAACAACCCAAAAGGTGACTACACATGGACATGACCAGATATGGTCAAGATAGAAGTCAGATTGATTATATACTTTGCAGACAAAGACAGAGAAACTCTATGTAGTCAGTTAAAACAAGACCTGGAGGTGACTATGGTTCTACTCATGAGCTTCTTGTTGCAAAATTCAGACTTACAGGTCTGACCTAAATAACATCCTTTACGAGTATGAAGTGGAGGTGATAAATAGATGTAAGAGATGAGATCTGGTAGATCAAAGTTTAAAAGTGCACAGCAGAAAACAAAAGAAAGCTTACAAGAAAGCAAAGATAGCTCTCAATACAATGTGTATTATTTATCATACAGGCTTTTTTGAAATGAAAATCTATTGCTACATATTTTGAATCTTCTCTTATGTTCTGTTATGCACATGACATGCTTTTTTCCTTTCTTACTTTGTATTTAGCTTACAACATTTAAGTTTATGATATGTTTTTTTTCTCTATTCTGCATTTCTGTTCTGGTGTTTAAGTCTAAAATAAAAGTTAAAAAAATGAGAGATAGCATGAGAACATTTCATGCAAAAAAAATGAGTATTATAAAAGACAAAAATGATAGGGACTTAACAGAAGTAGAAGAGAGTAAGAAGATATGGCAAGAATGCACAGAGAATTATACAAGAAAGATGTTAAAGTGATGGGAGGACCAGAACATCTTACTTATCTCCTGAAGAACCTGTGTTCAGGCCAAGAAGCAAGAGTTACAACTGAAGATGGAACAACTAATTGGTTTAAGATTAGAAAAGGAATATGACAAGTTTGTATATTGTCATCTTATTTATTTAATTTATATGCAGAGAACACCATGCAAAATGCCAGGCTAGACAAATCCAAACCTGGAATGAAGGTTGCTGAGAGAAATATCAACAATCTGAGATATACAGATGATACCACTTTCATAGCAGAAACTGAAGAAGAATTCAGAAGTTTCTTGATGACAGTGAAAGAAGAGAATATAAAAGCTGGCTTGAAGCTTAACATAAAAAAAAGAAACTAAGATCTTGGCAACTGATCCCATCACTTCCTGGCAAATAAAGAGAGAAGAAATGGAAACAGTGGCAGATTATATATTCTTGGTCTTAAAAAATCACTGCAGACATTGACTGCAGCCATGAAATTATGGCACTTGCTCCTTGGAAAGAAAGCTATGGTAAATCTGGACAGCAAACTAAAAAGCAGAGACATCATCTTGCCAACAAAGGTCCGTGTAGTCAAAGCTACAGTAGCAATGTAACTGTGAAAACTGGACGATAAGGAAAGTTGAGAGTTGCAGAATCAATGATTTTGAATTGTGGTGCTGGCAAAGACTTTTGAGAGTCCCGTGGACAGCAGGGAAATAAAATCAGTCAACACTTAAATTAATTCAGATCATTCACAGGAAGGTTGAATACCAAAGCTGAAGTTTAACTACTTTGCCCACATAACAAGAGAAAAGGACTCATTGGGAAGAAACTTTGAAAGATTGGGAAAGATTGAATGTGAAAGGAAAAGGGGGTGGCAGAGGATGACAAAGATAGATAGTGTTGGGGAAGATATGAAAATGAATTTGGAGAGAGAGGAAGGATGATAGAAGAGCCTGGCATGGGGTCATAAAAAGTTGGACCTGACTGAACAACAACAAATGCCCCCAGGCACTGTGCTAAGCACTTTTCAAATATTATCTCATTAGATCTTCAAACCACCTGTGGAGGTAGACACTATTATGAGTCCTATTTCATTTACAGTTAGGAAACTGAAGCAGAGGTTAAGTGACTTGGCCAGGGTCACACAGTTAGTAAGCATCTAAGGCCAAATTTTAACTCGGGTCTTCCTGATTCTAGTTCCAGTGCTGTATCCACTGAGCCACCTAACTTGAACCTCATTGTTACATCCCCCTCAGTTTCAAGGATGGAAAAAGAAAAAAAAAGCTAAGCCCCTAAATAATACAACTGAGATGGTCAAAGGAGGGGTTTGAAATCTGGACCTGCGATTTCAGAGCTGGCACACTTTGCATTATACCATATTTAGGATTAGGAGAGATAGAGAGACATTAAGATTTTTACTCCTGTTAATGAAATAAACTAAGTCTTCCTCCATAGAAAGATGGGACGGGGGTAGCACATCTAGGAAAAGACACATCAAAATGTTTTTCAATGGCTTGTAAGAGCAAGAGGAGAGTGTGTGACGGAGATGAAAATTAATAGGTCCAGGGTACAGATAAGACATAGAGAAATTGTTTCTCTCTAACAATTCGTTTTAATACACCCCTTCTGAATAACAAAAAGATTACGTGAGGGTAAGTATGGAAGATGTCATTATCAGAATGAATGTAGCAAAGCTTAGAAAATGCAGGGATACCATGGCGGTAGCTAAAAGTAAGCTGCAAACTGGGATGCCAGCTGGGATAACACTAGGTGTCCGGGTCTGCCATCTTCCTGGTAGAGAGTGGCCACATGTCCATCAGTCAACAGCTATAGAATTGTGGCAGAAATTCCCATTCTCAAGCCTTATTCTATCCTTCATAGAGCCGGGTGTCTAATTCTGAGCTCTGGAACTGAAAAGCAATTAGGAAATTTGGAGAAGGTTCAGAGAAGAATCACAGAGATGACTAAGAGAGTGGAAAATTAGTTGATGAAAGCTAAAAACAACTGAGATTATTCAACCTAGAGAAGAGAAGGCTGCGAGGCATGTTTCAATGTCATTGAAATTCATTCAAGGATAATTTCAGATTCATAAAGGGAGCTCAACTTGAAGTAAGAGGATTTGAGACTGAAGCCCAGCTATAACACCTATCCGATATTGTAACTTGGTCAATTTAATTTCATAGATAGTATTTACATAGCACTTTAAGATTTACAAAAACAAAACAAAAACACCTTTATCAATATTATCTCATTTGATCCTCATGACAATCTCAGCAAGCAGGTGCTATTATCTTCCCCATTTTGTAGATGAGGAAACTGAGTCAGACAGAGGTTCAACGACTTGACCAGGTTAAC
Organism: Petaurus breviceps papuanus; assembly: GCF_028583685.1. Lineage (NCBI taxonomy): Eukaryota > Metazoa > Chordata > Mammalia > Diprotodontia > Petauridae > Petaurus > Petaurus breviceps. The sequence goes on from NW_027185852.1 coordinate 9,637,269, forward strand.
ACAGTTTGTACATTTCTGAGGCATTTGAATTTAGGTGTTCCTTATTCTAGGCCCAGTGCTCTACTGACTGCACGGCCGGCCGCCCTCTCACTTCATCTTCTTGGGCCTCATTTTTCTTTTATGTAAATGAAAAGAATCAATTAGGGGGACTCTAAGGTCCTTCCAACTTTCTGATTTCTGGTCCTATGATTATGGAATATTATATGGAACCTTACAGGAAATCCACTTTTCCATATCCAAATCAGGATCCATCTAGAAAGGCTGTGTTAGATGGAGGTATCTCTGGGCCCTGGGCATGTCCTCTGGCTGTTTCCCATGCCTGGGATGCTCCCCTTCTTCATCTCTGCCTCCTAGATTCCCTGGCTTCCATCAAGTCCCAGCTAATATCCCACCTTTGACAAGAAGTCATTCCAATCCTCCTTAAGACTAATGCCCCTCTCTTTTATTATTTCTGATTTATCCTGTATATAGCTTGTTTGAATATATTTGTTTGCTTGTTGTCTCCCCTATTGGACTGTGTGGTCTTCTGGGGCAGGGGTTATCCTCTGTCTTCCTTATTATCCCCTGCACTTAGCATAGTACCCAGCAGATAGTAGATGTTTAACAAAGGCTTGTTGACTGTCTGAGATAAAAATGTGATAATAACCTCACTCTTGAAATGATTAAATTTTGCATGAAGAAAAATCATAGAACCTCTTTCTCTGGAGATCATATAAAGGGGGCAGTTTCAGAGCTACGTCCAGGAGGGTTAGATAATCTTGACTGAAGTTGAAGGTTATGCTCGATGATGTGACAAGGGGCTTGCCAGACAGAAAGATTTGATGGTGATCCTAATTAGAGCTAACACTTGGGCCACATATCCAGTCAGGATCCTGATTTCACAAGGAATCTTACAACATTAACTCTTCCCTCATCTCTACCCTATTTCCTCTCTGCCTTCTATAAAACCAAACCAAACCAAACCCTACAAGATTATCAAAACAATCCTGACCTCGTAAATGACAAAAAATACAAGAACCTGTTTAGACAGTTTGAATCCAAAAGCTCTCTTATGAATGATTCCATTGTGAATTTCTTAATTTTAGCCCAGGATTCAAAACCATTCCTGAAAAGAAGCCTCCCATGCAGTGAAAAGTAATTACTTGTTTTCACCATTTTTTATTTCCAGTTTAAATGCAAGGTTTGAAAATATTGGTCACCTGGCAGAAGAGACTGCTAGGCTTTTGTCAGGACAAACTGATCAAAGCAAACCATATTTTATCATAATAAGAAGACATTAAACATTTTTAGTGTTTTTAAAATGTAAGAAGCATGATATGTTGTTCCATTTCAGTTGTGTCTCACTCTTTGGAATCCTATTTGGGGTTTCTTGGCAAAGGTGCTGGAGTGGTTTGCCATTTCTTCCTCCAGTTCATTTTACAGGTAAAGAAACTGAGGCAAACAGGGTTAAGTAACTTGTCCAGGGTCACACAACTAGCAACTGTCAGAGGCCAGCTTTGAACTCATGAAGATATGTCTTCCTAAATCCAGGTCCAGTGCTGTATCTACTGTGGTGCCACCTAGCTGCCCCAGAAGCAAGATGTAGAAACTTACTATATTGTAGTATGTACAGTGCTTGATTTAGAATCAAGAAGGTGTGGCTTCCAGTTCCACCTTTGGCAATTACTAGGTGGGGGAGAAGGGGAAGAGGAGTCACTTGCACTATATCTCAGGACCTGAATTCACCTTGGGCAACTCACCTAACATTTCTCTTTTCTGGATTTTTCTCAAGTATAAAATAAAGAGGTTCATTTAGAATGGGTAGCTATGCTTCTACAAACAACCTCACAAGGTAGACATGATGGATAAAATGAATATCCTTTTCCAGATGATGAAACTGAGGTTTAGAGAAGTTAAGTGATTTGTCCACTCAGTTAATTAGTGTAACAGGCAGAGTGTGAGGTGAGGGCTTTTTATTTTCAAGCTCAGTTACTAGACCACAACGCCTTCATGGTATTTTTCTCATGAGTGATTTAGGTAAAACAGAATTCCCTTGAACAAGGAAGCTGGTCATCTACCATGATCTCAAGCTCATGTCATAAAATTTCCTTTCTTCAACTTACTGTGTGCATTATGGGGACAACATATGAGTAAAATTAAAAGCACAAAGCAGTTATTCCAAAATATTATTTGGCTACTTGGAGAATAATCCAATCCATATTTATAGTACTGCGTCAAATCTGTCCCAAGGAGAAAAGTCATGTATTTGTGCAGCTAAAATCATTATCATATGGGAGGCATATCTGAGCTTTAATTGGATTTATCATTATCTGAAAATGAGCTTACTAAAAACTCTAATTAGATTTGCTTCTGCTAAAAAAAATTACAGCTTGTTTTGACTACAGGTAGGAATATGTATGCATGCATATATTGGAATGCGTGTGCATACATGGATATATCTGTATGAATGAGTGTGATACACATATATACATCAATATATAAGAATAGGGAACCAACCTGTGAATTCACAGCAGGAAACTCCCCCTATCAATGCAGGTCAGGATATATATAAATGTATCCCTATATATGCATTTATATGCAAACAATACATTTTATTTTAGTTCCTTCTTTAGGATAATTAATAACTCATTCAACTATTTCCTATAGTCACACAATTTAGTAAAACATTTGCATAAACACATCCACATGTTATAAGCAAAGAGGGAGGGGCCCAAAAAGGAAGACAGCATACCATAAGATTCCTCTGGGGAAACCTTCTGCTAAAAATGTCAGCATCACTGGATCTTAAAAAGTCAGAAGATGATTCTATCACCAAAAGAATAATGTGGAAAGCCCCAATTATCCATCACAATTCAGCTTTATCTAGAATAAATTAAAAGTCAGACTGCTTATTTGGCCTATGACTTGGGTAACAACAATGCGAGTCTTGAGCGGAGCAGGCTGAAACTTTGCGGGGTTAATGGTAGGACACCAATAGACAATAAAAATTACAATTAGAGGAGGAGTTCTTTACCTGGGGTCCACTGAGTTTGTAGGTATATTTCAGAGGGTCCCTGATATTGGATGGAACAAATACATCTTTATTTTCACTAACTTCTCCCTGAAATTTACCTTATTCTTCCATTATGAATTATAAAAAAAAAAAACCCAAAACATTATTATGAAAGAAAAGATCCATAAGTTTCCCCAGGCTGCCAAAGGGATCAATGATCCCCAAAAGATTGAAACTCCATTAATTGGAAGAGAATATTCATTCTTACAGCCCCAAACATCACTGTACAGATGCCAGTACAGGGTGATCTCTGCAGAAATATATTCTTCCCAAACTGGGATGCTTAAATTGCTCTCAGGAAATGCTAGCTCCCCTCATATTCCCTCTGTCTCCCCCTATTAAATGACAAAAAAAATTCCAAGTGCAGGGGAATCTAATTTTGAATAGTGCCATCACTAAAAAGAAAAAAAATCAACTAAAAAAAGCACATGAACTGATGCCCTTGCATTTGTATTTGAGGCTGACTAAATAACAGCTGTACGAGTTCTCAGATATCACGACTGAGCCAGAGAAAGGACTGCACCCTACTATACAGTTCTTGGTTTCCCAAACTAAAGGAGGAAAGTCCAATTCTTTCTCTCACAGGATCGCAGACTTAGAGACAGAGGCACCTTAGGGGTCATCTGGTCTGACCTCTTCATTTTCCAGTCAAGTCAACAAGCATTAACAGAATTGATAATCAGAGGTTAAGTGACTTGATCAAGGTCACAAGGTGTCAAGTTTCAGAGTTGGGTTCAAACTTGGACAAACCCAACTTTTTTTCCACTACACTGTGTATGATCTGATTGAATTTCTGCTTTTCTAAAGCATTTTAGAATTGTAAGTTTCTATGAATTGAACAAAAGACATTTCCCTGAAGTTATCAGATGGCCATTCTAGAAGTCAGGACACCTGGGTTCAAGTCTAGCCTCTGCTATAAGGACAACTCACCTAACTGCTCAGTAGTATCTCAGGGATTTCTCTAAGACTCTATGTTAAGGAAGAGTTGCTAATCTACATCAGTGGTGGGCAATTTTCACACTGGGTTAGTGTGAAATTTTTTAATTTCCCCACATTATTTAAGTCACAGATCCATATGTGAAACACAATAAAACGACAACAACTAAAAGAAAACCAACATTCTTCCCTCAAATAACCACAGTGGGGCATCTTCACCTAGAACTGATTCTCTCAGAGTGCTTGGTTCTTCAGGAGGCAGACCCATTTGCCAATTCTGTCTGTCTTTTTCTTAGAAAGTTGAGTACTAAATCAACGGAGGGTACATACAATTTGTGGAAAACAGGACTAGGAGTGTAGCCCTAGTCAAGTCTCGGGCTTTATGGTGTTTTCAGGAGTAAAAATAGAACCAAGTTTTAATTTTTCTCCTCTTAGAAAGAAAGGAGGCTATACATCAACTCAATAAGAACAAACAATATTTGCCCTTTGTGACTCGATTTACCTAGAATCCACAGATGGGGGAGGGGAACAAGAAAACGACCAAGAAAAGAGCAACCCCACTTTAAAAAACTGATCTCTAACTACTTTCTGTGTTTTTAAGTGGACTGAGAAAGCCATGGCACGGCCTAGAAAGAGAAAACATTTCAGCATCCGCTCATCCTTCAACTCCAAAATAGCAAAGGAGAAATACCCCCCATGGAACCCAAGTGTGCCTGGAACAAGTGGGCAGCCGTCCGTGAGAGACATTCTCTTCAAACAACCCCGGGACCTTGCTTTCTGTCATGACCATCCCTTCCTCCGCTGCTACCATCCGAAAGAGCCACCCTACCGATTCCGAGGTTTACTGATTTAATCTGGGAAACAAGGAGAAGCCAGAGGCCGATTTCCCCAGCGGAGCTTTAGAAATCCTCCGAGCTGCCTCTCACCCCACTCAGCTCACACTTGCCACACGCACTGTGAATGCAACCAGGTTTGGTTTTGTTTCCATTTGCTGGAGAAAGCCCATGCTCTCCCAACATCCCAGCATTGAGGTGGAAAGAAGAGAGAAAGCCCGGCTTACCACGTATGTGCCACCGTAAATCGCCGTCGCTGCCGGATGCTTTTATTCACCAGCAACTTTCTGAAGAAGCACGGGGAGTTTCTGGGCGAGCTGCGAGGGGAGATCTTAGGAGAAGTCGGTCTGTTTCCGGACAGCCTGGGCAACTCCAGCTCCAAGTGCATCTGCTCCTTGAAAGTCCGGATGCGCACTTCGGTCTCAAGAGTTCCCAGCTCCTTTGAAGGCTCCTTGGCCGTCATGTCTGGGGTGGTGGTGTGTAAGCTGTCACAGACACCGAGGGAAAAGCCAGAGCATAGCAGAAGAACCCACTCGCAACTCAGAGCGCGGAGAGGCTCGCCGTGAGCAGCTCCTGGCGCTGGAGCGCTAAGGATGCAAGTGGTACCCAGAGGGTGCGTCGCACGCTCTGTTCTCCCAAGCTCTGCTCCCCCAGGCTCTGATCCCGGCCGTTCCCAGCAGCTCGCTCAGCCCCGGCTCTCCCTCGGAAAACAGCACCCTAGTGTTTGCTCTGTCTGTAGCCTCCTTGTGGAGATGGTTTCTCTGCAAGCTACACACTGCCTGCCTCTCACTGAATTCATTCAGCTGGAGAGCCCTACTCATGAAATATTCAGAAGGGCTCCTCAGAAGCCCCTTCCACGCACCTGGCTGGAGAGCCTCATCAAACAGACTACAGAGGTTTCGGGAATGCTGCCCACAGGCGAGGCGCTCACCTGTGTGGCCGAAACAGCAGCTCTGGAGTCAGCCAGGGAGCAAAGGGCACAGCGGATTTTAAAAAAAATCTTCATTCAGAATTATCATCTGGCCATGTAACGCACTGACTGGAGCTCCGCCCACTCCAGGCTCATTGGCTCCAGTTTCTTTAGACAACCGGACTCAATTCACCCTTCTGCAAAAGGAATTCTCTCCTCCACGCCTCGGCTGCCACAAAATTGTATGAGCTCCCCGCAGCCCTGTGGCAGCTCAGCCCTTTCATCCCAACAGTTCTAGGTCGGGCTTAGAACCCTCCCAAAGTGAGGCTCAGAACAAAGCCTCGGGGAGGTGAACGGCTTGCCTCGCCCTCCCAAGAGCCAAAGGGCCCCAGTCCCCCAAACGCCAATCAGTGAAGCAACTGGCAATTGGGTGCCTACTCCCAGGAAAAGTAAAGCCTCATATTGGGGTCTAAGAAAGCTATGCTTGCTAATTCGCCTTCTTCTTTGTCCAAATGGCTCGGAGATGACCCAAATTAGCCACTACTGATCAGAATGGTCAGCACCTGAGGTTTCCAAAGCTGTCCAAATGTGAAATCCGATCGGATACTGAGGTGGGTTGAGTTCAACGCCCCCCCCCCCAAAACAAAAACAAACAAACAAACAAAAAAAACCCCCAAGCATTTCCAAATACATGAATTTCAGGGTGGGATTAGTCAGGGACATGAAGGGGGAAAGTGAAGGAGAGTCCAGAGTCAAATTCCCCCCAAACCCAGAAAACCTTGTCTGTAACCTGAAATGGATAGGTTTTCTTTTTCTTTCTAATGTGCTGGAATGTGTCTGTATCAAAGGCAATTGGAAGCAAGCAGTACTGTGGCGTGCTGTGCTCCAAGCTCTTGTGATGAGCTGGTGCCAGCAACGATTAGGGCCGGGAGCCTGAGCCAGCCTGATCTCACACCAACTGGAGAGAGCAGAACAAGGGCTCAGCAACAACAGTGAGGGAAGGCAGAGAATTCACACTAAGACTTCGGATGGTGTCCATGAGAATTTTTTTTTCCTCCTGAAAGCCTTTTGCTTCTATACTTTTCTTAGAGAACAGTCGTCCTAGATCCCATCTATAAGCAGATTTCTGCATGTATTTCTCCGAGAGAAAGGAACCAGGAGAAACTGCTCACTAGAAGTAATAAAACTTCCAATACATAGACCTGACTCTGGGAAGGACCATAGAGGTCACTGAGTCACTCTCTCTTATTTTAGTAGTGACTTATTAACACTTATCAAGTGTTGTTTAAGCTACCTTAATATGGTCACTGGATGTGCAGACAGAAAGAGCTGAGTTTAAATCCAGCCCCAAACACTTCCTCATTTTGTGACCAGAGGCAAGTTGTTTTATCTCTCACAATCTCAGTTTCCTCATCTGTAAAAGGTCAATAATAAAAGCACCTCCCTCATAGGGTTTTTGTGAGGACCAAATGAGATAGTGTATGTACAGTGCTTTGCAAACCTTGATGTTTTATCATCATCATAATTATAAGATGATAAACTTGTAACAATATTTATGAAACTATAAAATCATAGTCTATCATAATTATTTTAAGAATAATATAAATTTATTTAATTGGTAATATTTGTCATGGGAATGAGATGTAGGATCTTCATGTATTACAGCTGATAAAAGAATACAGTCTTACATAACACAGTGATGGGGATAATAAGGACATTAATGCTGATAGTAAGCATTGTTTTTTTGCCAGTGATTTAAGAGAATTTCCTTCAGCAACAGTTACAGAATCATCTAAAAGAATATTTATAAATTTGGAAGTGATAATTTTGTATCCCAAGTCACAATAAAGTAGCACTTGGTGCCATCTTAAGCTAAAAAAATACTCAGAAACTGGGGAGGAAGGTGGGAACTTCCCTCTCTTTTTTTCCCCTTATCAATTTTTGGGAAATATCACAGTTCCATTTGATAGGATTGTTATTATCAGTGAAGCAAAACTTTTAGAAAGATCCATGGTAGAAAGTATGGCTAATTTCAACATTGGTGTCATTGCTTAGGACTGTCACACTGACACATAAACAAGGTTGTGGTCTTTTCATCCAACAATAATATACATGAATGGAGCCAAGGAAACTCTGGGTCCTCTTCACCATGACACAGAAATGAACTTTGAAAAGAACTTTCAAGAGGCAAGAGTGAAGAAGAAGAGCCTTCCAGACATGAGGGAGGATCTATTCAAAGTCAGGGAGGCAGAAGACAGCGTAGTGTTGGGAAGGTGAATATTATGCCTGTTTTTGTTTACAATTGAGAGAAAAGATGTAAGATTCTGCCAATGTCCCAATATTTTATTTTCCTGAAATAAAAATTTTGAAGTACCAAGGTCCTTTAAGTACTTAGGTTTGTGGATGATATAGTGTTGACTTCACCAAGCCCTGAAACAATGGAAAACCTCCTAAATAAGATACACAATCACTGAAAAGAGTTTGGCCCAATCATCCAAATGGGAAAAACCAATATCTGTGATGTTTGTACTGCAATATGGAGATGGATGGAAAACCTATAGAGCTGGTCCTTAATTATACTTATCTGAGTCAGGTATGACGAAAGGACAAGAAGCTAGGCTCAGAATAAAAAAAAAAAACATGTGAACAAAAGAGGTTGCCTTCGGGACACTGTTATTCTTTTAATTATCCTAAGCTTCCCCCTGAAGCAAAGGCCCATCTTTTTAAGACCAATATTGTTTTCATGATGTTGTTTGACTGGGACCATAGAACACCACGAAAGACTGCATTTGAAGATGACCCAGAGCAACATGGGAAGATGCATATGAGAATGCTTTGGTCGTAACTCACTATTAGTGAGACATTCTTCAGGAGGAAGGGCCTTGAAAAATTTCATCAGAGAAATGTATGGCAAAGAGAAAAGAATAGGTTAGTGATGTAGTAGGATCTCTGTCTGGTGGCTGCTCCTCTGCTATCCGTACAATATGAAGAGACTCAAGGAAATCCTTCAACATGCAGTGGATCCTCTGCTGAGAATTTTGGAGAAAACATGGGCAAGAGTTGCCCAGGATGGGCTGCAATCTGTATGACTGGAGAGGATGTCCACGTGAAAGAGATGATAAATCCAGGAGAGTTTTAGACAATCAAGTTGCTTTTCCCCCAAGCTCCTCATGAAAGCTATCAAAACTGGGGAAACATTTTTTCTCCCCCCAAGTACTTTTTGTGCCAAATTTATCAGTTCCATAAAATGTATTATAGCCTTTGACCCAGTGTTCTTGCAATAGTAAAGTACTGAAATCTATGTAGGCAGAGACAGTGTGGTATCACTGTTGGCCCCAGGATACAGAGTCAGAAAGACCTGGACTCAAATCTTGGCTCAAACATTAATCCCTCTGTGCATAAGAAGGCTGGATGCTGAGGTCTCTTCTGGCTCTAGGTTTGTGACCCCATGATCCTCTGGGTGACCATCACTTGAAGAATAACTGAAGAAATTATTATATATGAATATAATAGAATATGAAAGAATGAGAGGAACTTGGGAAGAAGGGAAGAAATGTACATAAGAGCAGCTTTGAATAGTGAAGGAGTGACTTAGCATCATAAGGACCTGGGTTCAAATCCTTCTCTGATGGTTATGTGATACTTGGAAAGTCACTGGACCTCAGTTTCCTCATCTCCAAAATGAGGCAGTTGGATTTGCTGGCCTCCAAGGTCCTGCCTGCTATAAATCTCTGCTCCTGTGATCAATGATTGAAAAAAATGTCCAGGAAAACATTAAAGAGAGAAAAACTACTGCATGATCAACTCATGGACCCACTTTGAGTTTAGAGGAGAGAAGATGACACACACCTCCCTCCTCCTGGCAGGTGTGGCCACTTGGCTATATTTTCTTCTCAAAAAGGAACGATCTATTGCAGGGGTAGGGGACCATTAGAAAGTGAGTATGATGTATAAAAACACCAGCAAAATATTTATTAGAAGGGAGTGGAGGAAGGCTGTGGAGTTATTAAATTCCTTTGGATAGATAAGAAGCTGGAGCTCAGATAAGAAAGCGTTGACAAAACCTTCTTAAGACTCCATGAATCGTGTAGTTATAATTACCCACTGACTCCACTGTCAGGTCTGTGTCAGACTGGGACGTTTGACGTCACTCTTCACACTGCCTACGATGAGAAGCAAGGGAAGGCAAATTAATAGGATTCTGCTGGTGACTCTGACTGAAGAATATGTTTGCAAAAAGGCTTACAGTAAGTTGACTCTCAAAATCATGAAATGTCAGGGCAAGAAGGCTTTGTGGAGGTCACCGAGTCTAACTCACTTATTTAACTCATGAAGAAACGAAGACAGAGAGAGTCAGAAAGGTGCTCAATCACACAGCAAGGCAGCTCAGGAGAAGGGCAGGGACTTGATCAGAGACTTCTGATATTTGGGGGTCTTTCAATTATTGCACCCTACTTCTTCTTGTATGAAGGTGGCTGACTTTGCAATGCATATTGGCAATATTTTTATTGGACTCATTAATTTCTTCTCTCATTAACCACAGTGAGTCCTGGTCCTTCCTTTTTCTCTCTCAGTTCCCAAAGCTTCTCCAGCCTCCACACTTTGAGCAGCAGCTTCCTCTCAGTTTCCCTTCCTGGATCACCATTCCTGTCTTATTCCCTTGAATGAGTCCTCCTCAGTGGACAGAGATTCAGGGCATTTTTTCCTTCTGCCTTGACAACTTTCTCTCTTACAGATCTCATCAACTTCTAGTTCAAAGCTCATTTCTATATACATGATTCTGTGATCTATCCCTCCAGTCCTCATCACCTCCCTGAGGTTCAATTCCATGCTACCTGCAAGATACTGTCACATGCTTATTCCACCAATATCTCAAACTCAACCTGTTCTAATCAGAACTCATTATCTTTCCCAAAAAACCATCCTCAAGGACAGCACCATTCTTCCAGTTATCATGTATGCAAGAAGAGTTATCTTCAATTCCTTCCCTCTCATTCATTGGGGAATGAAAGAGACCCCACCCCAAATGTGCAATAAAGTTGCCAGATCTTTTCAACTTATTTCCACAACATCAACAAGATGGCATAGTGGAGGGACTGTTGCTCTTGAAATCAGGATTCGCTGAGTTTGAATACTGCCTCAAGATACTGCACGACCCAGGGTAAATCTCCTAACCCACCAGTGCCTTAATTTTCTCATCTGTTACATGAAGCAACTGGCTTCCATGGCTGGTTCCCAAGGTCCTTTTCTGCTGTAAACCTAGGCATAATCTCATGCATCTCTCTCCCTTCTCTCCATTATTTAGTGACCATAATGGCTCAGGTCTTCATCATCTCTTTCTAGGCTACTATCATAGACTCAAAACTATTCTCCATCACTCATGTCTCACCTCTTGTAGTGGCAACCACACTGGCATA
>NW_027185852.1:9648426-9671044 GCF_028583685.1 Petaurus breviceps papuanus
TGTCTTTTTTTCAGCTGTGACAATGCCTAAAACTTTGCTGCATACAGGAGGTGCTCTATAAGATCAAAAAGTTGAATAGTTGGGTCACAACATCAAGGCTTGGAAGAAATATTGGAGACCACTTTAAGTTAAGTGCAAGCCTGTTTTAGAGAGTTTCATGGAATTCAATGTCTTCCTCAAATACTGGAGCTGGAATTCAAGGTCATAGACTCATCACTAAATCACAAAGAGAGTGTACCTTCTATATACTTATATTTGTACATCTTATTTCTCCTGTCCAATGATGCTATTTCAAGGTTGAAAAAAAAATGGACTCAGAGAGAAGGTGCTGAACAAAGGTAGTTGGGTGTCCTGGTAATAATGCTGGAATCTAGGCCAATTGCATCCTCTAGCTAAATGTGTCACCAACAGACTGTAGACCTGCGATTTAACCTGACATTCAGTTTCATCATGAATGATGACTGGATTGATGAATGGATAAATAAATGAATGAAAAAGCATTTAATAAGCACTTACTATATATAAAGCACTGGGCAAGCCTGGGGACACAAATACAAGAGGGAGACAGTTCCTGCCCTCAGGGAGCATACATTCTCATAGGAAGAGATAACACCAGAGGGTGGTGGCCAGAGAAAAATATTTTTCTTTAGAAAGTCACAGAGATAGTTAGTGGAGTCCTGGGGAGATGGCATACCCTTTCCAGGGGAAATGGCTATATTTGATTATGGTTCTACACATGGAAGGAGCAGGGGTGGGGCTTAGAGGTAGGATGGCTGGCAAGACATTGACCAGCATGTAAAGTGAAGCATTGCTGGGGCTGGTTACATTAGCACTGGCATAGTCTGTCACATAGTAGGTGCTTAAAAACCTTCCTTAACTGGTCGACATTGTGGGCCATGAGAAACTCTCACAAATCAGAAGAGCAAGGACCCAAGAGAAGGAGTTCCAGACCTGAAAGGGTTAAGTCTTCCTGGTCATGGTCTGGTCCAGAGGAGGCAAAGACAAGAAAATAACTGGAGTGAGTCAAACATGGATAACGATCCCTATCATACTTACTTCCAGAGAGTGGATACAGGGTCAAGCTAAGATTTAGAAAGGTCTGGGACAAAGGTCTGCCTCTGATAAATCTTGTCTGTGTGACCCTGAGGAAGTCATTTTACCCCTAAGTGCTCCCAGGTAATGCTCAAAGATTGAGTTACAAAGGAACTGTCACCTAGCATCAGGGGAAGGAACACCTGGGAATTCCCCACACATGAAATCACTGTTAGACCTCCCTCCATTGACAAAGGGTTAACAACATCACAGTATTTTAAGGATCTCTTGAGTAAGAGATGTGAGGAGTTTTACCACAATCAAGACATACTAGAAAGGTCAGCTATTATTCAGTCTCTTCCCTAGTTTTTACTAACTACAGAACCTTGATGAAGTCACTGAATATCTCTGTGCCTCAATTTCCTCAGCTGTATAATGGGCATAATAAAAAGAGCTATGTGAATTAAAGTATGGCCAGAGCTTGTGGTGGCTGTAGAGAGGGTGCCCTCCTCAGACTTCTGACAACTGCAAAAACCCCAGCAATTTGTGACAAAGTTCTCTTCACTCTGGAAGCAGAGTTCTACCATGGCAAAGAGCTCAAATGTCAAGTAATTGGCAGGCAAGATGAGAAAGCAGAGGAAGCACAATCAGACCATAGAGTCCTTTTTTGGGGACAAAAAAGGGTAAAAGAATAGAATCAGAAGAAGACAATGAAGTCAAAACTCCTGCATGAAAAGCTTCCAAGAAAAATATGAATTGGTTACAGGCATGGAGGAGCCCAAGAAGGACTGTGAAAACCAAGTAAGAGAAGTGGAGGAAAAAATGGGAAGAGAAATGAAAGTGATGCAAGAAAATTATGAAAAGCAAGTCAATAGCCTACTAAAGGAGACCCCCAAAATACTGAAGAAAATAACACCTTAAAAATAGACTAACTCAAATGGCAAAAGAGGCCCAAAAAGCCAATGAGGAGAAGAATGCTTTAAAAAGCTGAATTGGCCAGATGGAAAAGAAATTTGAAAAACTCACTGAAGAGAATAATTCCTTCACAATTATACTGGAGCAAATGGAAGCTAATGACTTTATGAGATATCAAGATAGTATAAAACAGATCCAAACAAATGAAAAAAAAATAGAAGACTCTGAAATATCTCATGGGAAAAACCACTGACCTGGAAAATAGATCCAGGAGAGATAATTTAAAAATTATTGAACTACCAGAAAGCCATGATCAAAAAAAGATCATAGAAATCATCCTTCAAGAAATTCTCATGGAAAATTGCTCCAATATTCTAGAAGCAGAGAGCAAAATAGAAATGGAAAGAATTCACTGATCACCTCTTGTAAAAGATACCAAAAAGAAAACTCCTAGGAATATCATAGTCAAATTCCAGAGCTCGAAGGTCAAGGAGAAAATATTACAAGTTGTCAGGAAGAAACAATTTTAGTATTGTGGAAACACAATCATGATAACATGAGATCTAGCAGCTTCTACATTAAGGGAATGAAGGGCTTGGAATATGATATTCCAAAGGTCAAAGGAGCTAGGATTAAAACCAAGAATCACCTACTCAGCAAAATTGAGTATAATGCTTCAGGGGAAAATATGGTAATTCAATGAAATAGAAGGCTTTCAAGTATTTTTTTTTAAGCAATCGGGGTTAAGTAACTTTATCAAGGTTACATGTCCAGTTATTTTTGGGTGGGTGCTAAGTATCTGAACCCAGATTTGATCCCCAGGTCATCCCAACATTGGGGCCGGTGCTCCTACTTGCTGAGCCCCTGGCCACCCCTAAGCAATTGGGGTTAAGTAACTTGCTCAAGGTTACACGGCCAGGTGTTTCTGGGTGAGTGCTAAGTGTCTGAGCCCTGGATTCGATCTCCAGGTCATCCCTACACTGGAGCCGGTGCTCTTACTCACTGTGCTACCTGGCCACCCCATAAGCAATTGGGGTTAAGTAACTTGCTCAAGGTTACACGGCTAGGTGTTTCTGGGTGGGTGCTAAGTGTCTGAGCCCGGATTCGATCCACAGGTCATCCTGACACTGCAGCCGGTGCTCTTACTTGCTGTGCTACCTGGCCGCCCCTCTTTCAAGTATTCTTGATGAAGAAACCAGAGCAGAACAGAAAATATGACTTTCAAATACAAGAAGCAAGAGAAGCATGAGAAGGTAAGCAGGAAAAAGAAATCATAAGGAAATAAATTGAAATATTTACATGCCTACATGGAGAAAATGATAATTGCACCTCATGAGACTTTTCTCAGTATGAGGATCATTGAAAGGAAAAAAAATATATATATATATATGTGTGTGTGTGTGTGTGTGTTATATACACATACATATATGTATGTGTGTGTATAAATACATATGTGAGTGTATGTATATATGTGTACATGTATACAAAGACAGAGGGCACAGGATCAGTTGAATGGGAAGGTAGGATATCTAAAAAATGAAATTAAGAGGTGAGAGAGGAATATAATGGGAGAAAGAGAAAGGGAGACATAGAGTAGGGGAAATTATCTCATATAAAAGAGGCAAGGGAAAACTGTTACAATGGAGGAGAAGAGCAGGAAGATGAAAGGAAACAGGTCAACCTTACTCTCATCGAATGTGGCTTAAGGAGGGAATAATATACACACTCAACTGGGTATCTTACCCTACAGAAGGGTACAGGGGAAGGGGATAAGAGAGAAGATAATAGAAGGGAGGGCAGATTGGGGGAGAGGATAGTTAGAAGCAAACACTTTTGAAAAGTGACAGGGTCAAAGGAGAAAATAGAATAACTGGGGGGCAGCATAGGATGGAGGGAAATATAGTTAGTCTTCCATAACACTATGGAAATGTTTTGCATAACTACACATGTATAACCTATATTGAATTGCTTGTCTTCCCAGTGGGGGTGGGTGAGGAGGGAAGAAGAGAAAGAATTTAGAAATCAAAGTTTTAAAAACAAATATAAAAAAAATTACATGCAACTGGGAAATAAGATATACAGACACTGGGGTATAGAGATCCATCTTGCCCTACTAGAAAGGTAGCAGGGGTATGGTGGAGGATATAAGAGAGAGCAGATTGGGAAAAGGGGTATTCAGTGGGCTCACTATTTTAGGGTGGGGGGTAGGGGAAAGGGGAGACAATTTGTAACTCATAATCTTGTAAAATGAATGTTGAAAGCTAAGAATATATAAATAAAAGATGTTTTGTAAAAGATAAAAGAAAACCCAGGGCTTCCAATCCTGCTTCTGCTGATAATTCTAGGTGTGATTTTAAATGTTAATTAACCTTTCTGGGTTTCACTGTCCTCTTCTATAAAATAAGAGGGTTGGACTAGCTGGTTTCCAATATCTCTACATTTATGATCCTTTGCAAAGGAAGCATTGAACTGAGTGAAATGGCTAACAGAGTTGTTAGACTGAGCTGGAAGACAGCACAGGCATATGATTTTGGAGAAAGGTGTTAGGACAGATGAATTTTCTTGTGTTTTCGATGTAGTTTCAAGAACTCATAGATATGATCCTTGGATGGGTGTTTTGGGGCGGGGGGCCAGGAAGAGCATGTTCCTATTAAGTACAAACTGCTGTCCTTGAATGGAAAAGATTAAAGGGGCAGTCAATCAACTAGCATTGATTAAGAGCGTATTTCATTGTGCTAAGTGTGGGCTATACAAAGTCAGGACAAAGCTGGTCCCTGCTCTCAAGGGGTTTACAGCATCAGAGCTGTTGGGAAAACTGTGAAATGTACTTTCTCAATAGAATGTAAGCTCTTTGAGGATAGAGACTGCTTCATTTTGTGTCTCCAATGCCTGGTTGTCCTTTCTACCAAAACTGTTCTCTGTGTTTTCTCTATATCCTTAAGTATAGAGAGGCAGCTAGGTGGTGTAGGGGATGTAGCATTAAAGTCCACAAGACCAAAGTTCAAATCCACCCTCAGGCACTTCTTTACACTGTAACCCTGGGCAAGTTATTGAACCTCTGTTTGCCTCAGTTTCTTCAACTGTAAAATGTAGATAATAACAGAATCTACCTCATACGGTAAGAAACTAATGAGAAAATAGTGTAAAGCACTTAGGACAGTGACTGGTACATGGCAGCTGCTGTAAAATGCTAGCTATTAACTAACTATGTATAAACACATTATCGCTGACCATAGCATTTAAATTTCTGGAGGGTAAGGACTTGAGCATTTTCATCTTGAGTAATTTGGATATATTTTATATCCTTATATTGCTGAGAGTAGCAAAGTCATTCATAGTTGATCATCATACAATATGGTTGTTGCTTTGCTGCACACTTCACTTTGGATCAGTTCATGTAAGTCTTTCCAGGTTTTTCTAGGATCTTTGAGCTCATCTTTTCTTATAGTAAACTAATATTACATCACAATCATATGCTACAACTTGTTCAGCCATTCCCCGATGGATGGACATGCCCTCAATTTCCAATTCTTAGCCACCACAAAAAGAGCTGCTATAAATATTTTTGTACAAATAGGTTCCCCACACCCCATGCCTTTAAATCTCTTTGGGATACAGATTTAGTCATGGTATTGCTGCATCAAAAGGTATGTACGGTTTTATAGCCCTTCAGGCACAGTTCCAAATTGCTCTCCAGAATTGTTGGATTAGTTCACAACTCTACCAACAATGCATTAATGTCTCAATTTTCCCACATCCTCTTCAATATTTATCATTTTCCTTTTCTGTCATATTAGCAAATATGATATTTGTGAAGGGGTAGCTCAAAGTTATTTTAATTTGCATTTCTCTAATTAATAGTTATTTAGAGCATTTTTTTCTTTTGACAATAGATACCGTGTTTCCCCAATAATAAGCCCTATCCAAAAAATAAACCCTCCCCTTACTGTGTAAGATTCCTCTAAAATAAGCCCTCCCCCGAAAATAAGCCCTATTGAGATTGCTACTGTAGTGAAGGTGATCCCCTGTGCTACACGCTACATTACGGTACCCTCTGTATGCACCGTCCTCCCCCCGCAGGTGAAACGCACGCCGTGCTCTGAGCTGCATCCAATCAGAGCTGCAGCAGTGAGAGCATCATCCTGTTCTTCCCCAGTGATTTGCTTATTGAATAAAGATACATTTTTTTTTGTTCACATTTACCTGTTTATTAAAATTGCTGTCAATGTTCATTAAAATAAGCCCTCCCCTGAAAATAAGCCCTCTGGTGTTTTTCTGTCCAAAAAAAATAATAAGACAGTGTCTTATTATCAGGGAAACACGGTAGCTTTGATTTCTTCACATGAAAACTGCCTATTCATATCCTTTAACCATTTATCAATTAGTGAACGAATTATGTTCTAAATTTGACAACAGACTTTTATCAGAGACACTCGCAGTAAAAAAAATAAATTTTCTGCTTTGCTTCTTTTTTATCACACAATATAGCTTTATTTTGCTTAAATTTTATTTTATTCTTAAGAAATAAAACAAGCATTTCCAAAACATAGTAGAATAGAGAAAAAAGATGATTGTGCATGAAACTGCAAATTCTATTATGTACAACTTGCTATTACCTTTAAAAATATAATAAAGCTATCATGTAATCATCTTTTTTTCCTCTTTATTTTCCCTCCCCTCCCCATCCTTACCCCACCCTAGAGATGGCTAGCATTATGCACAAATTTTTATATCTGTAAAACTATTCTATACATATTTCTATTTATCAGACCTTTCTCTTGATATACATAGCATCTTCCTTCATATGCTCTTTGAAGTTAATTTGGGTATTTAGGTTAGTCAAAATTACTTATTAATTCAAAGTTGTTAAAACAATATTGTTATTACTACATTGGTTTTGTTTTTGCAAAGCCTTTTAAATTGAATATAATAATATTCTCCATTTTACATCTTGCAATGCTCTCTATTTCTTGTCTGATCAGAAATTCTTCCCTTATACATAGATCTGAAAAGTAAACTATTCCATGTCCCTCTATTATAGTACCATCCTTTATGTCTAAATTGTGCATTCATTTTGATCTTATATTTGAGTATGATATGAGATATTTGTCTATACCTAGTTTCTGTCATACAGTTTAACAGCATTCTCACCAGTTATTATTTTTAAATAGTGAATTCTTGTCCCAAAGTTTGAATCTTTGGGTTTATCAAACATTAAGTTATTATGGTCACTTATGTATTGTGTTTTGTATACCTAATCTCCTCCTCTGATCCACCAATCTATTTCTTAGCCAGTACCAGATTGTTTTAATGATGGCCTTTTTAGAGCACAGTTTGAGAACTGGTACAGCTAGGACACCTTGCTTCACATTTTTCCCCATTAAATTCCTTGATATACTTAACTTCTTGTTCTTTCAGATGAATTTTGCTGATTACTTTTTCAAGTTCTGTATAATATTTCTGGCATGTTGATTGTTATAGCTCTAAAGAAGTAAATTAATCTAGGTAGAATTGATCTTTTTATTATATTGCCTCAGCCTACCCATGAGCAATTGCTATTTTTACAATTGATTACATAGTGTTTTGCATTTGTATAGTTCTTGGGTTTGTCTTGGCAGGTAGATGCTTATGTATTTTATATTGTTCACCATTATCTTAAATAGAATTTTTTCTTTCTATCTCTTGCTACTGGGCTTTGTTGGTAATATATAGAAATGCTGATGATTTATGTGTGTTATTTTTAAATCCTCTAATTTTGCTAAAGTTGTTAATTATTTAAACTATTTTTAGTTGATTCTCTAGGATTCTCTAAGTATGCTATCAAACATTTTTTTTTTCCTCATTGCCATTTCTTTTTCTTCTCATTGCTACAACCAGCATTTGTAGTGCAATAGTGAATAGAGGTGACATGGGAATTCTTGCTTCACTCCTGATTTTATTACAAAAGCTTCTAGCTTATGCCCATTATAGAGAATGCTTACTGAAGGCTTTAGAGAGATACTACTTATTATTTTTTTAAAGATACATTTATTTCTGTGTTCTCCAGTTGTTATTTTATATAAGAATGTGTGTTGTATTTGGTAAAAAATTGTCTACATTTATGATTAATAATAATTTCTGTTGGTTTTGTAATTAATTTAGTCAGTTATGCTGACAATTTTCCTGATAGTGAACCAGTCCTGCATTCCTGGCATAAATCCCACCTGGTCAGAGTGTATGATACTTATTATATATTGCTGTAATCTCTGTGCTAGTGTTTTATTTATTTTTTTGCATCTATATTCATTAGGGAAATTGGTCCATAGTTTTCCTTCTCTGTTTTCATTATTCTAGGTTTAGGTATCAGCACCATATTTGTGTCATAAAAGGAATTTGATAGGACTCCTTCTTTGCCTAGTTTTCCAAATTATTTATACAATATTGGAATTATTTGTCCTTTAATCATTTGGTAGAATTCATTTTTGAATACATCTGACCCTGGGGATTTTTCGTTATAAGGAGTTCATTGATGGCTTATTCAATTTCTTTTGCTAAGGTTGCATTATTTAAATATTCTATTACCTCTTCTGTTAATCTCAGCAATTTACATATTTTAAAATATTCATACATTTCACTTAGATTGTCAGATCTATTGCTATATAATTTAGCAACATAATTCCTCACAATTGCTTTAATTTCCTCTTCATTTGTGGTGAATTCACTCTTTTATTTTTGGTTTTCTACTCTTTAAAAATCAAATTAATCCATCGTTTATTTGTTTTTTTTTTCATAAAACCAGCTCCTAGTTTTATTTATTAGTTTAATGGTTTTCTTACTTTCAATTTTATAATCTCTCCTTTGGTTTTCAGGATTTTCAATTTAGTGTTTAATTGGGGATTTTTAATTTGTTCTTTTTCAATTTTTTTTAGTTGCATGTCAAATTCTTTGATCTGCTCTTTTTTCTGTTTTAATGATGTAAGCACTTAGAGATATAGATTTTCCCATAAGTACTGCATTGATTGCATCCCATAAATTTTCTATATTGTCTTGTTGTCTTTCTCTTTAATTTTAATATCCTCTGGTTCTAGGATATCAGGGCAGTTTTCCTTGGTAATTTCTTAAAAGATGATGTTTAGGCTATTTTTTTTTTTTGGCTTTCAAGTATTTCTCATTGATCTATTTTCCAGGTCAGTTGTTTTTTCTAGGGAAGTATATCACATTTTCTCCTATTTTTTTCATTCTGTTGATTTTTTCCATTTTTTTTTCTCTTTTTGTGTATTTATTTAGTATTTAATCCCCCCCCACTTACGTGGAAAACAATTTTCGACATTTGTTTTTAAAACTTTGAGTTCCAGATTCTCTCCTTTCCTCCCTCCCCAAATCCCCTCATTGAGAAGTCAATCGATTACATATAGGTTATGTATGTGCAGTCATGCAAAACATATCCATAATAATCATGTTGTGAAAGAAAACATACATCAAAAAATCAAGAAAAATAATCAATCTGTATTCAAACCTTCAGTTTTCTTTCTCTGGGGATAGATAATATTTTTCATCCTAAATCCTTCAGAGTTGTCATGGATTGTTGTGAAAAGCTAAGTCATTGACAGCTGATCATCTTACAATATTACTGTTACTTTGTAACTAGTACATTTCACTTTGTATCAACCCATGCAAGACTTTTCAAGTTTTTCTGAGAGCATCCTGCTCATCATACAGTAATATTTCATCATAATCACATACCACAATTTGTTCAGTCATTCCTCAATTGATGGGCATCCCCTTGATTTCTAATTCTTTACCCCCAGAAAATAGCTGCTATAAATATTTTTGTACATATAGGTCTTTTTTTTAATCTCTTCCGGGATACAGACCTAGCAGTGTTATTGCTAGATCAAAGGGCATGCATGGTTTTATAGCCCTTTGGGCACAGTTCCCAATTCCTCTACAGAATGGTTTAATTGGTCCACAACTCTACCAACATTACATTAATGTCTCATTTTCCCACATCCCCTCCAACATTTGACATTTACCTTTTCTTAGTCAATCTAACAAGCATGACTTAGTACCTTGGAATTGTTTTATTTGCATTTCTCCAATCTATACTATTAGAATTTTTTTTCACATGGCTTTGGATAGTTTTAATTACTTTGTCTGAAAACTGATTATATGTTTGGATCATTTAACAATTAGGGGATGGTTCTTATTTTTATAAATTTGACACAGTTCTATACATTAGAGAAATGAGGCTTTTATCAGAGAAACTTGCTTCAAATGTTTTTTCCCCATAGTTACTATTATTAACTTTGTTTCCCTACATTCTACTCCCCTGCCCCTGTTTATTCTATTCTCTCTCTCCTTTCACCCTGTCCTTCCTCAAAAGTTTTTTGCTTCTAACTACCCATTCTCCCAATCTGCTCTCCTTTCTATCACCACTCCCCTTCTCTGTCCACTTTCCCCTTCTACTTTCCTGTAGGGTAAGAAAGATTTTTATGTCCTATTGCCTGTGTATCTTATTCCCTCTTTGGGTCAATTCTGATGAGAGTGAGGTTTATTCACTTGCCCTCAATCCACCCCCCTTCCTCTCTATTATAAAATATTTTTCTTGCCTCTTCTTTGTGAGATAATTTATCCCATTCTCACTCTCCCTTTCTCCCAGTACATTCCTCTCTCCCATACCTTAATTTTATTTTCTAGATATCACCCCTTCATATTCAACTCACACCTGTGCCTTCTGTTTATATATGCTCCTTCTAACTTCCCTAATAATGAGAAAGGTTGTGTGAGTTACAAATATCATGTTCACATGTAGGAATGTAAACAGTTTAATATTAAGTCCCTTACAATTTCCCTTTCATTTATGTTTCTCTTGAGTCTTGTATTTAAAAGTCAAATTTTCTATTTAACTCTGGTCTTTTCAACAAGAATGCTTGAAAGTCCTCTATCTCATTTAATATCCCCTTCCCCTTGAAGGATTATACTCAGTTTTGCTGGATAGATAATTCTTGGTTGTAATCCCAGCTCCTTTGCCCTCTTTAATATCATAATATCCAAGCCCTCAAATCCTTTAATGTTGTGTTATCCTGCCTGTGGATTCACAATACTTGAATTGTTTCTTTCTGGCTGCTTGTAATATTTCCTCCTTGATGTGGGAGGACTGGAATTTGGCTATAATATCACTGGCAGTTTTCATTTTGGGATCTCATTCAGGAGGTGAGGAGTGAATTCTTTCAATTTCTATTTTCTCCTCTGGTTCTAGAATATCAAGACAGTTTCCCTCTTGAAAGGTGATATCTAGGCTTTTTTCTGACTATGGCTTTAAGGTAGTCCCATAATTTTTAAATTATGTCTCCTGGATCTGTTTTCCAGATCAGTTACTTTTCCAATGAGATATTTCACATCATCTATTTTTTTTTATTCTTTTGACTTTGTTTATTGCTTCTTGGTTTCTCATAAAATCATTAGCTTCCATTTGCTCCATTCTGACTTTTAAGCAATTATTTCCTTCAGTGAACTTTTGGACCCCCTTTTCTATTTGGCCACCTTTGGTTTTTAAGGCATTCTTTTCCTCATTGGTCTTTTGGACTTTTTTTTTTTATCATTTGACCTAGTCTGTTTTTTAAGTTGTTATTTTCTTTAGCATTTTTTAATCTCCTTCACCAAGCTGTTGATTCTTTTCTTATGATTTTCTTGCATTACCCTTATTTCTCTTTCCAGTTATTCCTCTACCTCTTTTACTTAATTTTCAAAATATTTTTGAGCTCTTCCATGACCTGAAACCAATTTGTATTTTTCTTGGAGGCTTTGGATTTAGGAGCTTTGACTTTGCTCTCTTGTTCGGAGTGTGTGTTTTGTTCTTCCTTGTCACCATGATAGCTTTCTGTAGTCAGAAGGTTTTCCCCCATTCTTTGCTCATTTCCCCAGTTTATTATTTGGCTTTTAACTGTTTGTGAAGGTAGGGCTCTGCTCACAGGGTGGAGGGTGCATTGTCCCAAGTTTCATGGGCTTTGCGCAGCTGCTTTTAGAAAAACTTCTAGGGACCTGGAAGATTTTAGTTCTTCCAACGAGGTATGATATAAGGTCTATGAGTGACCACAAGCTCTCTTTTCTACCCTGGAACTGTGCTAAGGGACCCCCTCCACTGCTGCCACAAGCTCTGCTGTACTAGTGCTTCTTTGTGCCCTAGGACCACCGCCCAGGACTGGAACCTGGATCTAAGTGTGGGCAAAACAATAGAATCCTGCCTCAGTGCTAGCAAAATACCCCTTAGGACCAGTTCAATACCCTTCCCATCTGGGGGTGGGGAGCCCCAGGAGCAGCCTCTACTGCTTCTGATTCAGTCACTGGCAAGGACTGCTTCTGACCTGTAGGGGCTGGGCTGGGTGGACATGTGCCGGACTGCACTCCGCTCCTACCCTGACACAACAGACCCTTCCTGCTGACCTTCTAAGATGTCCCTGGTGCCTGTGGGCCCAGAGGTCTGGAAACAGCCACAGTTGCTGGCTGTGAGCTCAATGGGGCCCAATCTGTGTTGGCACAGCCTGTGCTAGACTGCATGCCCCTCTCAGTTTGGCACAACAGACCTTTCCTGCTGACCTTGTACATTGTTTGGGGGAGAGAAATTCATTTCACTCCATCTTTTTCTTCATCTAGAATTTTAAAGTCATTTTTAAAGGTATTTGAAGGGTTTGGGAGGAGAGCTCAGGCGAGTCCCTCACATCTTGGCTCCCCTTTATTTTATTTTTTTTCTTGATGTTTCATTAAGTTATTAGTGTCTACTTGCCCGATTCTAGTTTTTATGGAATTATTTTCTTCAATCAGCTTTTTTTTTTAACCTCCATTTCCCTTTGGCCAATTCTATTTTTTAAACAGTTGTTTTCTTCAGTTAATTTTTATACATCTTCCCCCCACCACCACCATTAGTTTCTTTTACTAAGCTTTTGACTTTTTTTTCATTATTATCTTGCATCACTCTCATTTATTTTCCTTCTACTTCTCAATTAATTCTTAAAATCCTTTCTGAGTTCTTCCAGGAGTTCTTTTTTGGGCATGTGAACAGGATCACCCTCCCCTGTGGCCACATGCTCTAGTGTGCTAATGTGCCATAGGACTGTGACTCCAGTCTTTGCACCAAATCCCTTTTTGGGCAGCTCAACAGAGTACTGCACCCAGTTCCAGAAACGTGTCCCCTGTATTCTCCTCCTGACCAGTTGCCAACTCCTTTTACATCATCTCCATATGTGGTCGGAGAGCTCCTGGGGTCACTGTTGCTGCTTCCATTGCCCCTAAGGCCTACACTGGCTTTTTGGGGTGCGCCCTATTTTCTGGTTGCTTGAAATGTTGGAGCTGGACTGCACCCACTCCCACCTCAATGACACAGACCTTTCCTATTGACCTGAGTTGTTCTTGGCTGGAAAATTGTTTCCCTCCAAAATTTGTTGATTCTGCTGCTCCAGAATTCATTTTGAGGCATTATTTTAAAGGGTTTTTTAATTATTAAATTTTATTTTTAATTCAAGGAATAAAACAAGCATTTCCACAACACAGCACAATAAAAAAAGATGATTTCACACAAAACTTTATTTTAAAGTCATTTGGAGGAGAATTTGGGAGAGCTCATCTAAGTTCCTTTTTTAGTTCACCATCTTAGCCCTGGAAGTCCCCTTCTTTCCCATTTGAAAACTGTTCAGTGGAAGGGAGTGATAGTGGAAGGGAGAGATAATGGATATTTATAGAATAAATAACTTTGAAACAAAAACTGTTCATGCTTGCCCTCCCTCCCAAACTATCTCATATTTAAATACTTGGCATATATTTATTTTTATTTTCTCTCCAATAGCTATTGTAGCTTAAAACTGCACTGTGATTTTGGGGACCCTATTAGAACCTTAAACTGTCCTAAGATATTTAGGATATTTTATTGTATTCACACTATTTGGGACAAAGCATTGTATTTATATTACATGAAATTTTTTATTTGACTATTTTCTCTCTACTTAAATACCTGGTCCTTGCAATAGGAATTGTCTCCTTCTTTGCATCCCTAGGGTGCTTGATAAATGCTTGTTAATGGACTGGTTACATCAGGTCAGAAAATGGCACAACTACTAATAATAGCTGAATTTTATATCTTCCTTAAAGGTTTACAAACCCTTTTTAATGCATTAACAGAAGCCTGAGTTAGATGGAGCTTCATACCCAGGGCCCCTAGGTTTCTGCATGGACTTCTGGTCTATCATCTCACATCCCCTGCCCTAATTTACAGTCCACTACTGAGTGAACCTCCACATATCTCGGCAATTTCCTGGTGTCTACCATTGTAAACATAACATCTTTGCTTCTTATGAAAAGAAGAGGTGATCTGTCCCCTGCTCCCTGAGCAGCACCAGGTCAAAGCAGCATCAATAACAGGGCCTTGGAGGCTGTATTCACCAACGTCTCTGAAGGGGGCATTGGGCATAATCTACATTTGATGCTGTCTCCTCACAATGATGTCTGACTCTGGCAAGGTAATTAGATCGTTCTTCCACAAGGCACACTCTCTGAAAGCCCATTATTTAGATGAAAATCATGAAAAAGCTCTACTCTTTTTCTCCTGGGTCATTGTTATCATCAAGAAATAGTACTGAGAATGAATCAGACCCCCCCAAAGAAAGGGAAAAACTGCCCATAGCTAAGGTTTGAAAAATATATGTTCAAAGAGGATACTCCAGTCATGGGGTACGGGTAAACTTGCGGACAAATTACTGAACAAAGGGTTTTTAAATGAATAGGGTATTATTGATATGTATAATTAAAAACAAGTGCAGAAAATCCATTTCTCTAAAATGATGCATAGGTTGAGAGCGGGGAGAGACTTTGAGACAATTTAACCCAAAACTCTTTTTAAATAGGAGAAAACTGGGAGCCATAGTTCAGTGATGTATATAGGGTCATACAAGCAGCAAACAATGGGATAGGGCTTGCAACCTAGGGCCTCTGACTACATCTATTAAGGGCTTCCAACTACCAAGGAATGGAATACAAATACAAAGAATGATGATCCCAACTTTAAAGGAGCTTATAAAATATAAAGCCAATACATAGGAAGGGGTAAGACAAGGAAGGGAGTAGCTGCCAGAGGAGGAGAAGAGACTTCATTCATGTAGGTGGTGTTAGAGTTGTATCTTGAAGGAAAAATAGGGATTTTATGAGGAAAATGTGAGGAGGGAATTCAGTCCAGGCATGGGGGAAAACCAGTGCCAATATAGAGAGATGGAAGATGGAGCCTAAAACATAAATATATACATAGGTATGTGTATATATGAATGCATATGTATACATGCATGTATGTGCATAATGCATATATATTCAGATTAAATTTGTTTAAGCCTCATGGGTAAAGATTAGATAAAATGAAGTAAATATACACAATTTACATTTAAGTACAATAAACTAGGATATCACAGCGATCCTACAAAGATTATGGAGAACCCTAAAATTAAATCATATCCACTTCACTGAATCTCCACAGAAAGTGAATACAATTGCTGGATGAAGTTCTATATTTAACATATACTTTTTGAGCTATTTCATACAAACACGAATTCTCTCCTGAATCATCAGGGCTGAAAGGGACAGAGAACATGTTCTTAGCTTGCACGATAGACGGGGAGCTGGACTAGTTAGAAGGAAGACCTGAGTTCAAATCCTTCCTCAGATACTTTCTAGCTGTGTGACTCTGGGGGCATCACTTAACCTCTGTCTGCCTCAGTTTCCTCAACTATTAGAGGGAGATGACAATAAGAACACCTCCCTTTCAGTTCTTTTGAGAACTGAATGAGATAATAAGTGTAAAGCACTTTGAAAACCTATATAATATAAAGTTACTTATTAGTATTCTACCTATAGGACAAATGCTTCCTACCTACATGGTAAGGGTGCAAGGGCCCATTACATCTAAATAATGTTTGTTCATCTGACATTTCTCATGTTGATTTTTATCTCAAACACTTCTGAAACCAAGATGCCTTTAGATCAGAGATATTTCACTAAATTTTAATGGTACAAAAAAAAGAAGAAGCCTCTCCTCCAAGACTTCCAAGAAGGAAGAGGCTTCAGAATGATCACTGTGTCTGGCTTTGCTTCACACAAAGATTTTGCATTGCTAACAACATTTCAACAATGATATATGCAAAGATGAGTGAGTTAAATGCTTTGCCTGTCACTATGCTGAGCTCAGGCAGAGGCAGAGACTGATAAAAGCAAGCTATCAATTATCACCAGCCTCTGTACCAAACAGAGAAACTTTCCAATGAGTTAAAATAGTTTTGAAACTTCTCAGTCCACAGATTTCTATGTTTTGCTTTTTTTTGCCTTCCCATTGCAACCATTCATGACAAGTTTTCCTTGTGCATGATCTGCTCTTTCTTGGGCTAAGGTTATTGTCTTTCTTATATCTTTCTTATAATTCTCAAGCCCTGAACTCTTTTCTACCTGTAACAAGTCCTCCATGCCAGTAGGAGCACTATCATTGAGAAAGAACTGGGATCCTTAGATTAAAATGGTGGGGGTGGGGAGATGCTGCTATGAATGGATACTGGCTGAGTGGATGAGTCCCAGATCTCAATCTCTAGTTCTGGTCTTTTACATGTAGTGGAAAGAACAATAAAATTCGGAGTCAGGATATTTTGGGTTTAAGTCTGCTTCTAGCACTGATTCATTGAGTATCTTAGTGAACCCCAGAGGCAAAGAATTTGGAAGCTAGAAAGAACAGTGGAATTGACTGAGCCTCACCCTCACTCCTTACACAAAGTGACTGAGACCAGAGAGAATGAAGGGTTTGCCCAAGGTCACAAGGCTTAAGGGCCAAAGCCAGAACTAATAATAATAATAAAATTAATCATAATAATTAATATTTATATAGCACCTACATTATGCCAGACACTATGCTGAGTGACAATCATTATTTTATTCAGTCTTCACAACAAACCTGAGAGGTAGGTGTTATTATTATCTACATTTTACAGATAAGGAAACTGAGGCGAACAGAAATTAATTGACTGGGTCAGGGTCACCCAGTTAGTGAGTGTGAATGAAGTTGTATTTGAACTCAGGTTTTCCTAACTCATGCCCAGCATTCTATCCATTGTGGCAACTAGATATCTAGAAAGTAGAAGGCAGGTCTACTAGTTACCAGCCCAGGTTTTCTTGACATGAATTCATCCAGTCTGTGCATGCCTCTTGATCTCAGTTTCCTCATATATGAAGCATCAAGACTAAATTGTGTGATGGCAAGAGTTCTGAACCCGGAATTTTGAAAGACCTGAGTGCAAATCTCACCTTGCACTTTTACCAATTGGATGTGACCATGAGCAAGTCATTTCACGTCCATGAAGCCCAGTTTTCATCTGCAAAATAAAGGTAATATTGGAAGCACCTACTTCACATGGTTGTTGTGATAATCAAATGAGATCACGTATGTTAAAAAGTATGTCAACCTGAAAACATTATAAACATTTCATTAACTATTATAGAGAAGAAAATTAAGGCTCTCAGTTGTCTAGGTGACTTGCCCAAAGCCACACATGTAGACGGTAGTAGATAGATTTCTAACCAGCTCCATTAACTCAAAGTCATTGAGTATTTTTTAAGGACCTACTATGGGCCAGGCTCTGGCTTATTCAGTGCTGTTTCTACTGTGCAGTGGCTGCTACCCCTGATATTCTGACAAGATTGGCACAAACATAGATACCTAAGTCACGTAGTTCAACCTACTTTGTAAAAAGCAGCCACATGGACACTGCCTTTCACCGCAGTCTGAGACTACGGATACCTTTCCACTTCCACACCAGCCTAGTGGCTCAGATTCGGTCTGCAGAAAGTTTTGCCCCCTGAAATCCTCACATAAACTATTGTCTGCCTGTGCTATTTAGACCTTCTACATTTTTAAAACCTAAAAAAAGTTATCTTGTAGCCCTTATTGGCAAGGGGGCAGATAGAAAATGGTTTTGTTTTTGTTTTTTCTTAGCTGGACAAAAGAACTGAATGATTATGACAGACAGAAGGCACACTGGCATAGGAAACTGTGAGCCCCACACAGGGGAGAGTCTATGATGTGGGAAGGCTTGCTCTAGCACAAGCAGCTACTGGCTGTAAGGGAAGGGCACTGCTACCTCAAATGGAATATACAACAAAACCATGAGCGCTTGGACCACTGTCCAGTGCACTGACTCACTAGGAGTGACCTACACACACAGACTGAATTCGCTGCCCCACTGAGACCAGGCAGATTCATTGCCCTTCCATTCCCTCCCCTCCTCTGCCCCACTGCTGCCTAGCGAATTAGTAGCACTTACCCTTACATCTGCTTTATTTGCTGTCTGTGCTTCTTATAATGGGTTTTGTCTCCAAATAAAGATAAGCTGATTTTTATTGCATTCCCAGTGAGTGTTTGCTAAAAAGGAATGTATAACGCTATGGGGAAAGACAAAGGGAAGCCTGCAGATAAGCCTAGCATTCTTATACCCTCTGACTCTCTCTTCCCTCTCTCTTTCCCTCTCTGTCTCTCAGTCTCTGTCTCTCTGTCTCTGTCTGTCTTCTCTCTCCTTCTCTCTCTGTCTCTCTCTCCTTCTCTTTCTGTCTCTCTCTCTGTCTCTCTCTCTCTCTCTGTCTCTCTGTCTCTCTCTCTCTGTCTCTCTCTGTCTCTCTCTCTGTCTCTCTCTCTCTCTTCTCTCTGTCTCTCTTTCTGTCTCTCTGTCTCTCTCTGTCTCTCTCTGTCTCTGTCTCTGTCTCTCTGTCTCTCTCTCTGTCTCTCTCTCTGTCTCTTAGTCTCTGTCTCTCTCTGTCTTCTCTCTCCATCTCTCTCTGTCTCTCTCTCCTTTCTCTGTCTCTCTCTGAACTGAAAAAAATAAAATAAGCATTTCCATAACATAGTAGAATAGAAAAAATAAGATTCTACATGAAGCTACAAATTTATTATGTGCAACTTGCTATTCTTTTAAAATATATAATAGTTATGATGTAATTTTTTCTTTTGTCTTCTCCCCCCATGCCCTAGAGATGACTACCATTATGCATGAATATGAGTGTACACATACATACACACATACATATGTGTATGTGTGTGTAAAACATTCTATGTACATTTCTATTTACCAGTTCTTTCTCTGGATGCAGATAGCATCTTCCTTCACATGTCCTTTATAATTAATTTTGGTATTTATAATAGTCAAAATGACTTATTCATTCAAAGTTGTTCTTTAAACAATGTTGTTACCGTATACAATGTTCTCTTGGTTCTGCTCATTTCACTTTTCATTATTTCATGCAAGTCTATCCATGTTTTTCAAAGATCATGAATCTTATCATTCCTAATAGCACAGTAGTATTCCATCACAACCATATACCACAACTTGTCCAGCCATTCCCCAATTCACAGGTATTCCCCAAATATTCAATTCTTTAACACCCCAAAGAGGGCTGCTATAAATATTTTTAGAACATACAGGTTCTCTTTCCTTTCCCCTACCATCTTGAAAATAGACATAGTTGTAGCTTTGCTGGGTCAAAGGGTACAGGCAGTTAAATATCAATTTGGGCATAATTCCAGATTGCTCTCCAAAATGGTTAGATCAGTTCACAGTTCCACCAACAGTGAATTACTGTCCCAATTTTTCTCCTATCCAACATTTATCACTTTCTCCTTCAATCATTTTAGCCAATCTAATAGGTATAAAATGATGTTTCAAGGTTGTTTTAATTTCAATTTCTATAACCAATAATTATTCAGAGCATTTTTATATGGCTATAAATTGTTGATTTCTTTATTGAAAAGCGGCTGTTCATATACTTTGACCATTTATCAGTTAGAGAATGGCTCCTATTCTTATAGATTTGACAAGGTTCTTTATATATCTTAGATATAAGATCCTTATCTGATGAACTGTCTAGACAATTCCCCCCACCCCTACCAATTTTCTGCTCTCTTGATCTTGGCTACATTCTTTTTATTTGTACAAAACCTTTCTAATTGAATGTAATCAAAATGATTAATTTTATACCTCACACTGCTATCTCTTGTTTATTCATAAATTGTTTACCTATCCATAAATCTGATGGGTAATATATTCCATGTTTTTCAAATGTTCTTGTAAGATCTCTTTAGATCTAGGTAATGTATCCATTTTTATCTTATCTTGGCAACTGATGTAAGATATTGGTCTGTGTCCAATTTTTGCCAAGCTTTTTTTTTTTAATCCTGACTCCACCATCCAATCTATTAGCTTTTCCTTCCAATTTTGTGTCATTTCCAAATTTTATAACCATGCCCTCTATGTTTTTATTTAAATAATTTATTAAAATCTTGAACAACACTTAGTCATAGTCAGATCCTTGAGTTACTCAAAAATGCTTTGGATTCAGCAATTAAAGCCCTTTACATTTCCATCCTAATTGAACTATCTTATAGTCATTCTTGTCTACAAAGATATCATGAGATGTAATGTGAAATGCCTCCCTGAAATCTAAATATATTATGTCTGCCACAGCCTTGTTGTTCCTATACACTTTGGCATAGAGGACATAACTATTAATTGCCTTGAGAGTAGCCCTTCAATCAGCAACCTTATCAAAAAAGAAAAAAAAAAGAATAGCCTACCAGGACCTGTGCTTGATAAACCAAGGCAGACTCTCAGTGATTACTGTTTCTCTTTCTAAATACTCACAAAGTACCCCATTTATAAGAGTCTAGAATTTTGCCATGACTCAAAATCAAGCTTGTTAGCTTATTCTCAGAGACTCCACTGTCTTCCCTTTATAAAAGATTTGAACACTATTTGCCAGGATCTAGTCCTTGACACCTTTCATGAATATATGTACCAATATTTGTAGATTTCATCAGTCAAAGATATGTATGTGTAACATTAAAGTGACATTGGCAGAGAAAGGTATTTTGGATAAACATTGAAATGATACAAAAATTTGAGTTATTATTTCAACTCAAAAGAGAATACACTTAAATCTTCGTGTGTGCCTAAAAGACTTCTGCAGAAAATGTGCAGGTAAATTCTCTGTTCACCTAATTTTTACTCAAGTCCAAACTGTAAACGATAGAAATTTCTATTGTGTGTTCTAGTCTCAGCTCAAATTTAGTCATTATGAAGCACTCTCTGTGATGGATGCCCTGGGTTCAGAAGCCAATGCTCTTAGTTACTGTTACTAGGAACAGTGTTCTGGGATGAAATCTCGCCTGATTCACCAGGTTCCAGGTGAGGCTTTTACAAATGGTGCTTTCATCATGTTGTACTTTCTGTATAATAAATGTTTACCTTCTTTTTCCTTTCCTGGAGATGGGGGTGGCAATGGGTGAAAGCTAAAAGTAATGGGTTATTTTAAGATGTTAGAGATTCTGTTCCCTCTGATTGGTCCTAATACCTGTTTCTCCTTCACTTCTGGAAGCTATTTCAAAAAGAAACCCGTGGGTCATTCATTAAATCATCTTTCTTTTGTGTCCTTTTAAGGACCTCTGTACAATCTTCTGCATTTTCTGCTCTGTAATTCAATTTTGTTCCATCAAACTCTATTAAATTTTACTCAACAAACTTTATTAAGTACATACTATGTCCCAGGTATTGTGCTAGGTGATGGGAAGATAAGGGAAAGCAAAAACAGACCCTGTCTCTCGGAGCCTACATGGGATTGGGAATGGGAGGAGGATATATACATATGTACAGATTAAATATATATGTATGCATGTGTATATATATACATACATGTATATACTCAAAATATATGAAAAGTAATTTATTTCACTGATAGCCAATGAAGAGTATAACTTACTTTTCCAATGAAATATGAGATCCACTCAGTTAAAATAAACACATTTTAGGGGGTGAATCTTGTAATTTTGGGGCATTGGGGAAGGCATCATGAAGGAGGAGCCACTCAAAGTAATCCTTGAATGAAAGCAGAGATTCCAAGAAGCAATGGTAAGGAGGGAGGGCATTTCAGGCATGGAGATTGACAGCCTGTACAAAGACAGAGAAGGAAAAGATGGATAGAATGATTTGTAGTCAAGCACAGTTTACCAGTTTGACTGGATCCAGGAGTACAGAAGAATGGACAAAGAAAAATAAGCCTGTGAAAGTGAGCCACATGCAGTGAAGGGTTTTATTTGAAAAACCAATGAGCAGCTGTTTTCCTCTAACATGGAAAATGAAGGGATGTATCATCATTTGATTAAAAAAAACATATCTTCAAACTCAAAATAATATGGACCAAGAACACAAAGGGCAAGGAAAAGAATAAAAGGTGGTGGGGGGTGGGGTGGGGGGTGGAAAGCACCCACTTCAGGCATGATAAGGTGTATGTGAAAGGGTAGATATTTGGGAGACCAGACTTAGGACTAGTCTTATCACTAACTAACCAGCTTTATGTCTTTGGCCAAATTACTTCATCACTCTCAATCTCACCATAAAATCAGAAGTGAGAACAAATTAAGATTAAGACCTGTTCCTACTCTAGCATGCTCTTCTCTAGCAGTCTATGTGCCAAGAGCCTCCTTCTGGTTCTGACATTATGAATTCAATGTCCTATAATTCCATGTCCCAAGATTCCTGCCAGCTCTGCCATTCTATCTCCTTCCTTCTTAAGAAGATTTGAATTCTACACACACACACACACACACACACACACACACACACACACACACACA
>NW_027185852.1:9671054-9691662 GCF_028583685.1 Petaurus breviceps papuanus
ACACACACACACACACACACACACACACACACACACACACACACACACACAATTATCATTATAGATTCAATGGATTTAAAGAGAGGGAATGTTCCTCTTAAGGCAGGAATCCAGAATTCTGAATCGTGACAGCAACAGCTGAAAGCTAAAGATAGACAGTCAAAACACTGCTATCTGTACATTTTCAGTTGTTGAAAAAGCAGTTAATGTATAAGTACCATGAACCATATATATATATATATATATATAATTTACTTTATAATAATTTCTTTGGGAACCATAGATATATGGTAGAAAATACTTTCTGCCTTGATCACAGGCTCAGGGTTTTCATAAGTGGTAATTGTTCTTCTATTAATGTGTTATGTAAAATGGGAACATACACTTAAATATTTATATCTGAATACATACATATATTTACATACATGTATATTTGATTTTAATATGTATTCCAAGTCTGATGTCCTCCATCCCCCATCTCCTACTGCCCTGCTCCCCATCTCAGAGGAATCTCTAAATTACCCCCTGTTTAATGTGACTTACAGGGCAAAACCAAGCCATTAGCCACCTTGAGAAGAACTAATCCATCAGTAGGCAGCAAGGCTAATTGGCTGAGGGCAGCATCTGAATCCATCAATAACTCTAACTCAGCCCTGACTTTCCTAATCTAATGCCAAGTGCAGAAGATGCTATGGATTTGAGAGAGGAATGAGATAAAAGTTAACAAGGAGATAGGAATAAGTGATACATAGAAATAAATAACCAGAAATCCCTGCAAAAACTCCTATCCTAGGCAGTTATTTAGAGTAGGTTCCAGCATTACACATAAAACTTCATTAGTTATAAAGTTGAATCAATGTATTGTCCAGCAAGGCAAAATTTGGCTGCAAATTAACTGCTTGTTAGACCCCAGAACATTATTATCTGAGAAGAAATGATGAATTTGTGACAAAACTTAATCAGTGTTTTATGAAACTTGAATAATAAGAGACATGCCTTTTTATGTTTTTCAACAACTAGAAAGAATATTGACTATAGAGTCTGAGAACCTGGATTTAAATCTCACCTTTGATGTTTCTGACCATAGTGATCCATTAGGCAAATCACTTGACCATCCTAGACCTCTGTTACTGTCATTGTAAGGGAAGGGTTGAATTAGGTGGTCTCTGAGGTGTCTCTTAGTTTTCCATTTATGATTCTACCAGATAATCCCTTTGGAATCCAGTTTGCTCATCTTCAAAATTAAAGGGGCATAAGGCAGCCTGGCATCTTGGAAAAAACCCTAGACTTGGAGTCAAAGAATCTGGATTCCAATCCTATTTCCTCTGCTTTCTGCATGTGTGACCTCGGGCTAGTCATTTCCCCTAAATCTGGAGTCCACTATCTTCATCTGTCAAATTTGGCTAAGATGACCTTGAAAGTCCCTTACAATTCTAAGTCCTATGATATTGCTATGAGATTTTATGTACCAATATTATGGTACAATAACTATGGCATTGTAGGGAATTAAATGTCCTTGGTCAGATCAGATGATTGAAAAGGACACTTTTACCTCTAAATTGGCTAATCCATGACAGCTGCCCTCAGATACATGATGAATTGCTTAACAGATGTGAGGGCTTCAGAGTTCTAAAAGCTGGCTGGACCTCTGAAACTGATCATATTTCCAAACTCATCTGATGCTAAAGAACTTTCATTGCTTCCTACAGAAGCTTTAATTCATTCACTTCACCTGAAATATTATTGTAATTGATTCTTACCTGTACTGAGGGGCAATATTGAAAGGAAGCTCAGTTCCAGACCTATTTGGGGTTTTCCCTGATCTACCACAGAGCAACATCCACATGAATGGTTCCTGGACACTCCCACTTACAGCACACCTTTCCTTTCCCCTAGAGCCGTCAATCACCACACATTGCCCAAACACCTACTATGTGCCAAACACTTGAAGGCCCTCTCTCCTCACCACTTTTCTGAGAATCTCTAGTTTCCTTCGAAGTTTACCTCAAGTACAACCTCCTACATGAGACCTTCCCAATTATACACAGCAACAACAATGACAACTTATAACTAACATTTATATATTGACTACTGTGAGTCAGGCACTGTTTCAAGTGCTTTACAAATATCATGTCATTCTGATTGTCACAAGAGCCCTGTGAGGTAGGTGTCATTAGAATTTCCATTTTATCGATGAGGAAACTAAGGCTTAGAGATGAAGTGATTTGCCCAGGGTCACACAGCTAGTAACTGTGTGAGTTCAGATTTTAACTCAGTTCTTCCTATTTTGAACAAACATATATAAATGTGGGGGTTCACCC
Organism: Petaurus breviceps papuanus; assembly: GCF_028583685.1. NCBI lineage: Eukaryota > Metazoa > Chordata > Mammalia > Diprotodontia > Petauridae > Petaurus > Petaurus breviceps. Next base: position 9,673,376 of record NW_027185852.1, read on the forward strand.
TCATCTCAATTAATCATAGGACTCCCAGACTTCTCAAATGAATGAGTCTATCAACCAATTAAAAGTAAATAAGGTATGAATCGATTTAAAGGACACAGGCTTGGGATCACGGCACACAAGCAGATGAAATTGCCCAGAGAATAACTTGTGTTTGGTTGATGAGAATCAGTTATTTCTTAGCTGCTGGTGGCCACTAGATAGAAAGCACTGGGTCTAGAGTCAGGAAGATCCCAGTTCAATTGTTGCCTCTGGCACTAACTAGCTGTGTGACCCTGGGCAAGTCACTTAACCACTGTTTGCCTCAATTTCCTCAGCTGTGACAACAGCACCTACCTTCCAGGGTTGTGGTGAAAATCAGATGAGACAATATTTGTAAAACTACATTTATCACAGTGCCTGGCACATAGTCAGTGCTATATGAATGGCAGTTGTCGTTGTTACCACCCCATGGGGGCATTGAATAAACAGAAAACCAGTTTGGAAGGATTTGTTGAAGTAGCAGACCAGTCCGTTCAAATCCCTGGGAGGGAATTCCCTGGGGAGATGAATTTCCATCCCTTCTCTCTACGCTCATCAGTGACCATTTGAGTTTGAAAGATGAATCAGAACCACAGGTTGCCCAACTGGCAGCTGGAGCCAGTCATTGTGGTTGCCAGCCCAGACAAGGCCAACAGCAGAAGAAGCATCTACAGCCTGACGTGGAATGAGAGTTACATGAGTATGGTGACAGTGTCAAGGATTGAGACTCCTGGTGACAAAGAAAGTAGTTAGCTCTGGAATCTCAAACATCCCAGATCCTCCACAGTCCAAGGAGAGAGATCTGCCTTGGGGGAGCTTCATGGAGGGCTCTACAAAGGGAGAAACCAACTTCCAGCAACTTTCAAGGTATCTCTGTCTACATTTGTTCTCTACAAATGTGACTAGTGTTCATTTTTTACTTATGAGTTTGAGCCCACTCTCCCAGGGACCTTGTGTATATGTGTGCTAAGGGAGAATGCAATGTAGGTTTAGACTTATAACTGTCCTTGTTATACCTGATTAGTAAATGCACTTTCTAGAAGTGAATTAAGTCTAGCTGACAATCAATGGGAAATACATAAAAGCGGCTAACTGTGTGGCAGCTCTAGAAATCTCTAATGCTCAGGATTACCCCTAGAATCCTGATGGGACAGAACTCAGGAACCTTCTGGGGATCTAGACCACCAGTGCAATGGCCAGTTGGGGGAATGGGGTGAGAGGAGTTCCTACAAATACAATTCTATGAAATGCATAGAAGAAAGGTAACCTGAGAGGAAGGAAGACATCAGATATTTCCACCTCTTTTTGCCCCCAAGAATTTTCTAAGACTATGAATTTTGAAAAGGCCACTATTTGCTTCAGTGGAAGGGATTTTCTTATAATCAGAGATGCCCTCAAGAAGCTGATATTTAATTATTTAAACAATCAACTCAAGTCTAATGTGTGAGCATTTGTATACAGGGTATCTGCAAAGTCATAATGCAGTTCAAGTCCTAAAAACTACACTAAGTCTTTTGGAACACTTGCTATATATATTATATATACTAATATTCAAATTCTGTTTTATATCCCTAGTGTCTATAGCTCAGATCTTGGCACATAGCAGGGGATTAATAAGTGCTTGCTGACTGGAGATATAGAAATGAAAACTAAAGACTTAACTGCCCTCAAAGTGCTTAAATTCTGTTGGCTAAAGCATCATGTAGGTGCTTAAGGAAAGACTGCATGCATACAAAGAAAATGCATATTAATGAATGGTAACAGTTGGTCTAAACCCAGTCTTGGCCAAGCATGCTCTTTACCACAGACAGATGGAAGAACAGACATGAACTTGTGAGCTACGGGCTGGAGCACAAAAGTGGTGCCATAATTGGGAAGGATGCATTCTTTCATACAACACAGTGGTAACACTATGTACAGAGTAATGACTCATAGGAGAAACAGGAATTTAGCCAAAAGATAGAAGGGGAAATCTGGAGAGTAAAGGCTTTAACAAGCTTTCATTCATTTTTTCTACCCCCTGCTCTCCTAAAGGAAGGGAGAGATTTAGGGAGATGGTAAATGAATAATAAAAAGGCAAGACCCATTACTTTTACTAATTCTTCAAGTGGGAACACCAGGCAGCTGTGAAGAACTTCAGTTCTAATATCCCAAGCTGAGTCATTGGGTACTGGGAATGGGGATATCCCTTTTAATAGAAAGTAAGCAGAATGTTCTTTCAACTGGTTTTCTACAATCCTAGCTGCTCATGGACCCATGCCCTGCACACAGGAGGCACCTACCAAGTGTTGGATAATGCTGATAACTATGGAGGATGGGCAGGAGGGAAAACATGAATGATGTCAGTGGATTTAAGGGACTCCTTAAAAAGAGAATAACAAATGATATTTTAAAATATTTCTATCCAAGACCCAGATGAACAGAAAAGAATGTAATGTCACTGAGAAACCCTAAAATCTGTATCGAGCTCTAAAAGATTCAATATTCACAACACAGATCTGGTTGTCAAGGAGACTCATGGTAATCATAGTAATTCTCCTTTCAATACTAAGCTATCATTTGTACTGTCCAAAAACACAGCATTATAATTAAGAATGATTTTCCCATAGACTATATTATAGTTCCTAAAGAGTATTCTTGACCTAATCCTTTTTTTATTATTATTAAGATTACCACACACCCAAATGCAGCATCCTATTTCAAACAGGAGATGTGTATTTAACAAGAATAATTAAGTGTCTGTATTGGAGAAGCTTATGTGAAAACAAATTAAAACCTCACTCAGTTGAATGGCAATGAAATCAGAGGTTGTTCTAAAAGGAGGTGAGCTCTAGACTCAGAGTCAACTCTTTCACCTCAAACTGGGTTCCCTTTGATCTTCAGACAGGTGTCTATTCTAGACATACTGTTCAAGGGTGTCATAGAGATGAACAAAGGTGGAGTTAGAACCATGTGCTCTGGAAAGGTGCCCACTCGACCTCAACCTTCAGGACAATTTATTTCATGGATTTTTTGCACGCAACACTATATATCACTTTGGAACATGCAAAACAATGGTATTGACTTTGTTACATTCTTTTTCACAAGATTCTCCATCAATAGACTTGCTTTATCACTCAGACTCAAAGAATCTTTATTTGGAAGGGACTCAACCCTTCTGTAAGCATAGCTCAAATCTGAACCCGGCCATGAACAAGTATGCCCTCTCAAAATCCCTAACAAATAGGCCCAGCTTTGCTCAAAGACTTCCAAGGAGGGGGACTCACTGCCTCTGGAAGTAGCACATTCCACTTCAGAAGAGTCCTAGCCATCAGGAAAACTAATTGGTGCAAGGGATAGAGCAGCAGACTGCGAGTTCTCAGTTCAAATATCTGCCTTGAAATCTTACTGGCTCGATGACTCTGGGAGAGCCACTTACCTCTCCGAGCCTTGGTCACTTTAAAGATAAAATGGGGATAATAACATCAGCTACCTCATGGGGTTTTCATGAGGATCAAACGAAATAACACGGGAACTGGCAAACCTGAACCCACTAGCTATTATTATCCTACTTTCTGATGTCTTGCCTAAATTCTCCTCCTTGCAACTTTTTCCTCTTCCATTTAGAGTTGTATCCTCTGAGGAAGCGAAGAGCAATTTTGGTTCCAGTATAATACTTCAGATTTATGAAGACAGAGATCCTGTGCCCCCTGGTTTTGTCTTACAAGTGCTAAGTGTGCCTGGTTCCTTAAAGAGCTCCCAGATGGCTCTGTCTGTTTGTCTAGCCACACATACACATATTTGTGAGGGTGTTGTAATGGGAATGCAAATTTGGAAGATCTTCCCTGCCCCTAGTGCACCTGAAGCCTGGGGAGGGAGGCTTGTTTTTCAGTAGATACTTCTTGATTGGCCAGTGAGTCAATAAGGTTGTTACATTCTCTGAGCCAGGAGAAGGCTATATAAGCCCTGATGTGTAGCTTTGTTTTGGGACTCACTTTGAGAAGTGTTCTGTGATTTGATCTGAATTCTGGGAAGCCGTTGTTGAGAGTCCCCCGGCTTTGAAAAACCCAGATGTGGAAACCCAGATGTTGACTGGGTATGGATGTAATGGTTGGACAGTTTGGAAAGCTCTCTACTTGATCTGTTAATGTCTTGATAATTCTATCTGTATATTTTGAAGTTCGGGGTGCTGACCTTTTTCCCCTGAATAAGGTAAACGATATATGTCTGACTGATTAAAGTAAGCTTGTTAACCCATTTGGAGTTGCTTTCCTTTAACAAAGCAGATCCAAGAACCTGTGGTGGAAGCAACCCTGAGGACGCTTGGGGTGCTTGCTGCTACAGGTGTGCATTGTGTGTGCATGCGTGTGTGTGTGTGTCCTCATGGAATCGATTGTATTTTTTTTAAAATTTCCCCAAATGTATGATTTCTTTTAGTGTTATTTTCTTTTTAAATTGAGTTCCAAATTTTCTCCCTCTCCCACCCACTGTGAAGAAAAACAAAATGATACCAATTCTACATGTAAAATCATGCAAAATATATTTTCATGTTAGCTATATCTCTAAACAAACAAACAAAACAAATACAAAGAAAGGGGGAAATATATACTTCAATGTGGACTCAGAGTTCATTAGTTCCCTTTCTGGAGGTGGAGAACATTTTTTTTTTATCATGAGTCCTTTAGATTTGTCTTGGATCACTATATTGATCAGAATAGCCAAATCTTTCACAGTTGATCATCATTAGAGTATTGCAGTGACTGTGCAAATGATCTCCTGGTTCCTGTCATTTCATTTTGCATTAGTTCATATAGATCTTGCCTTACTTTTTCTGAAACCACCCCCTCATAATTTTTTTTTTTTTTGCTTTTTGGAGGGCAATTGGGGTTAAGCAACTTGCCCAAGGTTTACACGGCTAGTTTTTTGCGTGGGTGTTAAGTGTCTGAGGCCAAAACCAAACTCGGGTCCTCCTGACTCCAGGGCCGACGCTCTACTCACTGAGCCACCTAGCCGCCCCCCCCCCTAATATTTTATTTTACAATGTAATTTCTTTTTTTTTTTTTCATTTGGGGTTAAGTAACTTGCCCAAGGTTACACGGCTAGTTTTTTTGCGTGGGTGTTGAGTGTCTGAGCCTGGAACCGATCCCGGGTCTCCCGACTCTGGGGCCAGTGTTCTTACTCACTGCACCACCTGGCCACCCCTTTTTTTTAAAGGCCTCATTTTTTTTTGTTTTGTTTTCTTTTTTTTTTTGTAATTTATTATAGTACAACAGTATTCCATCACCCAGATGACATGATATTTTCCTCATTTCACTGAAAAAACAAACAAACCAAGCCTGACCCCATTCTCCTGGAACTCCCTTTAGTCCTCTCCTCCTCATTCCCCATCACGCAGATAACTTCTGTCACTAACTCTACCTTCACCCTATTTCACCAAAAGAGGTGATGCTTCTCCAGGAGACACACACAGAAGCAGTCCTATTGCATCCTGTCTTCACCAGATTGCTTCCTCTACCTTTTCCTCTCTCTTACTTATCCTCAGAATCTCCCTGCCTCCTGACTGCTGTCCTACCATGTGCAAACCAGTTCATACCTCATCTATCTTCCTCACTTAATTCATCCACCATCCCACATGCCTTTGTGGCTAAGCTCTCTGAGTTGGCTGTCTACAACACATGCCTCTGCTTTTTCTCCTCTTCCTAACTCTCTAGAGCCTGCCTTCCAGCATCATCACTCCATAGAGACTGCTCTATCCAATGCTACCCATAATCTGTTAAGTGATCAGTCTCGTGGCCTTTTCTTGGTATCCCTTCTTGCCCTCTCAGCAGCTTTTGGCACTCTCACTTACTCTCCTTACAACTCTCTTCTCTCTAATCTTGGTCCTCCTACTGATCCGACCACTCTTTCTGTCTCCTTTCTTGGACCTTCATCTAGATCATACCCAATAATTGTGGGTATCCCTCACCTTTGTCCTGGACCCTCTTTTCTTCTCCCCCTATGTTAATTTTACTTGGTGATCTCATGAGCTTCCATGGATTCACTTGTCATCTCTATGCTAATGATTCTCAATTGTACTTATCCAGACTTAACCTCTTGCGTGACTTCCAATTTCATATCTCCAACTGGGGAAAGTATCATAATTGATCCATCAGGCTTCAGAGGCACAGTTTTGATCTGAGTGAGTTTTAGATAGAGATCAACCAGGTGGTTGCGCTTAATGTAACATTTCAATGCGGTACCATAATGTTAGCAAACTGTACTCTTAGCTTTTTTGATGGGAATGTTGTAGGAAAGTCATGAAATAAGTTTTGGAGGCAGCTAGGTGGTCCCATAGATATAGCTCTAGAATTGAAATCAGGAAGACTTGAATTCAGATCTGGCCTCAGATATTCACTAGGTATGGGACTGTGCAAACCATTTAACTTCTGTTTACCTCATTTTCCTCAATTCTAAAATAGGGATAATAAGAGCATCTATGTCCCAGAATTATTGTGAATATCAAATTAGATAATCATAAAATACCCAGCACAGTGCCTAGCATATAACAGGTACCACATAAATATGAGCTAATATTATTATTATATCAAGATACAATTAATCCCCCTGTTAGTCAATCAGCCTGTTATTTATATCCCACCAAGATGGTCTTTTCTAAATGCATTGTTTTATTTTCTGAATAATCCATATTTCATAATTGCTCCCTCATATTCAGTAATTACTGAGCTTGGCCATGAGGACATGATTATTCATTTCCACAATGTCTTTGAGGAGCAGGAATGCTCTCTCTTACTCAGAACCCGCAAAAAAAGGTTATTCTGTGAACAGAGAGAGAGAATATAATGAGGTACCAAGAGAAGGAACTCTCTCTCCAGGGCACCAAACCTGGTGCTGTTGACCATTAGGGTCAAACGACCTTCAGGCTGAAGTTATCACATGTCATTCAATTAGCTGACATTAAGAAGCCAAGGACAACAGGATCATAGGATCCTCAATTTCGAGCTAAGAGGGAAGTCAGAGACCATCAAACCCACTCCTGCATTTTCCAGAAGAGGAAAGTGAGGCAAACAGATTTCAAATGATTTGCCTGGAATTAAACAGCTAGTAAGCATTCAAGGTAGGATTTTAACCTACCTATTTGGAGTCTTCCTGACTCCTAATCCAGCATTTTATTCAACATGCAGGATGCTTCTTAGGGGACTTTTATTTCTGCCTTTGCCCAAGGCAAAGTTCTCCTATTACAAGGCACTTTGCTTTAGGAAGGACAGATAATCCCAATCTAAAAAAGGAAAAGGAAAAAGAAAAGGAAAGGGAAAGGAAAGGAGAGGAGAGGAGAGGAGAGGAGAGGAGAGGAGAGGAAAGGAAAGGAAAGGAAAGATGGTATGCCCATACTTTTGCAATGTTCTTAGAGTAGTCTGCATTAAATCATCTGCACTTCTCTAAGTATGGGCCTGGAATCGTTTCAATGTCATAACAAGAAAGGGTACATGTCTTTACCTATTTGTATTAATTTGCTTTGAAATAATAAGGTTTCCAAAAACCAATGAGCTGATCCCAGGGATCAAAATGATGAAGTCTCCCTCCTTCTCAGCAGAAATATGAATCCTTGGCTTTTTGACAACTATCCACTACACCTGAAAGGTTCTTCTTTCGTTGCTTTACCTTCTTTAATACTCAGCTTCAATCCCATTTTATGCAGGGATACCTTTCATCATTCTCTCAGCTGCTAGTGTCTTCTCTGCAATTCCCTTTCATTGTCTCTGCATTATCTTATGCATACATAGTTGCTTGCATGCTGTCTCCCCCATTAGACTGTAAGTCCATCGAGGACAGGGCTGCTTTGGCCTTTCTTTGTATCCAGAATGCTCATTACTATCCCTTGCATACAGTAAATGCTTCCTAAATGTTTGTTGACTGACTTGCCAATTACAGCGTCAGAATGTCCCTTATAGTGACTAAGACAGGCATAACTTCAGCTGTTTTGGTCCAACTTTTTGTTGTTGTTATTACAAGGACATTTTCAGGGTCTTGCTTTTGGTAGGAGGTGATGTGTATCCATGCATAGCCTTGATATTCAACCCTTCCAAACAAACAAATGAACAAAAAAACATTAAAAAATGTTGCCTGGGTCAAGTCATCTCAAATGTTGGGATTACAGTTCTTTCATATGCAAAACAAAAGGGTTGAATTAGATGATGTCTATGGCTGCATCGGCTATAGATTTTCAATTCTAGGAATAAAATATTTTAAAGTGGTGTATATGTATGTGAATGGGCATGTGCATGTGTATGTATGTGTACATGAATATATGTATATGCATGCATGTATATGTATATGTATGTGTATGTGTGAATATATGTATATGCATGAATGTATATGCGCATCCGTATGTGTACATGTACACAGGTGTATGTGAATATGTAGTTGTGCGTGCATGCATGTACGTGTGTGCACATGTGCATGTAAATATATGCATGTGTGTGCACATGTGTATCTGAATATGTATACGAGTATGTTGTGTATGTGAATATATGTATGTGCATATATACATGTACTATGTGTACTGTGTGTATGTGTATGAATATGTGTATGTACATGCATATGTAGTGTATGTGTATGTATATGTATATCTGTATGTGTATGCATATGTACATGTGCATGTATGTGTGTATGTGGATATATGTATATATGCATGTATATGTGTGCACATGGGAATATATGTATATGTACACATGTAATATATGTACGTGCATGTATGAATATGTATGCATGTATGTGGATATATGTATGTGTGTACATGTACGTGTAGTGCACGTACGTGTACATGCACATGCACACACATATGTATACATGTACTGTTTGAATATATGCATACGTATGTGCATGCATGTATATATATGCATTGTGGATGTATGTGTATTGAGTATGTGTTTGTGTATTGTGTATGTGTACGCATGTGTATGTGTTGTGTATGTATATGTATACGTTTGTACGTGAATGTGTATCACATACATGTACACATACATGTATGTGTATATGCACATGTATAAGTGTATGCCCATGTATATGTATGTGAGTGTGTTTATGTATATGTGTATGAATATGTATGTGTCTGTGTATCTATATGTGTGTGCATGTGTGTACTTATATATGTATATTATGTGTATGTGTCAGTGTAAGTGTGTATGTGTATGTAAATGTGTATATCTAGGTATATGTATATGCATATGTATGTGTAATATATGATTGTGATGAAATACTACTTGCTATAAGAAATGTTAGATGGAAAGACTTGTATGAAATAATGAAGAGTGAAATGAGCAGAACCAAGAGAACACTGTATACAGTAACAACACTATTGTTTTAAGAACAACTCAGAGCGAATAAGTTATTTTGACTATTATAAATACACAAAATAACTATAAAGATCCTATGAAGAAAGATGTTATATGCATCCAGAGAAAGAACTGATAACAAGAAGTATAAAATAATTATGTGTGCACACACACATACATATTTTTTAATTAAAAAAATAAAGTGACCTATAGACATGATCACTTTCTCAATACCAGCATGAATAAATTATAATGACATTCCAGAAATGAGTAAGATAAAAACTTTCTATCAGGACTGCGGGTGGTTGAAATCTGATAGATACCAAAGGCAGGTAGGTCTGGTCAGGACCTGGAGAGGTTCAGGTCAGTGGATGTGTCAAATACTCAGGAGAATTCTCCCAGATCATGGAAGTTGGGCTCCCCACATCAGATGAGCTTAGCACTTCCTGATTCCTGCCCCATCTGACTCTTTACCATCTTGGCTTTTTGGCTTCAATTTTATGAATTTCCTCATAAGAAAACACTGCCCATAGAGCTGTTTTCTGCTCTGGTTGTCCCATCTAGCAAGGACATGGCCAGTGTGATGGACAACTCTTTGTGGGTACTGTCAGTCCCTGCCTACCCCCCAGACAGACCAGGGAACAATAAAATCTAACATTCCCTTCAACAGACTGATCATTAGAGAGACCTTCAGGCAGATGCTCGACCATCTGTCTACAACAATTAACCTTCAAAATCTGTTTATAACTGATAAACTGAGATACCCCGAGGCCAAAAGATTTACCAGAATTGTACATTTCAGTGAAAGGACCAGAAAATTATGGGCTCCAGCCATGAAAACCCAGTTACTTCCACAATGATCAATTGACCAATCAGCAGTTGTGAAGCACCTACTATGTGCCAGATTCTAGGCTAGGTACTAGGGACACAGTGACAGGAAGGAAATAGTTCCTGGCTTCAAGGAGCTTCCATTATAATGGGGAGACAACATGTAAATGTATGAGAAAATATAAAATTCAAAATTAATTATAGCAGCTAGCAGCATGTAAATAGCACTTTAAGATTTACCGAGAGCTTTACAAATGTTATCTCATTTTTACCTTCACGACAACCCTGTGAGGTAGGTGCCATAGTTATCACCATTTTACAGATGAGGAAACTGAGGTAGGGTTAGGTTTATTGACTTGTTCAGGTCACATACCTAGTAAGCAGCTGAGGTCACACTTGAACTCAGATCTTTCTGATTTCAATTTCAACATTCTATCCACTGATCCACTGGGGGGAGTATCCTAGCCCCTGGGGACACCAGGAGAAAAAAAAAAGGTTTTCACATAAAAACCAGCACTTCAGCTATCTCAAAAGGAAATGGACATCCTAAAGGGACAGGGGTAAGGAAGAAGAACATTCCAGGCATGGTAGACAGCCAGTAAAACGTCAGAGACAGGAGATGGAAGACTGAATGTCTAAGGGAAAATAGTTCAGTAGAAATAAACTATAGAATATATGGAGAAAATATATGCAGGAAGATTGAAAAGATCAGAAGGGGTCAAGGATGGAGAGTTTCAAATGTCAAACTGATGCATTTATATTGGATTCTAAAGGTAATGGGAAACCAGGGCTTTTTGGGCAGGAAGAGGAGATCTGCAATTAAAGATAACTAATGACTTTAGTGGCTTTGTGAAGTATGCATCAGAGAAGGACAAGAGGGGAGGTAGGGAGGCTCACTGGTAGGCTAGCGCAGCAGTTCAATCAAGAGGCAATGAGGGCCCAGGTTAGGGCGATGCCTGTGAGTGGAGAATCTATCTGGGAGAGATGTTGTAGAGATGGAAAGAAAAAGATTTGGCACTTGGTTGGCTATGTGGTGTAAGAGAGAGTGAGCAATCCAAGAAGACACCAAGGGTGGTAACCAGCAAGAAGATGGTGCTCCAGACAATGAGGGGGATTTCAGAAGAAGAAACAATGTGAGATGCTTTTTAAACGACCAGAGAATCACCCCTTTAGACCTGGAAGGGACCCCAGAGTTCAGTTAGTCCCTGTCTCCTTTAGCTATGAGGAAACTGAGGCCCAGAGAGGCTGTGATTTGTTTAAGTAGCAGAACTGGCATTTGAATCTGGATTTACTGTCTCTAAAACCAGACTTCTTTTTTATGCTTTATTTTGTTTTCCTTTGTTTTGTTTTGTTTTTTGAATGAAAAACCTAATTTGTTAATAAAAATGCCTTTCTCTAGGATTAGGATGGAGGAAAACACATTTGTTTTTTTTTTTATCACGAGCTTTTTTCTGCATCTATTGATATAATTGTGATTTTGTTGTTTTTGTTATCATTATGGTCCACTACATTTAAAGAGTTTCTCAATTTGAACCAAGCCCAAATTCCTGGTGTAAAACCAGTCTGGTCATTTTGTCTGAGGCTTTGAACATAGTTCTGTATCCTCTTGAAATATCTGCATTATATTGATCTATAGATATCTTCATTTACTTGAGACTGACCACGTGCATAGGAATAGATAGGCATAATTGCATCATATAGATAAGGAATGATCATGGATATCATGATCTGAGAAATCTGACAACTTTAATTGGTAGCACATTCAATGGTTTTCCTATTCAGACTGTAATACAAATAGCAAAATAACAAATATACAGCACTCTAACCTTTGCCGAGAAATTCCAATGCATCATCTTATTGAATGCTCACAATTACTCTTTAAGTAAGATCCAATCATTCCCATTCCATAGATGAGGACACTAAGGATGGAAAGGTTAAATGATATGCCCAGAATCACATAGCTAGTAATCAGCTGAGGCAGGATTTGAACACAGCATATATGTAAATGGTTAGTGGCATGAGAAAGGACAGACAGGGAAGGTTGGTGGTAGACTATGAAGAGTGTTGAATGCCAGAATCAGGAGTTCATATGGTATTCTACACGTCACAGAGTCCTTGAAAGGTTTTGAATAATTGGGAGCCATGACCGCAGAGCTAGGTTTCAAAGATCACTGAGGCATTGCTGAAGATGGGGGAGAATGAATAGAGGAAGACCAACTGGGAGGTTATTGAGATAATCTAAGCAGAAAGAATGTAGTTCTAAAGTTGGGGAGCTGTAATGGGACAGGACAGGAGGAAGATAAGGGAGATAGTGGGGTGCTGGCGATGCCCAGAGCAGTAAAATCAACTGAGCAGATAGTCCTGTCATAAAGTCCTTGGTGAATTGTAAGTGCTTTCCATGGATGGAGTCTGCAAGTCTAGCCTTCTGCCCACTATTTCATCTGCCTCATGGGAATACATGGAAAATAGACATTTCTATACACACACACACACATACACACATGCATATGCATATATGTACAAACTAACTTGACATATTTACTTCTGCTCTGGGAGCAATCTGACTAATTTACTGTCTTTCTCAGCCATTTCTTGCTTTGTTAACTCAGTCACAGGAATGGGGCAGAAGGGCTGCTTGATCTTCTGAGGAATGAAATACAGAGATCCAGAATGTGTCGCTATTTCTTCATTGTTCCTCCTGTCACTTTTCATTCTTCTTGCTATTGTCAAGGACATCTGATGTGCTGACAATGGCATCCTACCCAAGCACTGTCAGAAACGATCACTCTGCCTTTCATCGGTTTAGCACGTCCCACACTCGGCGCACTCATTCCAGATGCATAGGGAGCTTTTCTTCCATCTGAGCTCAGAGATATGGGTGTCATCAACAGTGGTGAATTCTCACATTTCCCTGGACCAGTGGGGCCAGATAGACCCAGATTTCTTCTCAAGCAGCATGGTATAGTAGAAGTAGCCAGGAGTTCTGGATTCAAATGTTACTTCCCATTCTCCAGGTTGGTGACTTTAATCTATGTCTTTTTAGTAAATGAAGATATCTATAGATCAATATAATGCACTTAACCTAAAATACCTATAATCAGATATTTCAAGAGGATACAGACTTTTAGGATATGTCTCTGAGCCTCATCTATAAAATGGGAGAACAAAGTTTGCCCTACCCATCTCACAGGGCATAAAACATATGTTCCTCTAGAAATGTGAGTTAGTATTATCTATAAATGAAAATTGATTTTAAAATCCTTATCCTCACCTAGTGGGAAAAACAAAACAAAACAAATCACTGTTCTGTGCTTGGTGCGGAAAAACCCAGTTACTCAGCTAGCTGCTAGCTTTTTTTTTTAAGCAATTGGGATGAAGTAACTTGCTCAAGGTTACACAGCCAGTTATTTCTGGGTGTGGTGCTGAGTATCTGAGCCTGGATTTGATCCCCAGGTCATCCCGACACTGGAACCAGTGCTCTTACTCACTGAGCCACCTGGCTTCCCCTAAGCAATTGGGGTTAAGTAACTTGCTCAAGGTTACACGGCCAGGTGTTTCTGGGTGGATAATAAGTGTGTGAGCCCGGATTCGATCCACATGTCATCCCGACACTGGAGCCGGTGCTCCTACTTGCTGTGCTACCTGGCCACCCCAAGCTGCTAGCTTTCTAAGAAATATATCTAAACTAAAATGCTGTGGTACCACTTGGAATATAAAAGACAAGCTGGTTAACAAAGGCTAGCTGTTTTCCCCCCTTTAGCCCTCCGACTGTCCTTCCCCTGTCAGTTACTCCATTGTTTGTAAATGAGATCAAAGGATCAAAGTAGAGTTTTTTGTAAGGCAAAAGTCAGCCAATGGACATTTATTAAGGAGTGACTCTGTGCCAGACACTCTACTAAATTGTGAGGACAAAAACAAAATAGCAAAATCAGCCCCTGCCCTCAAGAAGCTCATAATCCAAGGCGGGAGAGAGAATGTACACGACTGGTTCCATCCAAGAAACATACTAACTAGATCTCAATCTTAAAAGGCAAAGCCGGTGGATGGAGGTGGTGCATGGAGGGTGGTGGGTGGATGGTGGATGTGGATGGAGGGTGGTGGGTGGTGGGTGGAGTGTCGTGAAGCATCCTCCTTTGAAGGAGCGGTAACATCAGAGAATCACGGAATTTCTGACTTTCAGGACCTCAATGGTCCTCTGGTCCAATCTGTACCTGAGGAAGAACCCCCTCCATATTAACCAGATGCATGAAATGGTCCTCTGGCATTTGCTTAGAGATCTCCAGGGACGAAGGACTCATTACCTCCTGTGGAGTCCCTCTCCACTTTGGAAGGAATAACATGGTTAATGAATGCTTGTGGCATTGAACTGGATTATCCTTCTTTGAAACTGTTGACTTTAAGACTCTGGTTAGACCAAGCCTAGGATCTTCCAGTTTACCCAGCTGTGGATAATGAATGCTGGGGCTGGTGACTTCACAAGGATTTAGGGCCCTGAGAAGCTCTCTTGGCAGTCAGCTCTTCCTTGTGGCCCATTGTGCATTAGCACTAAGTAATGGCTGAACGACTGCAGACAGAACTCTCAAGGAATATCATCATTATTAGTGACAATACTAAGTCCCATCTTATATCAAGCTCTCAGGTTGACATGGAGCTTTCCTCATAAGAATCCTGTGCAGTGGGAAGCAAAGTCACCAGGAATCTCATCTTACAGGCAGGAACACTAAGACACAGAGTTCCGTGACTTGCTGGGATCATGCTGCTGCTGTCAGGATCGCTGATTCCGATGCTTTGTCCTCCCTTTCCCCACTATAATGTGAGCTCCTTGGGAGCAGAGACAGGATTTCCCTTTTCTTTTTGTATCCCCAGTGCTTAGCACTCTGCTTTACATATAGTAAGTGCTTAATAAATGCTTCATTCAGTCAGCCAGTCATAGATTCAGAGCTAGCAGGGGCCTTAGAGCCCACCCAAGCCAGTCCCCTCATGTTACAGTTCAGGAAACTCAGGTCCAGGGAGGATAGCGAAATTGCCCAAAATCAACCAGGAAGTAAATGACAAAGGCTAGACTTGACCTGAGATTTTTTGAGTCAATGGTCAGGGTTTTTTTCCTCCTGGCAGAGCCAGAAACTGAATTCAGATCTTCTAACTGCAGATTTAAGATCCTGTTTACCCCTTACTCACCTCGTTCTTAGTACAGGTCCCGGAACACAGGAGATGCTAGTAGAGAATTAATTGATAGTCATAGGAACAAGAACTCTAGAAAAAGCTAATGACTATCATTAGAACAGGGGTTCTTTACCTTTTTTCAGTCATGGACCCCCTTGACAGTCAATCTGGGGAAACACATGGACCCCATCTCCATATCATGCTCATAAATGAAGAATATAAAGTACACAGGATTGCAAAGGAAATAAAATATATTGAAATTGTTGTTGAATTATTTCAGTTGTGTTTGACTCTTCATGACCCCATTTGTGGTTTTCTTGGCAAAGATATTCAAGTGTTTTGCCATCTCCTTCTGCAGCTCATTTTATTCATGTAGAAACTGAGACAAACAGGTTAAGTGACTTGCCCAGAGTCAACAGTAGTAAGAGTCTGAGGCCAGATTTATACGCAGTAAGATGAGTCTCCCTGACTCCAGGTCCAGCCCTCTATCCATGATGGTGCCATCTAGCTGCTTCAGTTAAATGACTTAGCTCCATTTTAATAGGAATTCACTGATTAATAGGAATTGCTCTATAATACCAGTTAACTAAAAGGATGGAAGACAGAAGTGATAAAAAAAAAGACCCGTAAGTTAACTCATAAACTTGAAACTGGGAAAACATGGCCTTTGTTTCCTATTCTCAAGTCTCTTCCCCCATTCTCCATTGGCACCACTATTCTTTCTGGTGTCAACACTGATTCCTCACCCCAAAGAACTAATAAAATGCCAATTGCTATTTCTACCTCCACAACAATTTCTACAGTCAATCCCTTTTCTCTATTCATGTAGCATACCTTAGTTCAAGCCCTCTTGCCTAGACTGTTGTAATGAAAGCTTCTGAATTATTTTCTCTGCCTCTTCTTTCTTTTTTTTTCTTTTTAAATTGATTTATGTTTAGGTTACAATATCCAGTTCCACAAGTTTTTGAGTTCCAAATTTTCACCTCCTCCCTCTCCTAGCCCCTTCCCCCCAAGATGGCATGTAATCTAATACAGGTTCTACATATACCTTTACATTAAACACATTTTCACAAATATTCGCGTTGTAAAAAAAGAATTATAACCAATGAAATGAACCGTGGGAAAGAAGAAACGAAGCAAACAATAATAGCAAAAAAGAGACCCAATAGTGTGCTTCCATCTGCACTCAGACTCCACAGCTCTTTCTCTGGATGTGGACACCATTTTCCACCATGAGACTTTTGTAGTTGTCTTAGAACATTGCTTAAAAGAGCCAAGTATATCAAAGTTAGTCATCACAGATACAACATGGCTATAATTGTGCACAATTTACTCCTGGTTCTGCTCCCCTCACTCAGCATCAATTCATATAAATCTTTTCAGGTTATTATGAAGTCCGTCTGCTCCTCATTTCTTACAGTACAATAGTATTCCATTACATTCATGTATCACAACTTGTTCAGCCATTCCCCAATTGATGGACATTCCCTCAATTTCCAGTTCTTTGCGACCACAGAAAGAGCTGCTATAATTGTTCTTGTACATATGGGTCCTTTTCCCATTTTTATAATCTCTTTGGGATACAACCCCAGAAGGGGTATTGCTGGGTCAAATGGTATGCACATTTTTAAAGCCTTTTATCTGCCTCTTCTTTCAATCCATCCTCCACACACTTGTCAAAATAATTTTCCTTAAAAACCCATTTGAACAAGTCACTCTGCTCCTTGATAAACTTCATTGGCTTTCTAGTACCTCTAGAATCCAATACAAACCCTTCTTGGGTTTCTCCCATTCCATCCTTATCTAGCCTCATAATACATTACTTCCTTTCCCACATTCAATCACTTTGGCTTTTCTGTCTCTCATACATGACACTATCTCCCATCTCTCTGTCTTTGCATTAGCTATGTCCTGTGCCTGGGATGAACTCCCTCCTTACCTCTGCCTTAAAGAATCCTTCTCTTCTGTCAAGATACAGCTCAGACACCACCCACCACCCCCGACATGAAACCTTTCTTGATCACTCCTCACTCATTGCATCATCCTTACTAGCTTCTATCCAGTTGTATTTATTCTGCATATAGTTATCCATGTATTTGTGATCTCCTCCTTTAGCATGGGGGCTCTTGGACTTCCCAGTTTCATACACAATCCTCTTGTATTATGCTTTATATATATGTGAAAATACTCTTTCTTTGTTGTTCAACTTCAAAGTAAAGGATGAATATAGTTAATATTTTTTAAAGCAATGAGTTTCTTAAAATTAGGCACTGTTTCATTGTTTGTACTTATGATATGAACATCTAGTAGTGTTTGGCATGTAGGAGGTACTTAACAAAAACTTACTGATTGATTTTTCCAAGTTGGGAGGTATTTTTGTGGATAACAAAATGCCCTTGAGATCTTCATGATAAATGGCATTTGGACAACATTTACGATTTGCAAAGTGCCTTTGGTATTTTCCCCTCGACTTTCCTCAGTTTCCCCTTCAGCATACCACCACTCCTGACCTCCGAGAATTCCCCAAACAGCCCCCCTCATGTCCGTGTCCTCACAGTTATTCTACAAGGGAAGTAGCACAAGTGTTCTAAAAATCCATTTTACAAATGAGGAAACTGAGGCTCAGAAAAATTAAGGGGGTACCTTCCCTTGGTCACAGGGTGAATAAGCATCAGAGCTAGAAATCAAACCCTCCAATCTGGGATCCCCACATATGTCATATAAAGTAAAGTGTACCTAATATTCGGAGCCAGCTAACAAAAAGCCATTGGACCAGTCCATGTAAACCACAAACAGGAGAATCAAAATGGTATCTTGATGCTTCCCAGTCCCCTCTCCTTTCTACCCACGAAGGCCTGAAGTCTCTGTGATAGTAATGGCAATTAAAGATTCCCCTGTATTGGCTTGGTTTTCAAATTGATTGTGTTAAAACCCAGAGCTTGTTAATCCCACCTGTGGGATGGGCTT
>NW_027185852.1:9696662-9708083 GCF_028583685.1 Petaurus breviceps papuanus
TCCTCATTTAACAAATAAGGAAACTGAGGCCCAAAGAAGTTCAACAACTTGTCCAAGGTCTCATCGGTCATGAGCATCAGAGGTAGGAGGCTACCTGGTCTCTTGATTCTAGAATGAATGTCCTTTCCATGTATGTTACTGTCTTGTTAGCTTTGTGACCATGGATAAGTCACCTCCATTGGCCTCAGTTCCTTTATCTGTAAAATGGGGGGAATTATTATTTTATTACCTAGCTCTTGGGAGTATTATGAATCTTAGATGGACCAATGCCTGTAGAGTGTTTTACAAACCTCAAAGAACTTTATAAATGCCATTTATTATCATTTATATTCCTAAGCATAGGTAGTTAGCAAAAAGGAAATCTCGGGGCGGCCAGGTAGCACAGCAAGTAAGAGCACCAGCTCCAGTGTCAGGACAACCTGGAGATTGAATCCCGGACTCAGACACTCAGCACCACACGCAGAAATAATTGGCCCTGTAACCTTGAGCAAGTTACTTAACCCCGATTGCTTAAAAAAAAAAAAAAGAAAAAGAAAGAAAAAGAAGGAAATCTCATCAATGGTATGATAAATGCTTTCTATCCACACTTCTTGAAGAAATGGAGTCACTGTGGACTAATCAAGTAAGCAGTAATTAAAGGAGTTTCCCTAATGGTGCTATATTCCTCCCAGGGAAGGCCAACAGAGTAACTCCCCACAGACCTAGATGGAAAGGGAAACAGGGTCACACAGTCTCAGAGGATTTAGAGTTTGAAGGAACCTAGGTGAACCTCTGACCCAATATCATTGTTTTGCAGATGAGGGAACCAAAGTCCAGAGCAGATGACAGGACAGATGTGGTTGGTGGTCAGAATTTGTTGACCCCCAGGCTAGAGAATTGGATCACAGCTAATAAGATGGAATCCAATAGGGACAATTATAAAGTCTTGCATTTTGATTGAAACATTCCCTCTCACAAATGGGGAAATCATTGAAAAACAGTATTTCTGCAAAGGATCTGGGAATTTCAGTGAAATGTATGCTCAAGGTGAGTCAGCAGAGTGATGGGGCAACCAAAAAGTGCCAACACACATTTGGTGTGCAGTGGGAGGGATAGCGATTCCTGGGTAAGAGCTGTGGTGACCCTACTGTCTTTGGCCTTTATCAGCCCTCACATGGAACACTGCCTTCAGCTCTGGGCACTATGGATGAAGAAAGACGTTGATGAGCTCAACCATATTCAGTGGGAGGTCCAACCATGATGATGAAAGGCCTAGAGGCCTAGAGTTCATGACCTCTCATGGGATATTTGGCCTGGAAAATGGAAGACACAGGTAGATCGTGATGGCTCTGTTCCAGTACTTAAAGAGCTCATATGAAGAGGAAGGATGAGTTTTGTTCAGATTGGCTCCAGAAGGCAAAATCAGGCCCCATGATGGAAACTGCACCTGGGGCGTTTAGGTTGGTGTTAGGAGAAATGTCTGAATGATCAAAGCTGTCCCATCGTGTAATGGGCTGCCTCTGGTGGAAGTGAATCCCTCCCCCCATACTCTGGAAGGCTTCAAACATGGATGAGCATTTGGGGGCAGCAGACATTCCTTCCAGCTTTCTTATTTCATGATTCTGTGATGCTGTGAAGTGACCAGGTCACATGTGGAGGAAATAGCAGGGGAAGACTTGAACCCAGACCTTGTCTCTTCAAAGCTAATACTTGTTCTTTTTCCCACTGCCACCAAGGAAGCCTCCAACAGAGGCTGTCTGGTCAGCAGCCAGTCTTTGCTAGGGCACCAAAAGGCAAAGGAGTTCACAGATTTAAACTATAAGGGGTCCTATATCAGGAGTCACCTGGTCCAACCCCTCCATCTGCAGATGGGGAAACTGAGTCTAAGAGAGCTAATGTGAGTCATCCAGGGTGCAAGACGTAGTAAGCTGGGATTTGAACTGAGAACTCTGAGTTCAAATCATAGGTTGAGATTGAGACAGAAGGAAGAAACCGGGGGCCACAGCAGAGCTTTCAGACTGGCAGAGAAGCCTGACCAGACTTAGGTCCAGCAGGAGTTTTGACAAAATGACCATCTGTCAGGGAGACTCCATCTTCTCGAAACCTTAACCTTCAAGGGCATGGAATCAGAGAAAGGCTGTGCCTGGCTCTGCCCTGCTCTGCTGTGCCAGCCTGATTCAGTGAGTATCAGAAGGCAGTGGATGCCAGCTCCCGAGTTCTCTCTTCTAGCCCAGCTCCTAAGACAAGGGAAAACTGATTCAAGAATCAGAGGCCCTGGGTTCAAATACCACTTTTGACACTTACTACTTGTGCGGCCTTAACTAGGTCTCAGTTTCCCTCATCTCTAAGTTGAGAGTGTGAGAGTAGATAGTCCCCGAGGTTCCTTCCAGCCTGACATCTGCAGTCCTGTGGACTGTATGTGAACTGAAGGGCACTGGTTAATGTGCATTGGTCACCACTTTTACAAAAGCTCTCCTGTATCTTTTTACCTCAAGAAACTCTTTGTTTGAAAAACATTAGGGCAGTTCACCGACAACAACTGATATTTGTATAGGCTTCCTGTCTTTCTCAGAACTTGGGGACATGGCTTACCCCGACTGGTCGCAGAAATGCAGAATGAGGACCAAGGACTCCAGAAGCCAATTTTTCCTTTAACTTATGAGTAAACTGAGGCCCAGAATAGAAAATTGTATTTGCCCAAGGTAGCAAGTGGTAGATAAGACATTTGAGCTCAACTGACTTTATATCCAAAAGTTACAAAGAGGTTAAAAACTTCTTCACAATGAGAACTATGTGAAAGGGAATGAGTAGCCTTACTCTCTATCAAAGAATTATAGAAAATACAGAATATCAGAGCTGGAAGGAACCTCAGAGACCACTGAGTCAGCTAGGTAGTGCAGTGAATAGAGTCCTGGGCAGGGTGTCAAGGATATCTGAGTTCAAATCCTGACTCAGATATTTATTAGCTGTATGGCCCTGGTAAGTCACTTAACCTCTGCTTGCCTCAGTTTCCTTATATGTATGATTGGTATAATAATAACCCCTCCCTCACAGGGTTATTGGGAGGATCAAATTGGAAAATAATTGTAAAGTGCTTGGCACAGTATCTGGCGCCTAGAAAGTGCTGTATCAATGTCCGCATCATCATCGTCATCATTTATTATCCCATACCTGATAAAGAACCCCTACTGCCGTACACCTGACAAGTGGGCATCCGGCCTCTGTGAAAGACCTCCGGTGAGACAAAGGCAGCCCATTTCTCTGAGGTGTTTTTATTTTGTCATTGTTGCTTTTCTTGTTTTTACCTAGGGACGTCCAGCAAGGAAACTTTCTGCACCGATGGGGATCAGAAAGGACTTTGTAGCCTCTAAACCAAATAAGCAAGAAGTGTTTATTAAGCATTGACTGTGTGCTTTGCACTGTCCTGGGTCCTGGGGAAACAAAAGACAGAAATGAAACAATCCACCTCCTTGAGGAGTTTATATTCTAACCTATACACATAGTTAGGTACCTAGGAACCTGAGACTCAGGGTCAGGACTTGAACCCACATCTTCCTGAGCCTGTAGCCAGTTTTCTTTCCCTCAACATCACTCAGCCTTTCCTTCTCTCTCATTAATCATCCAGAAGTTTGTGCTTCGAACAGTCCTAAAGCTGTGTTTCTTCAGCTTTCACTCATCCCTCCCACTTCTGCCCTCTGAGGACAAGCAGTATAGCATTCAGCAGCCAATCTCATGGGCATCCAGCACGGAGACTTCTCTTCTCTGGGACAACAACCCCCAGATCTTCCACAGACCATCACAGGTAACAGACTCAAGACCCTCTAACCCGGGCAGTCAGTCAACAAACATTTATTAAGTGCTGACTGTGTGCCAAGGTTCCATGTTAAGGACCAGGGCTACAAAGAAAGGCAGGTTTCGTTAAGACTCTCAGTCCCCAGTCTTGGCCTCTCTTAACGTACTATAAAATGGAATTGGCTGCCAAGGTAAAATATTTGAGTGCATCAGGGCTGGGTCTGTCCCTGGAATATTTGAATTCCACAAATCATTGATGGTACAGTTGGCATGGCCCACGGCTTTGTGGGGGATGTGAGAAGATACATTGCTTCCTCTGGGGCAATTCTTTCTAAAACCTCAGTAGCTTGTCTGCACTGACATTTCTGATGATCCCCACACAAAAGACCGAAGAGCTTGGAAATGCCAAAGGAATTTTAGACCTGCCAGCTCAGTGCATTGCTCACAAAATGATTAGGAGTCAAATATTTTAACAGGGATACAGTTAGAGAGCCCAGATAGAAACATTTCCATTTGTACCACTTTGCAGAAGTAAGATGTGCTTATTCTTAAGGGGAGCCCTGGAATCTGAGTCCTCTGATATCAAGCAAGACTTTATCAACTTCCAAAGCTTTTCCTGTGCCTCTCAGAGGGTGATCAGGAGCCCTTGATTAGGGGACAGGGGGATTTGTGAGGTACAACAGGTAATGAAAGAATGTCTATTCTTTACAAAGGAAGGAGTTTTCTAAATCCAGCCTTAATAGAGTAGGCTCAGGGAGGCTACTTTGTGTCCACAAAAGGTCAGAATTATCAAAATTTTCAAGGAACCCTTATGGGGTTTTTTGTTTGTTTGGGTTTGGGTTTGTTGTTTTTTGTTTGTTTGTTTGTTTGTTTGTTTTGGCGGTAAAGTGGTATAATGGGTAGGGCACTGGACCCTGAGTCAGCAGGATGATCTCAAATCTGGTCTCAGATATCTGTTAGCTGTGAAACCCAAAGCAAATCATTAAAAGTCTGTACTCATCTGTAAAATGGGGGCAATAATGGCACCTGTCCATTTCACTTGTCTTCAAGTGAGGGGAAAAAAAAAGCACTTGTGCCGTTCCAGGGGCCTGGAGGTGCTGGAAGCCAGTTACCCTTTGAGCACCCTGGTCAGAGCAGCTTCCCTTTGGAAATGACCCTTTTAGTTTGGGTGTTTTTGTTTTTTTATAAACCTGGGGCAGGGGGACAGGGACAAGCAAAGCTATAATTTGCTCAAACATACATAGGAAAGGATTGTTTTCAGTACTTTAGGATGATTGAGATGCAAGTGATAATTAACTGAACTTGGCTTTTCATACCTATAATTCTGAAAGGCTTAGATGCCCTCAGTTGTGGTTCCATAGCCTTTGTCTGCCAGAGCCATCAAACACAGGCTGTATGAGATGGGAGGAGCAGGAGCACCCCCGTGTGGCCAGATGGAAAGTGATGGATTTCAGTGTAAGCCTTTATCAGGTTTATTATTGAGTCTTTCTGGGGGCAGAAATTTGATTCAATCCTATTGTGCTTTCCTGGTGGAGGGTATGTATATTTATATCTAGAGAGAAATAAGTAAATCTATTTATTACATATACATATATACACATAGATATACTTTATGGCTGTCTATGACTCAGATATTATAAATGTCTCAGAAAGCACAGTGGTATGAATTCAGATGCCCCCTTTCTCCAGCCCTGGACATAACTAACAGAGATATGAAAGGAAAGAGTAAGAACTTCTGTTTCTTGACTCCAGAAGCAACATAAGGAGCTATGGACACGCCGAGTTAGCCTAGCCCTCTGGCGGTTTCATGTGTATCTTATCCCACCTCCTGCTTCCATGAATTTGCACAGGGGCCCCGGTGTCTGCAGAGCCCCCCTTCAGCACAGCTGCCTTCTGGCAGGGGTTCTTTCTGAGGCATCGCTCCAAACAAGATGCCTTTGTTGATAGCCCCACTTACTGGCCCTCTCTCCTTTTAGAGATTATGTTGCAGAAAAATGATGTGACTGGAGAAGTGGGTTTGAGTCCACCTGTGACACACACAAGTCATAGAGCCTTTCCCTGAGCTGGGGGATTGTCTAAGATTCTTAAGTGGAAAAGCAAGGGTGCTTTGGCTTCTTTGTACATGAATGTCCAGTCATTTTGGTTGTATCTGATTCTCTGTAACCTATTTGAGGTTTTCTTGGCAAAGACACTGAAGCAGTTTGCCATTTCCTTCTCCAGCTTATTTTACAGGTAACTGAGGCAAACAGGGTTAAGTGACTTGCCCAGGGTCACACAGCTAGGAAGTATGTGACACCAAACTTGAACTCAGATCTCTCTAACTCCAGGCCTGGTTCTCTTTACTATGCTACCATCTAGCTGCCTTGTGTATATGTGTGTGTTGATATTATATGTGGACATATAACATATATATGCACATACATATGCATGTTTGTGTTTATGTATATACATGTGTATGCATAGGCATGCATACATAAATGTGTATTTTTCATATATTTGCACATATATACATTAGGTAGCTTTGTCCTTTTTCAAATGTAAATTTTCCTCTTTGCAACTTTCACCTCCTTTTCTCAGTTCTTCTGGGACAAACAGAAGTCATCCAACCCTAGTGACACCTTGACTAAGTCATTTACCCCTCCCTCCCCACAGCCTGTTTCCTTCACAGTACTGTTAGGAGCTTAGCATCAATCTAGGTGCCTTAGGTCTAGGGTGATGGCATTAAACAGCCTTCCAGGGTTTGAAGAAAGCTATCGTGCCCTTCCCAAGCCCCTTTCTTCTTCAGCATTTAACCGCAACCCCCAGGGCAGCTGCCCCCACCCCCAGAAAAAAGAAAGGCAATAGAATCCAATATGCTTCAGATTCTCATGAAGGAAAGATTGATTGATAACGAACGAGGAAAAAAGGAAGATTCCCAATGGATTTCCATCTCCAAATGTAAACCAAGCATGAGCAGCGGCTTTTGTGCAAACTCCTCGAAGTCTCATGGTCAACTTTCATCTAATACTTGAAATTTACAAAAGGTTAAATATCGTGTCTAAATGGAAATAGGGCAAAATGGCGACAGTGGCCATCACTGGCCTGTGGGATGTGTGGGAGGGCTGAGCCAGGTAGCAGAGAACACTAGAAAAAATCGATATTTAACCAATTATGGAAAGACAAGGTACAACAAAGTAAACATGGTGCCTCTTGGGAGGACACTACAGGAGCAGATGGACGCTCTGACCCTGTAAGAATGCAGCCTGGGCATTGTAGCAGGTAAGTGGGGCCACCCAGCTGAGACCTGGCCTTGACGGTTTTCTTCTTTTTTTTTCATTCAATAAGTGTTTCTTTGTTTTCTAACTAATTAGCATTTATTTCCTCTCCCATCCTTTCCGCAACAAATATATATATATATATATATAAAACAAACCCCTTTTAACAAATACACATAGCCAAGTGAGAAAAATATCCTCTGCAATTGGGAGATGTGGGATGTGATGGGGAGGATGTACGGGTGCCCCGCTCCCCATCACAGTGAAGAAGTGTCATGGAGGAAAGCGTGGAAAAGTCACTGGATCTGGAATCAAAGGATGGGGTTTCCCATCCCAACTCTGTTACTTACTACCTTAGTGAACAGGGTAAAGTCACGAACACTGTGGACTTCAAAGTGAAAGAAAAATGGAAGTGGGATGGTCTGTCCATCAAATCAATTGTAGATCAAAGACAATTAGTGAGATGATTCCACCACAGGTACAGGTTTAACTCAGACAATTTCTGGAAAGGTTATAGTCCAGTTTTAGACGCTCTTACAAAAAGATCCACCTCATACCAACCACTCAGAAACTTAACCTAATGCTCTCAATCTATAGGTTGTCACTTCCTTTAAAAAAATACAAAATAGTATCTTTCTTACAGGGAACTCAAAGTTCTGCTCTAAAAATACTTACAATGTCTGTGTCTGCCTTGGTAGCAAACGAACATGTATTACCTAAGCACTATACTGCCTTCCCCTAGTAGCACAGTTCTGTGTCCTTAAAGCCATAAATCTGTGGGGAATATGGAGATGCACCACAGATTTTTTTTTTGCCCAGTACCAGCAGAGCATAATGGATCTTGGTTCTGCATTGAGGAGCTCACTTTGTGCACAGCATTCTATCTGAGGTAGCTGAACCGTTCGTGAGTTCAAATCCCATCTCAGACACTTACTAGCTGTATGTATGATGCTGGCAGGCCATTTAACCTCTGTCTTCCTGTTTTCTTATCTGTAAACTGGGGATAACAAGATCACAGTGTTCTTGGGAGGATCAAGTAAATTAACGGATGTAAAGTAGTTTTTCAAGTTCCACACATAGCACTGTATAAATGCAAGTTGCTGTCGTTATCATCATCAGGACGAAAAACGGATTCCCTGGCATAGCCCACTGGAAACTTCCTTCCACTCCTTCCAAAGCCTTCCTTTAGAGAAGGCTCAGAATTCCCCAGCTCACTTCATTTTCCATCAGCTTCTCGGATTGATTTTGACTCCACAAACATCACGCTCTTGAGCTATGCACCCTCTGCACTTTCACACACATACACACACACACACACACACACACACACACACTTTTAGCTTTCTTTTATCATTTTCTCCATTCAGTTGTAAGATCCCTGAGGGGCAGGGTCATGTTTTCTTTTTTTTTTTAGTCTTTAGTACAGTGTACACATAGTAGGCACTTAATATTTATTGATTATTCAGCTGATATAGATCTGTCAAGGATTTCTCTTTGTGTTCAACCATTCAATCAGATCTCTTTCTACAGTTTCCCACCTCTGTCAAGGGCAGGGTGGTATGCTTCATTATTTCCTCTCTGGGACCAAGCTCAATAATTATAATTATTCAGGTTTTAGTTACCTTTTAGTGTTAACCTCACTCACCTTATGTTAGGCATCTCATATACTATTATGCTGATTGAACTTACTTTGCTCCATATCTGTTCATACAAATTTTCCCAGGTTTGTTTCTTGAATGCTTCATATTTGTGATTTCTAACTCTGCTTTAATATATTCCCTTACAGTCACACACCACACTTTATCTCCCCCTCCTCCCCATCAATCGATTTCTACTCGGTTTCATTTATTTGCTACTAAAAACAAACAAACAAGCACTTCTATGATTATTTCGCTATCTGTGGCATCCCTGGAGCATGTGCCCAGGAGCAGGACATGACCTGCTCTTGATGAAGCCACACTGGTTCTTTTTCTACACATTTATTTGTGACCTTTCAATTATACATTCGAGAATTTTGCCAATTATCAAAGTCAAGGTAAACTTATAGGTCTATAGTTTGCAGACTCCATTTTCTCCCCTACCTCTTTTTGAAAGATCGAGCTATATTAGTCCTTTTCAAGTCCCAGGGCATCCCTCCCATCCTCTGCCATCTTTCAAAGATTGCCCATAGCAACTCATAAATCACATCTTTCAGTTTCTTCGGTCCCCAAGGGAGGAATGCATCTGGGCCTTGTAACCTGAACTCGTCAGAGGCATCTGGATGTTCTCTTATTATTGCCTTACTTGTCTTGAGTTTATTCTCCCCATTAGTCATTTGTGTGGCAGCCCTTCCAGTATGGAGAATATTCTCTTTGGCAGAGATGATGAAACTTATTTTACCAAAACATTCAGACACCTTCTTTTCAACTTCTTATCTTTTTTATTTGTAATTTTTTTAGTCTTCAAAATTCACTTTTATAAGATTTAGAGTTTCAAATTCTTCCCTTCCTTCCCTTCCCCCTCCCCAAGATGGAAGGCGATCTGATATAGGCTATACGTGTACAATCATATTAAATATATTTCCCAATTTGTCATGAAGAATCAGAACAAAAGGGAAAAACTATGAGAAAGAAGAAAAGAGAAAAGGGTGTGCTTTGATCTACATTCGGACTCCTCAGTTCTTTCTCTGGATATGGATCGCACATTCCATCTTGAGTCTTTTGGAGTTGTCTTAGATAGTTGTATTGTTTGGTCATCAGATAATGTTGCTATTGCTGCATACAATGTTCTCCTGGTTCTGCTCACTTCCCTCCCCATCAGTTCATGTAAGTCTTTCCAGTCAACTTATACTCTTAAAGAATTGCCTGAAGGACCCAAAAGTTAATCTGCTTGTCCAGGATCATATAGTCAGTAAATACCAGAGGTAGTACTTGAACTCAGGTCCTCCTGACTCTAAGGTCAGTTCTCTCTCTACTACACAGACTGTCTCTTTTCAAATCAATACTTAGGATCAATCATTTCCAGCTGGCAGGGATCTCAGAAACCATTCAGTCTAATCCCTGCATTTTAAAGATGAAGGAAGATTATGTGACTTTCCGAGAGTCACAAAACTCATCAAAACCAAAGGTGAAACAGAGCTGAGTAGTTTTGGCTTTTTCCTTTGGTTTGTATCCCACTAATATTGTTGTATCCTACCCCATCTTTGACCCTCTCCTTTTCCTTAATATTGAAAAAAAATAATCTTTCTTGCATCTTTTGCTTCCCATGATACTCCAGACATTATTTTTCAAGGTGCAAATCACACTTGTAATTATGCATTCATCCTCTGTTCCTTGCTCTTGCCTAAATCCCTGCATGTCTTTGGGTTGTCTTTATTCTTTTGTTTTCTCCATCACCTTCCATTCTCAAACCATCCTTCCTTCTCCCAGAAAGCCATCCCGTGCAACAAAGAATGAAAAAGAGAAGGGGAAAAAAGGGTTCAGCGCAAGTAACGGATACGCTGACCACGCCCATCATTATGTGCAGAGTCCCATGTGAACTCTGCAAAGAAGTGAGAAAGGGGCACTCTTCTATCTCTGCTTTGAAGTCAGATCGATTTCTGGTGATGTCACAGAATTTGGTTTCCATTTTTATGTTAATGTTATACTTTCCACTTACATTGTTGAAGACATTGTGTGCGTTATTTTCTAGGTCCTTCTCCCTTCACTATATATCAGTCAATATAATTCTTCCCATGTTTATCTACTCTACACACTCACTGTTTGGTAAAAACAGTTTTATTACAGTTATTATACATGTATCTCTCTTCTAGGACATGTAACCAGCAAAATGAAAGACTAAACATTTTCTGCAGTTCCAACCATCTCTCAAAGAGAAAACAGAAACCTCAAAGGGGAATTATGCACCAGACATAGAGCAATTACAGCTGTTTCTGGGGTAGCCAGATAGCTCAGTGGATAGAATCCGGGTCTGAAATCAGGAAGACCTGAGTTCAATTGAGGTCTTCCTTGTTGAATAACCACGGGCAAGTCATTCAATCCTTCTGCCTCAGATAATAGAACCGAGTTCTCAGTGTTGTGGTGAGGCCCAGATGAGATCACATTTTAAAAAGCTTAGCACAGTTTCTGGCACACAAAAGACTCTTAAAAAATGCTTAATTTCTTTCTAAAGGGCAAGAAGCTTTACAAAGTAAATAGTCATATGTATTAGCAGCAGCCTGATGTGCCCAGTTAGCCTCTCTCCCTCACTAGCTGCCATGTTTCAGCATGGGCAAACTCAACAGAGTTTGTGCTTCAGGATCCACTTTGGAATTGCCCTGGTGTTGCAGTCTGCCAGGGTGCCCCATCCTTACCTTGCCCCCCCACACACTGTCATCATCATCATCATCATCATCATCATCATCATCATCATCATCATC
>NW_027185852.1:9708093-9710458 GCF_028583685.1 Petaurus breviceps papuanus
TCATCATCATCATCATCATCATCATCATCATCATCATCATCATCATCATCATCATCTAATATCATATAAAAAACAACCGACCTCACCTCTGCCCAGACATACATGGAGGGTAGAGAGACCATGCTTCCTATCTGTCTGGAAAAGCCTCTAGGTTGGATAACATTTGTTCTAAGGTTATATCTAATCAACCAACCCAACCTTTGATCCTGAAAGATGATGATAACAATTATCCCCCCAACCCCCCTTTCCCTGAAGCTCCCAAATTCCAGCCTATCTTTTTATTCCTGATGCAGAAGTCCCAGTCCCAGTTTCTAGGTCAAAATGTCAGTCATTTTCTACCAAAATGTAAAGAAAGAAGAGTAAAGGTTAAGACAAAGAAGGTGGTATAAGACCAGGGAATGAACATCGCTCTAGAGTCAAAGGACGTGGGTCCAAAACCTACATCAAACCTGTATTACTTTTGTGACCACTGCAAAGTCCCTTAACATCTCTTGACTTCAATTTTGTCAACTTCCAAATGAGACATTTGGATTAGATAGCCTTTGAGCCCCCTTAAGGGTCCAAATCTATGACCTTGCACTCCTACTATTTCCTGGGGAAAGCTTGAGAACATCCAAATGCTGTGAGACTGGTGCCTAATATACTTAGGTCAGGTGTATTCTGGGCTGGAAGTAAAAGAGCCATGGGTAGGAGGTATTGATGCCCAGTACAGGATGGTGGGAACAATCCTCCAAGGATTCTGCTTACCAGCAGCCAAGAATAAACTAAGGGTATTGAGAGTGATGAACTACAGTTACGACTGAAAAGCCAGTCTTTGTTCAAAGCCAGAAATAACAAGAGGCAACAAAAAGAAGAGAGAAAATGCACGAGTCTACAATGGTGTCCCCAAACCCTGAAGTCCCAGCAGAATTCCTCCAACCCTGGAGGCAGCCAGAAGAACCACAGCACCTGAGAGACATGGACAAAATTCCATGTAGCTACAAAGGTCAAAGCTCCTGGAACTGGGAAACAGTTGGAATCCTCACCCTGTCAATCTTTGCAAAGGAATGATATTCCCTCTCCTTATCCCCACAACATAAGTTTCTTGGAGTTGTTATTTCTCTATCAGTCCTTGTAAAAGATTATACCAGTTTGATGTTTTGAATGAGACCTGGTAGGGAAGACTCCATTGTCCCTTTGTTTAGTTCATAATCACCAATGCATATTATGTAAAGGATAGAACACTGAACTGGAAATCACAAAGAGCTTGCTTTAAATCCCACTTGTGCCATTTACTAGTTATGGTCATCAGAGTGTGAGCTCCTTGGAAGCAGGCACCATGCATTTAACCTTCTTTGTATCCCCCAAAGTTTAGCACAAGGCTTGGCACACGTAAGCACTGAATAAATGCTTCTTGATTAACTGACCAAGCATGTAACCAAGGAGAATTTACCTAAACTCTCTCAGTCTCAGTGTCTTTACACATACTAATGGGGAAAGTAATACTTCTGGCACCAACCAACCTCACTGGGCTGTTGTGAGACTCACATGAGATGATGTGTCTATGAGAGCCTTGCCCACTTGAAAGCATCATGTGCATGGCAACGATTAGTAGCACTTCTCTGCAGGTCTAGTCAATGAAATAGGTTGATATTTGATTTGTGCTTTGGCATAGCTCTGTGAACAGGTGATATATTCCCTGGAGGCTTGGTCTGGCTTAGCAGACTTCACATGATCGCCAAACACCTTGTCCTCAGTCTCTGGGTGGCCAGAAGCTCTGGGGTTTGCAGGTTCAGTACAAGCCTCTGTAATCTTACTGTTTCTCTCAAACACAAAAGAAGTATAAAAAGATGGTAATAGAATAAAATAGAAGTTATATTTAATTATATAATTATATGACATATAACTATATAATTATTATACATTGTCATATTATATTATTACATATGATCATAGATTCAGAGCTGGAAGTAATCTCAGGGGATGGGGAGGTGGTGTCCTCCAGAAGAGGAAACTGAGGCCAAAAGAAGTTGGCCAAATAACTTGTCCAAGGTTATAAAGGGAGTTAGAGACTACCAATTAGTCACTAACTACTAACTGCTAGGGTCCTTTTATTCCAAAGCCAACACTCTGCTTCTCTTTGTTGCTACAGAAAATTCCTTGGAAAAGCCTCAGAGGTTTGCTTAAACAATGAAAGCACAGATATGAAGGCCCAAGATGGTGCCCTACTTCACAGTGAGTCCAGAAAGCAGAGAAATCCCAATGCATCAAAGATTTGGAGCTAGAAGAGGAAGAGACAGATTACAAACATTATAAACATGGACATTACAAACAGCTATGCAGAGGTGTCAACCACAAGGTCTACAAGAGAAAGCTTGTGAGATGG
>NW_027185852.1:9710468-9727675 GCF_028583685.1 Petaurus breviceps papuanus
AGAGAGAGAGAGAGAGAGAGAGAGAGAGAGAGAGAGAGAGATGGAGAGACAGAGTCAAGGAATTGCTTTTCAATATAAAGCTGGTTTCCTTTATAATCCTAAATATTTCCTTTTATATACAACATTATTTCTCTAATGAATCACACTCCAGATTCCAAACAAGTGCCTGAAATTCAGTTCATCAATTATGAGGAACCTACTATGTACAAGGCACTTACCAAAGGTAAGATTCCACAGATCCCGCCTACTGACAAATCAGGAACCACCCATATAGGACAGGAGCAAGTGAGTGGTGTAGACAACACACACCTCTAGTGTGGTATAGACAATGGATGCTCCTGGTGTGCTGGAGTAATTAAGGAGTATTCTCCATGAGAGATGAAATTTCAGTTCTAACTTCCAACGCAGTGACTGCTATTTTGACAAATCAGATGACTACTGCCCGCTTCCTGGAGATTCATTTGGATATAAATCATACTAGAAGGATGGTTCTAGGAAAGGAGGCAAGACCAAAAGTTCTGACATCTTGGTCAAGAAGCTGAAGGACTCAAGGACACATGGTATTTTCTTCACTGCTGATAACTGAAGTCCTGGGTGTCAAGGGAAAGGCAGAACAGAGAAGTGGAAAACTGATAAGAACACTGATACAAACACAGAATATATATTAAAAGTGCTTCAAATAAATAAAATAAAATTTGGGAATGCCGGGCTCCTGGCCTGGGATGGAGATTGTCGAACAATGCTTGTGGAGAACAGTAGGAGTATCACAAGATTGGAAAAGGTTTAAAACATTAAGTCCTGATTTTCAAAAAGAAGAAGAAGAAATGAAGGGAGTAGAGACTATAAATCTTGAGCCGAGGAGCTTGATTCCTTATATAATGTAGACTGTATAATCCAAGAAAAGAAAGTAGTGACCACAAAGACTAAAATTGCTTCATTACCACTAGGATCACTTTGAAAGAGTTATTAGACTAAAGAGATTAAGAGAAGGCTGTAGATAACATTTATCTCCACAAAACATTTCACTAAATCTCTCAGACAATTCTTGTGGATGAGATGAAGATGTGTAGATGATAAGACCTTTTAGTGGATTTAGAGCAGGCTGAATGGCCAGACCCAAAAAATAACCATTAATGGTTTGATTTTAACTTGATAAGCAAGTGTCTATTGACCCAGGCTTCTGTTCTCTAAGTCAGCTGTGTACGATTTGGATAAAACCATAGAGAGCATGCTTATCACATCCACCATGAAAATGCCTAACACATAGGGAATTTAAATCAGGAGTCAAGATTAGGCCCAAAACATAATAGGGATAAATGTAAAGTCAACTGCACAATATCAAGCAGACTCTTTATAAGTAGGGCTACACAGTCAGTAGAGGGCCAGTCACAGAGTCAGGAAGACCTGAATTTAAAAATATCCAGCCTCAAATATTTTCTAGATGAGTTACCCTGGTCAAGTGATTTTACTTTTGTTTGCCTCAGTTTCCTTGACTGTAAAGTGGGGATAAATAACAGTACCTGCCTTGCAGGGTTGTGAGAATCAAAGGAGATAACATTTGTAAACCTTTTAGCATAGTGCCTAACACATAGTAAGTGTTATATAAATGGAAGCCATTATGATGAATGGATATCTTTTAAAAAGCTACAGATATTAAATGAAAGAAATTCTTAAATATAAATGCTAGTTTTAAAAAGCTCTTTGAAATACATATGTATATATACATATATGTATATGTATATATCTGTATACACACATATATGTGTATGATTTTCCCTTTTCTTCTCCTAGATAATAAAATCCTCAATTCATATTTACTGCTGCCATCATGGAAAGGTAATAAAGGTTTAAAATATTTTTCCCTCTGAGCCATGGGAAGCTCCAGATCAGGAGACAGATATCTGATGATCCCTCCTAAAGCCCACGTGGCATTTTAGAGAGCAAACTTAGGGGAGGGGAAATAAGACAATTAGAAGGCCTGATACACTAAATAGCTCACTCCAGCCTCATCCATCAGCCCAGGTAGAAGACTTCTCGATTTTCCACTGGTCTTGGTGCTCTCTTTCCCTTTTAAAGAGCCACCAATGACTTATCTGGAACCAAGGGAAAACATAGGTAGAGCTCCTAACCTGACCAAAAGGCAGGGTGGACATGAGAAGGAGAACTGAATCCGGCATCAGAGAATGTTCCAATCCTAGGTTCCAGTCCTAGCCCTTCCACTTCCTTTGTGAAAAAATCAATTCATCTCTCTGAGCCTCAGTTTCCTCATCAGTGAAATGATAAGGTTGGGATAGATGGCCACTGAGGTTTCTTCCAGCTCTAAATCAGCGATCCTTTTGTAAAATGATTAGGTGGGAACAAGAATGGAGTACTCCCAATTCTGAGTGCCTGGGTTCGAATTCCTCCCAGTCCCACCTGGCCCCTTCCAGTGCTAAATCTGTTGTCCTAGGAACCACGCTGGTCTAATAAAAAAGGTACAAGATTTAGAATGTGAGACCGTCCATTTGAATCTTGGGTCTGCACTTGATTCTTCCATTCCTGATAGCTATCATTCTATTTCTCTTCTGTCCTTTGTCCTGAACTCCTCACAAAAGGTCGTCCGCAATAGGGGTTTCCACTGTCTCTTCTGTCACTCTCTTCTCAAACATTAACCATTTGTTTTCCAACATCATCATTCCACCAAAACTGCTCTTTCCAAAGTTACTAATAATGTCTTAATCGCCAAATCCAATGGTCATTTCTTAGGCCTCATTCTCCTTGACCTCTTTTGACACTGTTGAACATCCTCTCTTCTCTAGGTTGTCAGGGCACCCCTCTCTCTTCGTTCTCCTCCAACCCATCTGATTGCTCCTTACCAGTCTTCTCTGCTGGATCCTCCTCTACATCATGCCCTCTAATCATAGGTCTACTCCAGGACTGTCCTGGGTCCCCATCTCTTCTCCTTCTGTTGCTAATTCACTTGGTGATCTCATCAGTTCCCATAGATTTAATTACCGTCTCTATGTTGATGATTTCTAAATTTATCTATCCTTCCTCAGTCTCTTTACTGGCTTTCAATATCCTGTCTCCAGCTGCCTTTCATACATCTCAGACTGGATGTCCAGTAGACATCTTAAACTTAACATGTCTAAATTTGAGCTCCTATTTCCCCCTAAACTCTCCTTCCCTTTCTAACTTCCCTATCATTATAGAAGACCCCAGTCTCCTCCCAGTCCCTCAGGCTCACAGCCTAGGTATCATCCTGGATTCCTCCCTCTCTCTTACCTCCCAAATCCAAGCCGTTGCAAAGGCCTGTTGAATTCACCTTTGTAGCATCTCTCAAATATCTAACATTGTCACCCCTCCAGTGCAGGCCTCTCAGATGCCCACTCCAGGACTGCACAATAGCCTGCTGAGGGGTCTGCCTGCTTCAAGTCTCTCCCCACCCAATCCATTCTCCATTCAGCCATTGAAGTGATCTCAGGTCTGACCAAGTCACCTCCTCCTTAATGAGCTCCAGTGACTCTCTATTCCCTACAGGCTCAAGTGCAAAATAGCTTCTTGGCGTTCAGAACCTGCCCCCTCCTACCTCTCCTATCTTCTTACACCTTACTCCACAACATGGACTCTTTGATTCAGTGACCCTGGTCTCCTGGGTGCTCCACAAACAAGACCATCCATCTCTGGGCTCCGGATATTCTCCCTGGCTGTCCCCCATGCTTGTGACTCTCTCCCTCCACTCTTCTGACTATTGACCTACCTGGCTTCCTTTAAGTCCCAAATCAAGTCCTACCTTCTACAGGAAGCTTTCCTGAACCCATTTCATTTCCAACTCTCCCCCTCCCCCCATTAATTATTTTCTATGTAATCTGTGCACAGCTTGCTTTGTAGATATTGTATTATGTATTGCCCAACTGGAAGTTTGGTCCCTAGTCCCTAGGTCCCTTCCTTCCTTTTTTTCCCTTTTCTTTCTCCTTTTCTCCTGTTTGCCTTCTCTTTCCCCTTCCCCTTCTCCTTCCTTTCTTCTCTCTCTTCATAGGGTATCACATCCTTACCTGCCTGTGCTTGGCCCAATTTAATCTCTGAAACTTTTTTTCTTGTTTTGTTTTGTTTTTCTCTTAAAGACCATCCTTAACCCCAAATCACTGGTCCCAGATCAAGCTCTAGTTGGTCACTGTTTGGGCCTTGATTATCTCAGATAACAACTATTTCTGTTCTGGCCAGAAATCCTGAAGGTCTTCCCCTTCCAGATCTTTTTTTTTTATTTAATTAATTTGTTTATTTACTTTTAGTTTACAGCATTCCTTTCCACGGTACCTTGAGTTTCGGATTTTCTCTCTGTCCCTCTCCTCCTCCCATCCTGTCATGATGGCATGCACTCAAATACCGGATCTACAAATATCTTCACATTAATCAGTAGTCAGGTTGTAAAGAAGGAATATAACCAGTGGAATGATCAGTGGGAAAGAGGAAACAAAACAAAACAAGAAAAAGAAACAGAGCAAGCCGTCGTTTCGATCTGCATTCAGACTCTGCAGCTCTCTCTTTGGAGGTGGGTGTCATTTTCAATCATGAGTCTTTTAGAGTCGTCTTATAAGCTTCCATTGCTAAGAAGAGCCCAGTCTATCAGAGACGATTGTCACACATACGTGGTGTCTGTTATCGTGTACAGATTTCTCCTGAATTTGCTCTTCTCACTCAGCATCAGTTTATATAATTCTCTCCAGGTTATTATGAAGTCCATCTGCTCCTCATTCCTTATAGCACAGTAGTATTCCACTACATTCATATACCACAACTTTTTCAGCCATTCCCCAATTGATGGGCATCCCCTTAATTTCCAATTCTTTGCCACCACAGAAAGAGCTGCTATAAACATTTTTGTACATACGGGTCCCTCCTCCCACTGCTCTGGTCTCTTTGGGACAGAACCTAGAAGTGGTATTGCTGGGTCAAAGGGTGTGCACTTATTTATAGCCCTTTGGGTATAGTTCCAGATTGCTCTTCAGAATGGTTGGATCAGTTCACAACTCCACTAACAGTGAATTAGTGTTCCAAATTTTTCATATCCTCTCCA
Organism: Petaurus breviceps papuanus; assembly: GCF_028583685.1. NCBI lineage: Eukaryota > Metazoa > Chordata > Mammalia > Diprotodontia > Petauridae > Petaurus > Petaurus breviceps. Next base: position 9,715,525 of record NW_027185852.1, read on the forward strand.
GCATTTGTCATTTTCCTGTTTTGTCATCTTAGCCAATCTGACCAATGAGATGTGGTACCTTAGAGTTGTTTTGATTTGCATTTCTCTAATCAATAGCGATTTTAGAGCATTTTTCATATGCTTATAGATATCTTTAATTTCATATTCTGTACATATCCTTTGACCATTTATCAATTGGGGAGTGGCTTGTATTCTTCCAGATCTATTTTTTTAAAGGCCATTCTTTGCTTCGTTTTTCTAACTAATCTAAATCACTGACTTCCTCAGTCAAAGTGAGACCTGTTAAAGACCTTAGCTTGAAAAGACCAAGTTCCCCCAGTGCATTCTGGGCCATCTCCAGCCATCCTGATCCATATCAGGCCACTGGAACCAGACAGCTCTGGAGAGGGAATGCGCCTTGTGGCCTTGCCCAGTCCTCCCTCACATCTAATTCACTTGCATGTCATGGCATCACTTCCCTGAAGTCATGGTCCTCTTTGAGAAGGAAGGACAAACAGCATTTGTTTGTATCTCACCTACCCATTCTACTGCAAGCTCCGTGAGGGCAGAGACTGCCATTTGTCTCTTTTTTGCACCCCCAGTGCTGTGCCTGGCACATAGAAGATGTTCAGTGAATGTTTATCACTTGATTGATTCTAGTTGTTGAGGTTAAGATTGATCCTGTACCATTTTCTTACTGATTCTATTTACAAGCAATTGATTGTGCACCATAGCTTCTTAAGTCATGGTTCTTTGATTCTGAACTTAGTTCTGAGTTTCACTGGATAGTAAAGGGTTAAATTTAAAAATCCAGCTCTCCTTGTCTCAACGAATTTTGCTAACTTAGGGAACTACGTGTGAAAGAAAGGGATTTAGCCCTGATATCTTCACTCCATCAAGCTATCTTAAGAGGATGTCTGTTTGGCTGTCCACAAGTCTGGGCTGCTATCTCTCACCTGGAATCAAACAATGAACATTCCTTAGTTTCTTGAGTTAAGAGGGAATTGTTGCCAGCCCCCATCATCAAATTTTGAACCAATCATGTTGTTCCCTGAGCCTTAGCTTTGTAACCAGTCATTTTGTACTAAATCCCCTGATGTCATCTTCCCTATTATAGTTTTTTTTTTCTGCACTCCCCCAACCACATATTAGGGGAACTGTCCTTTTCCTCAGGGTATTTAGCATAAATCGAGGCAATCCATTGACCCATTTATTACCAGGTAGCATGCCCCTGCTAATAAATGTTATCTTGTTTGGAAAGCTGCTTCAGTTGACCTTTTTATCAAATTTCACTAGAGAAAATAAATGTCTTCACCTTTCCTCATCTGCAAAATGTTGGGGCTGGATGGAAAGATCTAAATCCTATGACCCCATGATCCTATCCCAATAGCAATGTTAACATCAGTGCTCTTCTCTCAGAAGGGAAGTCAGAGCATACTACTCAGAAACAGGGGGGAGGTCCTGAAACCAGCGGATGAATCGTATAGAACACAAGCGACAGTGTCCATGGAAAACACCCCCAGGTATGCCTTGGACAAAAATCTGTGAAGAGAATTTGTGCCCTGCTAGCTAACAGCAGAGCGCGGAGGGGGCATGCCTCGCAATCACTTTGCCAAGACAGAAGATGTCAGGGTGGCAGAGCTTGGTGAAGAGCAAGCAGATACGCGTCTCGCCAGCATCCCCTCCTTGTGCCAACTTTGGCTGAGTTTATGGCATTTGCACACAGTATCTGTGGTTATTTTGATCCCGGAAACAGAGCTTTGAGATCAGCGGATGAAAGGCAGTAGGGAAGGAGACAATATTTAATTGAAATCCCCACCAGGCTGTCACCTTGTGATAGACTGTGGGTGCAATAAAAAACCGCCAGTGTCTGCTAACCCCTCCTTCTTTGAACCATCCTCTGCCACCTTGGCTCATGAATAAAATAATCAGCCAATGAGCACAACTGTCCTCAGGTTCCAAAAGTTAATGTGAGGACAAAGTGGAGTTTGAGACTTTGGGCCAGGAGACAGCAAGGCAAAGGAGTGCCTCGATGGAACCATTCTGTTCAGAAGGGAAATCTTCATAGATGCAGGGTAACACCCTAAGACAGAAAGGTGGGAGGTGGGAAATAGGTGAATGTGCATTAAGATGTCAGAGGCAGCATTGCTGGTAAGATGTGTATCAGTAAAACCAATTTTAAAACTATTTTTTATGGGGCAACTGGGTGATGCAGTGAATAGATCACAGGCCCTGGAGTCAGAAGGACCTGAGTTCAAATTCGGCATCAGACACTGAACACTTACTAGCTGTGTGACCTTAGGCAAGTCACTTAACCCCAATTGCCCTGCCTTCTCCCCCTCCAAAAAGCAATATATATATGTATATATATATATACATATATATATATTAATCTTATTTTTACTTTTTCTCCTGAATAGCCTTTTTTTTATAACCAATTACCTGTAAAGATAGTTTTCAACATTCATTTTGTAAGAGTTCCAAATTTTTCTCCCCCCTCCTCCCCAAGAAACAAGCAATCTAATATACACATTGTATAACCATTTTGAAAAGCCATTTGGAATTATGCAAACCAATAGCTAAAATATTCACATACTTGAACCCAGAGATTCCCCTCGAGGAGTGTCCCTCAAGGAAGCCATTTGTAAAAAGAAAGACTCAATGTGCCCTGAAATATTTCTGACAGTACTCTCCATTACACCCAACAAACCAGGAACGAAGCAGATGTGGCTGGATTAGGGAATGACTCACTGAACTCTGGCACTACAGGAAATGCCGAGTATAATGAACAGAGAACCATGGGAAAGCTCCCCTGAGCCAATACAAAGTGAACATAGGCAGAGGCAGGAAAACAAAATGCATCATGACCACAACAATGTAAATGGAAAAAATAACTGTCCAAAACACTCCAGAATGAATATTTTGAAGTACTAGCCATGATATTTGGACCCTCTACCCCACTGACATCAAACTCAATTAGAAACAATAGCTACTAAACACTACATAAAGATCTCTGCAAACTTTATATTCACTCAGAAAGTCACATATTAGCATTATCTATGCTCTATTGCATTTTGTTAAATATTTCCCAAATTCATTATAATCTGGTACCAGTCTCACTCTGGAATGCTGTGGGTCACAATGGGCTATGTGTCTGACACCTCTGCTCTACACTCACCCCAGTACCTGGCACATAGTAATAATAATCCTTCATAAATCCTTGTTGATTGACTATGCCCCTGTAACTCCCAAAATAAGAACTTGTAATTATATCTGGAGATTGGCCCAAGACATAAACCTGGAGGTACCATGTTTCACTCCTCATCAGGACTCACTTAGGTAGATTCTGCCTAACTGAAAAGCCATCGGTAACCCTGAGACACTGCACCAAGACTACCCCACGAAAAGGCACACAACCTTTGTTTATCCTTAGTTTAACTCAAGTTCCAATATTAGGCCATTAACCTCAGAGCTATAAGTGGATAAGAAAACAGGCTTCTGATATTATTTTCAGCTCACTGTGCTGAGAAAGCACTTTACAAACCTTAATATGGCATAGAAAATTAAATCATGGTTACATAAGTATTTCTTTGCTTATGGAGTCCATGTTCACCATTGAAGTAACCCCAGTAGCCCAAGTGGTAATAGGTGGCCATTTTCCCCCTCAAGTTAGAGTCCTGGGTTATGGAATTCTTTATTTCAGACACCCAGAGGCCACTGAAAAAGTGAGTGGTAATGAGGATGAGTCAGGCTGAAAAAGCCTGCATCCCTCTGATTTCCAATCAAATATTCTTTCAAATAGAGTGTACAGTCAGAATGTTCACTGTTCCCTTCAGTACATGCTGTAAGGACAGATGTAGTTTTAAGGGAACTGTAATAAGGAAATAACTTTTTAAGAAGAACATTAATATCTGATTGAATGAGTTTCTGCTGAAATTATCAATGTGGGCATTTGCTCAAAAACTTGTTCACAGTTTTATAAAACCAAGTCTACCATTTCACAAAATTGTTGAATATCAGAGTAAGAAGGAGTTTTGATGGCCATCTAGTATAACCCATACATGGACAGCAATCCTCTCAATAGCATACTGATAAGTAGTTACGGAGTCTTTATTTGAAGAGGAATCTATCACCTCCGAATGCAGCCCATTTCTACTTTTAAGCAGGTCTAATTATTTGAAAGATTTTTTTTTCCAGATATCAACTCTAAATTAGCCTCTTTGTGACTTACACCCATCTATCCTCATCGTTGACTGGAGCCAATCAGAGCAAGTGACCCCCCTTTCACATAAGAGCATTTCAGATACTTGAAGACAACTGCCACATCCCAGTCCCATTCTCTAGGACGTTTCATGAAACCTCTTGGGCTATGAGCTTGAGATACTGCAAAACATTCTCTGAGAACTATTCAGTGACCAATATAATTAAAGCACAGAAAGGCAGTGGCAATCTTGTTCACATGTCTTCAGGTATCCACAGAGCACATGCACACACATGTAAAGCTTCCTGTCTATGATTTAGTAGATAGGTCTTAGCCAATTGTGCAGAAGTAGTTTGAGAACCGTCCAAAGTAGGATGGGTTGCTTTGGGAAGTAGGACGGTCCCCTCCTTAGGGGTCTTCAAGCAAGGACTGGATGACCACTTATTGAAGATGTTCTAAAGGAGATGTTTTCAGGGATAAGTTGAACCTGGTGGTCACTGAGGTCCCTCCCAACTGCAAATTGTATGCTACCCACAGAGATTCAGCAATGTGCAAAGAATCACAGGTAAAATTCAAAGCCACGTCTTCTGGATTCCAAGCCTAGCATTCCATCCATTATGGTGCCAATGTTTTTCACAGTTTCTTTGTATCCCTAATGTTGAGCACAGTACAGGTACACAGTACACAGTAGGCAATTAATAAATGTTTGTTGATGTTATCTGTCATAGGAAACATGCACTACAACAATGTAGTGCCTTCATTTCTGTATGAACTGCAGAGAAATGAAGGCTGGCAACATATGCCAGAGTCCTAGTTTGGGAAATTCCAACCAGCTTTGCTAAGGAATTCTCAGCATACACTCTGTCTGGAAGGATACAGGCCTTGATTTCTGAAATGGTGCAAATTTACTCAACTCCTGGTTTATAAGGCACATTTAATCCCATGGAGGGACAGATGGTGGATCCTAAATATAAAACTGGTGGCAGTCTCTAAGAATCTAAAGCTGAGATCATGCCTGTGTCCAGACAGGGGGAATGAATTGACTTTGGGATCTTTTAACTATTGAATTGCAGTAAAATGACTCATCTGTTATTATACAATAATATTATAGAAAAATATTATACAATTATATTAATGATCTCAGTGATATATTTCCATCACTACAAGGGGCTTTTGGTGAGGAGCTCACTCTCCCAGGAAGAGTAGCAAGGTGGTGCATTGGATACAGTGCTGGCCATGGAGTCAGGAGGCCCTGAGTTCAAATCTGTGCTTAGTCACTTCACAGCTATGGGGCCCTAGGCAAACCACCACTGCCTGCCTCAGTTTCCTCACTGGTAAAATAGGGATAATAGCGGCACCTACTTCCCAGAGTTGTGGCAAGGATAAAATGAGTACTTATGAAGTACTTGCCAAACCTAAAAGGGCTACATAAATGTCAGTTTTGGGTGCTGTTGTTTAGATGTCATATCAGAAAACATCAGTTAGAGCCTGTTCTGCAAATGATACTTGTAATAAGCAGACTGAGATACAAGTTTGAGTGACTCGTCCAAGTTCATTCAACTAGCGGCTAGGTGGCGCAGTGAGTAAGAGCGCCAGCCCCGGAGTCAGGAGGACCCGGGATCAGTTCCGGCCTCAGATACTTAACACTCACCCAAAAAACTGGCCGTGTAACCTTGAGCAAGTTACTTAACACCGATTGCTTTAAAAAAATGTTTAAGGGGGCGGCCAGCTGGCTCAGCGAGTAAGAGCACTGGCTCCAGTGTCGGGATGACCTGGATCAAATCTGGGCTCAGATACTCAGCACCACACCCAGAAATAACTGGCCATGTAACCTTGAGCAAGTTACTTAGCCCCGATTGCTTAAAAAAATGTTTAAGAAGCCATGTTTTCACTAGGAGAAAGTGGAGAAGTGGAGAACTTAAGATGCAGCATTCTGTAGTGGGAAGAGAATTGGATTTGGGAGCAGGAGATCTGAATTCAATCCTGCTTCTGCCACCTTCAACCTGTGTGACCTTGGACAAGTCAATGCCCTTTTCTGCTCCTCAATTTACTCTTCTGTGAAATGGAGGAGTTGGACTAGATCACCTACCAGGATGTTTCAATGTCTGAACCTATGATTCTTTTATCCTTGTAGTATACAAGCCTGGATGCACAGAAATTCATTGAGAAGCTCACTACAATTCATTGAGGGAAGAATCGAGCACATGACTTGATGTATTTCTGCATTCCTACAACATCAACAGAAAGTTGCATACCACTTGTTGGCAAGGGATGTAAATAGATTTTTCAAACATGATCTAGCAGAGATAAACCGCTCAAAGCCAATCCAGATATCCCCAAATCTTCCTCTGCTATGCTAATCTCTAATCCCCCAAGCATTTCCTCTATGAGTCAATATATACAATATAGACCAACATATTCTTTTGCTAATCCAAGTTGGGATGGCCAAGACACTCCCTCCTGCCTCCTCTACACACCCATGGCAGTCAATCTAGTCATTCCAAAATATTCTTTAAGAGCCAACCTAAAATTGCCAAGATATCCTTCCCACAGCCAGATTCAGGACCCGTTTTGACAACACATTATGATTTTCAAGACATCATAAATATTGAGTGAAGAGAGGATGATAGCAGGAAGAACAGGATAAGAAAAGGATCTGGACCTTCGATTTCATTAGTAGAAGAAATTCTCAAACTAAGCAGCTCCCTCTCCCAAATCAGACCAGCAGCGTCTTTCCAATTTGCCGTTTAAGAGATTTGTTTCGAGCACCAACAAATTAAATCACTTGCCCGGGGTCAATTCACCAGTGTGTGTCAAAGGCAGGACCTGAACCCAGGTTTTCTGGACCTCTAGTCTGCTTCTCTAACCACCATAGCATGTTGCGTCTTTAACAAAAAGAACAGCAATGAACAAATGCACTCATGACTTCAGTGACGAGAAATATTATTCTAATTGGTATTTCAAACAAGATTTAGTTTTATTGGATTGAACTTTTTTGGTTTGTTTTGGATACATACCACCAAAGCAGTCTTAAAACAGCTAAGGCCCATGACACCAGCTTTCTCTGCCCTTTGCCATTATGAAAACATCTCTTGGTTCCTATTTACATACATGGCTGCTCAAATCAAAACTCCTTCACGTTATCTTCCAGAAAATAGTTTCACTGTTAAGAAGCCACAGTGTGAAGCGACAAGAGACCCACACTCCCCAAAGGCCGATAACTGTTTCAAGGAGAAGCAATAATTTAAATGAGAAGAGTAAAGCCCTTGGCAGCCCTGCAGCAGGGCTAGGAAACAGCACTTGGTAAATTAAATTTTAATCCAGAAATTTAATTTGGAAGCCACTTACCTCTCTTGGCTTACGGTAGTGATGGCAATGCTTGGAAGCGTCAGCAAAGGTAGAGTGGTGGGTCTAGAAATGCTATCTCCATCAGGCGTCCTGGCTCGTTCTGACTGTCTCTGGGATAGTGGAGGCAACTGGAGGTTCCCAGAGCAGCATCTCCTCCCCCTCCACAGGTCAATCCCCAGGGTATTGCTGGAGGAACTGTAAGATTTACTCAGGCTGCATTCCAAGTAGTCCTTAACATTCTGGACCAAAAAGAAGGAAAAGAAAAGAAAAGGGAAACAGTAAATTATGAACACAATGGACATTTCACTGAGTAATATAAGCAGAATCCACACAATCAGTCCCCACAGTGGCTATGATGCATAAATGCAAAGATCACAAAAATGAAATCCAACACCAAGTAATAGAAAACCCAATAAAGATCCCAGAGAGGACAGAGTTGAAGATACTCCCTCCCTCATGGCAGAGAGGTAGGGGACTAAATTTTCCATATGTACAGCCAAGAGAGAGGAGGAATCTCTCACTGTCTTCTCTGGGAACTTCATTGGTTTTCCTTTCCATTTATACATCATAATCATTGTGGACATTGATCTTTGATTTCTGTTTATTTCACTTTAGAATATTCATTTTGCTACTAAGAGTTCAATGTCTCCCAAATTCAGGGCCCTTTTCACTGAACCATTATCTGATATCCTGACTTTAGGATATGTCTGCAAAACATGGGCATACATCTCTAATGCTTCTAATATATAAATATAATCAATATAAACATAATTCTCAAGAAAATTACAACCTTAGGCCTAAATCAAATATAGTTAACTACCAATTATCTCCAGCAAATTTTCAAGCCCTGTCTGATCTCTCTCTGCATCCCGGTGTGCCTGCAGGAAATGTTCCACCACTCATCAGCTGGCATATATTCAAAGAAGGAACATTAATTTTAATATTAGCCTCAGGAAAGTATAATACAGAAAATAAATTTTCTGTTTATAATAATAATAATAATAAATACCCATCAGCTACAGTGTTCCAAGTAAGAAATATCTGGGGATAGTTGAAGATTATCTACCCTGTCCATTCCTAGTACCCTGATGACCTCTTGTTTAAGAACCAGTAACTATGAGTGCTATCAGTAAAGAAAAATCTGAAAGTAACTCTCTTACCAAAAGAGAAAAGAAGGAAGGGAAAAGTTAAGTTACATAAGGACAGACAAAAATGTAAGCTTATTGACACATGTTAACATTCAAGCTAGGGAAAACTAACATAGATACACAACAGATGATGTGAGTTTGCCTAAACCTCCCCCTCCCCATTTTTTTTCTTTTTACTACACTTGTTATTTTGTGGGTATAGGGACCTCCTCCCAAGGGAACTCTCTCCAGCAATCCAGACCAGTAACTGTAGTAAAACTTGGAGCCTTCGAGAGATACTTGAGGCGGAGGGCGGGACACTGAGAGGACAAGGACCTTGACCAGAGAGATGCATTCTGTATATATCAGTAGCAAGACTTGAATCCAGGTTTTCTCAACTCCAAAGGCAACTGGATAATTTCTATCTTTCTTTTCTAAATCTCCATTTAATTTAGAACATGCTGGGGTCTGGAATCCTTCCAATTCCTCCAGCTTAGAGAGAAAGGGATCAGTCCTCCCGTCACTGCTGCGCCAGCCTGGTGGGCACTCCCACTTGACCGTTAGCCACTTGGTTTTCCAACCTCGTGGAAGTGACAAAGGCAATGATAAACAGCAGAGGACCTAGCTTGGGCTCCTTCTCAAGGATGAAGTCACATTAAAAGGTGATTTGTATTAGTGGCCTACAGGCAAGTGAAACAAGTTTCTGTGTTTCTATACAGTGATATACAATCAGATAAAGAACGAATGTAGCCTATGTACATGAGCTACACATATTGCACACATACATGTAAACATATGTAAATGCATATGTGTCGTATATACATTCAGGCACATATACAGTATATTATATAATGCTCACGTGCATATGCGCGTACAACACAAATGTGCAGGTACTCGTATACGTACACATGTTTGTATACATGCATGTATGTGCATGTAAATGTGTGTACATGCTGTTTAAGTTCTCTATCAAACTGCCTATTTAGCCATTATTCATTCCTTTGCCATCCCTTGTGTTAGACACTCTGAAAATCGGGCTCAGACCTGAACAAGATGGGCAGAGCAGACCAGGTTGCCTTCAGGAAATCACAAAGTTCTTTTAATCCAACTTTTGGGAGGTGATTATTTGTCTCTTATATTGGTAACGATTTGCTATTGGGAAGATCCAGGATTTTTTCCCTTCTTGTTTCCTCATCCTCTGCTCTGTCAGATCAGCCCTTGAGGAGTGGGACTAATAATAAGATTGGATTTAACTTTCTCCTCAGTCTTGTTCAGAATTCACCCAAGTGGGGAAGTCCATTGTGTTCTGCTCAGGCTTCAGAAAGATTGTCTAGATCAGAGGTGGGGACCCTGTGGCCTCAAGGTGAAATGTGACCTTCTAGGTCCTCAAGTGAAGTCCTTTGGTGAAATGCAAACTTCATAGAACAATTCCCTTTAATAAAAAGATTTATTCTGTAAAACTTGAACTCAGTCAAAAGGTCACACCCAAGGACCTGGAAAGCCACATGTGACCTCAAGGCTACAGATTTCCCACCCCTGATCTAGATTGCCCATGCTGAGGAGGGGTCTAGAAATAAAAATGACATAATTGAAGTCACATCCCCCAACCCCTTATTAAAATAGGTCTAACTCTTTTTATAATATTTATTCTTCTCATTAATTATTAACCAATCAGACTTGATTGCTGCTTGTCAGGAATACCCACTCTTCCAAAGGCATATAAGCATCAAGAAGTCACCATGATCCATCTTTAGTTTGAGAGAAATGGTCAAACAACCATCTTTTTATTAATCACTCACTACCCATAAAATGATTAATTAATATTTCTCAAACTTTTTATACATCACACTTTCTCTGTGAAACAGAAGCCTATCTTTGAAATATCAAATCTGGCATTTGTTATATGTCTGAGACATGGAAAATTAAAATCTACATAAAAGGAAACCTGAGGATCACCAAAGGTCAATAGAGGTGCCCTTGAGCGACAGCAGCACATTATAGAAAGGAATTACATGTGAAAAGATTAACAAAATACAGAATCAAAGAGGTGCATGTAAGAAAAACCAGACGGACTAATGGGCCCATAGCAAAAGAGAAAGATCACGAAGGGAGAGGCCACCGGTTCCACTGGTCTCCTCACAACATGGAAGGGACAGAAAGCATGTCCTCAACATATGAACTGAGAGGAAACACTGGACACAAGTCACCCAAGAGGCAGAGATGAGTCTGGATCTGCATCACTGGACAGAGTGCCCACGGGTCCATTGGTAGACTGGACAACATTTAACTAAATGTAATATAATTGTACATAATATATAATGGTACATAATATAACAGTACATAAAATACCAGTAAAGATCCAACTTGATCCTGTCCTTATTAATGTCCAACAAGGAAACAAGCATTTATGTAGCTTTTATTGTGTGCCAGGCAGTGCTGAACCCCTAACAAATGTCTTATTTGATCCTTACAACAATCTTTGGAAATAGGTACTATTATTTTCATCTCCATTGTATAGATGAGGAAACTGAGGAAAACAAGGTTAAATTACTTGCCCAAGGTCACACAGCTAGTAAATGCTGAGATTGGTTTTGAACTTAGATCTTCCTGCCATTAGGCCCAGCCCTTTCACCACCACGGTCACCAAGTTGTCCAGAAGTCAGAGGCTGTGTGTGCTTTCTGTAGCTGAATATTGTACATTCCCATATTTACATAGCTTCCAGTTTCACTGGGTAAATGAGCTAACTTCTACCCAAAGCAGTTCTACAATTCCAGTCAGTAAATTAGGAAAAAAGGTACAATGTCTAGTTCCATTGAAGTGACTTCATTCCAAGTGGGCAGTGTGCCTGTCCCTGATAGTCTGAACACAGACTGTTTTTGAGCCAGAGCCAGAGAGGCCTCCCCGCTTGTAATGGTAACAGAATTTGAAGATCTTCCCAGCCCCTTATTAAGCCTCACCTGGAGCCCAACAAGAGAAGCTTGCTTAGGGGAGGCTTGTTTTTCAGGAAGAGCCACACCTTTTGTTATTTCATAATTAGGCAGTGCATCAGGAAGGTTGTGATGGTCTCTGACCCTGGAGAAGGCTCTATATATACCCTAAGGTGAGGTTTTGCTTTGAGGCTCACTTATGGTAAGAGTTGTGTGATTTGACCAGATGAGACTCTGGGCAGCCATTAAGGATCCCCCCGGCTTTGAAAAGCCACATGTTGGTACTTCTCTCTCTGGTGACTAACACTGTATGTATGTAATGGTCAGACACCTGTCTGTTGGTCTGTTGAACTGTATAATTTTCTCTGTATTTTTTGTCTGCTTGTAATTTCTGTTTGTATTTTCTGAAGTTGAAGGTGCTGACTTTTTGCCTGAGCCAAGTGAATGATATATGTTTGATTAAACTAAGATTGTTAACCCCTTTTGAGTAGCTTTCCTTTAGAAAAGCAGATCAAAGAACCTGGGCTAGCAGCCATTCGTATGCTAGGGTGCTTGCTGCTACATAGCA
>NW_027185852.1:9727775-9794836 GCF_028583685.1 Petaurus breviceps papuanus
GATAGCTTGAGCTTGGAATGAGCAACACGGGTCAGATAGAAAGTATGATGGGGGACAAAATGATACTGAGAGATAGTTTGAGAGGTTTGTGTGTGTGCATGCTCAGGTGGGGATACTCAATAGGTCTATGGTTAGTTAGCTCCCAGTGTGGATCCCCAGAAGGCTGAAGCTGTCCCTAGGCCAAATCTGGACTAGGGGACATGGCGAGAATGGAGTATTGATGTGGTTAACAGAGGCAGGAGCCCCTGGCATAGAAGGTCAGCCAGAGAGACTGAATGAGATTTGAGTCTTGGTGCCTTTCCCACAGCTTTCCGAGTCAGTGATAAAATAGCCTTGTCTGATTTGTCCCCGGTCTCTCCCTCCTCATGTTTGTCCTGCCTTCTACATCATGGTCCCCTGGCTCAGCAAGTGGCCAGAGTCATTTTTCTTCAACATATAGCACATGGCAGAGGCAGTGCCATATGGAGTAAACGGCCCTGAAGCCGAAGTCAGAAGAGCGTCAATGAAACCCTAGTTCTACCACACACTGACTCTCTGGCCTTGGGAAGGCAGCATACTGCTGAGGTCTCAGTCTATTTTTTGTGTTTTTAAAATTAAAATTAAAATAAAAAATAAATAAAAATAACTGCCAAAATCTCTAGTCAATTCCTAAAACCACGGAGTATCAAGTGAGGAATTCATCTCCTGTTCAGTGGGTCACTTTATCAGTAACAGAGGTAAACATCAGAAGTCCAGGAGTCTCCTTTTTCTCTCACTCTAAACGCAAGATCAGCATTCAAAGCAAAGGACTGAAAAAGTCAAAACACATCTTTCAGTTCTTTTCTGTTTGCCCTCAGTAGGAAGGAGATCTTCAGGCACATCAGAAATCACCCAGTCCAACCCCCTCATTTTATAAATGAGGAAATTGAGGAGACGGTCCGAGCACAAGGCTACAGGGATCAAGGAACTGTAAATTTAGAATTGGAAGGGAGCTTGGAACCCATCTAGACCCACATAAGGAAACAAGCTCAGAGAGATGACAGGATGTATTCAGTGAGGCAGGAAGGTGCAGAGGTAAGACTTGGACCCAAATCATCTGACTGCAAATCTATTCCTCCTCTCCCCTGTACCACACAGAATCTAGCAGAGCAGGCTGAGAGAAAACTGCTGGGTCTGGTATCAGGTGACTTGGGGAAGAGGAAGGAAAGAAAAGAGGAAAGAGGAAGAAGAGAAGGAGGAGGAAGAGGAAGAGGAGGAGGAGGAGAAGGGAAGGAAGGAAGGACACAAGCATTTGTTAAGCACCCACACTGGCATAGGACCACCCAGCACAGCATGCCTGCACCAAAGAAGGTGTTGTGCTCTATCAGCAAAGCATAATTGCAGTAGCTCAAAAAACAACGTGAGATGCTCAAATTTAGAGACGTTCTCCATCCCAAATGTCCATGTGGACTCCTTGTGCCCAGTCTGTGAGGGAGCCTTCCAAGCTCGGACTGGTCTGATCAGCCACAGTCAGCCATGCTGCACCTTGACCCTAGCACAGTGAAGCCATTTTGATTATCTTTGAGCATGGAGGACAGCAACCATATAAGCAGCTATGTGTCAGGTATTTGATAAGCACTGTAAAAATATTATCCCATTGAGGTGAACACTAGACAGGAATTTAGAGAAGTTCTGGTCTGAGTGTGTTATAGGAATGTGAATGTAAGATCTTCCCTGTCCCCTGGCCAAGGGCACCTGGAGCCTGTGCTGGGAGGCTTGTGACTGGGCAGTGGGTCAAGAGGGCTGTGATATTCTCTGAGCCAGAAGAAGGCTGTATAAGGCTGATGGGTGACTTTGTTTGGGGCTCACTTTGAGAAATGTTGTGTGATTTGACCAGATGAGACTCTGCGCAGCCGTTGAGCACTCTGGCTTTGAAAAACCCAGATGATGATGCTTCCCTCTCTGGTAACAGACTAGGTATGGATGTAATGGTCAGACAGCTGGAAGCCTGTCTGCTGATCTGTTTCTCTGTCTGCTTGTAACTTCTGTCTGTATACTCTGAAGTTCGGTGTGCTGACTTTTTCCCCTGAACTAGGTAAATGATATGTTTGATTGATTAAAGCAAGATTGTTAACTCATCTTGAGTTGCTTTCCTTTAGAAAGGCAGATCTCAGAACCTGGGTTGGCAGCCACCCTGGCCCCCTAGGGTGCTTGCTGCTACTGAGTCCTGTCTCTGATGCTTATATATTATCTTTATTACCTTGGAAAAGTCATTTATTCACTTGGGGCCTCGGTTTACCCTTCTGTAAGAAATGAAGGGGTTGGACCAGATAACCCCTAAACTCCCTTTTGGTGCTAGACCTAGATTTCGTGAACAATAGCACTTTTCCTGAAAGTGAGAATGTATCCTTGGGTTTCTCTCTCCAATACCTTCTGTACCACATGAAGACAAGATAGAACTGGGAAAAACAAGCCCTCTGAATTGGAGGCCTTACCTCATCAGCAGTCACGGTCATAACACTCCTGCTCTTCTTCATTATAAATGGGTAACAGGCCCCTCCCACGATGCCTGATATTCAGTCCAGCTCTTCTGGTCACTCTCACCACCTACAGCAAAGAAGGGAAGTCCCAGTTCAGCTCAGCTCTGGGCTAGACACAAGCACACAGCTGACATTCCCAGCTCGCCTGACACATCAGCGGGGCTGTCAGCAGACGATGAGGGCAAAAGTTCAAGGCCTGCTCTGATTTCTGAAACCCCTGCCACGATGTCAAAAACTCCTCAGCCTCCATGGAAAGGAAGCTCTCCAAGGAGCGTGACTGCCATGGTGGCTTTAACCTGGTGCCCCGAACAGCGTAGGCAGTGAATGACACATCACACTGGATTAGACCGGACGAACCTCGGCACAAATGCGACATAAAATATGGCTCAAAAGACTGGAATAAGGACCAACTAATTGAAGAAAGGAGACAATTAGATTCACTGAGCTCACAGGCTCAGAGTGATTCATTGCATTAACATGTACCCTGATCTTATTTTGTGCAGTGGAGAGAAAGCTCACCTTTCAGGAAGACTGGGTTTTAATCCTGCCCCCAACACATATGGTCTGTGTGACCCTGATCAAGTCACTTAACCTTACTTATGCACCAATTCCTCCTCTACAAAATGGTAATAAAAATAGTAGCTGCCACCCAGGACTATTATGAGGATCCAGTGTGATAATATTTACAATCTATTTTATTCCATGTAATACTCGCTCACCATTTTCATAGTTACTATAAGCTCCACACATGTCCATACAACGTCAGGGGAAAGAGAAAGGGTCTCCAGGCAAACCCCCCACCCCACCCCTACTATAGAGAACTGATGAGAGAAAACAGAGGAGAAAGTATGGAGGTAAAGGGTGGGGGATGCACTTTGAGGTCCTCACCATCCGATATAAGCTCCTTGAGGGCAGGGACTGTGTAAGGCTTGTCTTTGTGTTGCTGGTGCTTAGCTCAGTGCCTGATGTATGTGTTGCTGTTCAATCATTTAGGAGTACCTGATGTTTCCTGACCCCATTTGCGGTCTTCTTGGCAGAGAGACTGGAATGATCTGCCATTTCCTCCTCCAGCTCATTTTATAGATGAGGAAACTGAGGCAAACAGGGGCCCAGGATCACACAGCTAGTAAATGTCTGAGTCTAGATTTGAACTCAGAAAGATGAGCTGTCTTCCTGACTCTAAGCCAATGCTCTATGCCCTATGGTGCCGCCTAGGTGCCCTGACATGTAGAAAGTTCGTAACAAATGCTTATTGATTGACTGATTTCCATTCTAATCCTATGATCCTATGAGTTGCTCCCTGAACCACTGGAGAGAGTGCTCACATCTGGGAGATGGCAGAGCCAACAGATTATCAAAGGATGACAAGATGTAGCTTGGGGGAACAAAACCACACTGCAAACTAATAGTCACTGAACATAAGAAATCTGAGTCCTTGGGAGTTCCCCAAGGTCTGTGGTTTTCCTTCTGAACATCAAGTCAATAGTGTGATCTTTCTTCATTTGGTTACAAGCAGCACCTGAAACACCTTCTTCCCTCAAAGTTTGCCTTTCTAACACAGAGGTATGAGCTTAACTGTAGAATGCTAAGTAGGGAAACGCTTCAGGCATCAGCCAAGAAACCAGGGCTTTCTGGCTCCAAACTGTCATTTTACAAAACCAAGTGGATGGCCCAGACAAAACTGACAAAGTCAAAGGGATTATACACAGAAGAGAAGAGAGGGCATTTGTCTACCTGGGAGATCTCTAGGAATGCAAGGAAAGGTGGGAAATTTTCCATTCCTTTATGGATGCAGCTAAAGTGTACAGGGGATAGAGAGCTAGACATGTGATCAAGACACACCTCAGTTTAAATTCAACTCTGGGAAAGTCACTTAACTTCTGCCTGCCTCAGTTTCCAAATCTGAAAAAATGGGTCTAATAATAACACCTTCCTCCCTGGGTTGTTGAAAGAATGAAGTAACACATTTGTAAAGCATTTTGCAAACTTTTTTTTTCTTTTTAGAGGGGCAACTGGGGTTAAGTGACTTGCCCAAAGTCACACGGCTAGATAAGTGTTAAGTGTCTGAGTCCAGATTTGAAATCAGGTCCTCCTGACTCCAGGGCTGGTGCTCTATTCACCATCTTTGAAAACTTTAAAGCATTATATGAATTCTATCTCCTATTATTATTGTCATTATTAATACTATTGTGCTTATTTACAAATCTTCCAGGAGGAATGGTCAACAAATCATCCTAATATTTGAAACTAAATGCGAAAGAGATACAATTTTCTCAGTAAATATTTAATAAAATACGGTATCCTTTCACAAGTTGAACAAGGTAGGTCAGAAATGCATTGTTCATTTGTTTTATAAAAGTGTATTGCTTTAAGTCAAAGGCAATAAACAAATACTAACCATGTTTTACTCCCACATCCACTCCCTTGCTTCCTCTTTACCAGGGAAGGGAAAATTCTGGTTTTTGGTAGAATCCATCCTTGAATGTAATTTCACCCAGGTGCAGGAGAAATACATTTGAGCAGTATCATCATTTAAGCTTATAGCTGTAGAGACTCAATGCTATGTCTCTCCTTTCCCTGCTCATTTGTAGAGGTGGGAGACCATGGGCATGGGACACTATAAAATGTAAGACTTTCCATACTGTCATTAGTTTTCTTGAACTTATTCCCCCATTAAAATTCTTTATTATAGAGGATATCTCTTCGGGACGGGGTAAGGGAGGAAAGATACAGTGGGAAATGTAAATTATATGAAAACAAAAGAATCGATTTAAATTGACTTTTAAAAATGAAATATCTGTCAAGTCCATAGAATAGAGCCATTATTACATGAAGGACTCCCTCTCTGTCTCTCCCTCCCTCCCTCCCTCCATCTCTGTCTCTGTCTCTGCCTCTCTCCCCCCATCCCTCCATCTCTGTTTCTCTGTCTTTTTCTGACTCTGTCTCCTCCCTTTCCCTCTCCCTCTCTCCTTCCCCCTCTCCCTCCCTCCCTCTCTCTCCCTCCCTTTCTCCCTCTCTCTCTTTCTCTCCCCCCCCCCCCCCTGTCTCTTTCTCTGCCTCTCTCTCTATCTCTGTATCTATCTCTCCTCTCCCTGAATCTGTGCCTTTTTATCAGTCTCTTCCATTATACATATCTCTTCAAAGTCACATCACCCAACAGGGATGGTGGACACTGCCCGATTCCTCCTTCCACACAGTTGCCTGGTTCATTTTCCTAAAGCGCAGAGCTGATCTTGTCATCTCCCTGCTGAATAACCCCAATAGTTCCTGATTACATCCAGGATCAAATACAAATGCCTATTTCATATTTGCAGCCTTTTGCAACCAGATCCCAATTTTGCTTTCCAGACTTATTAGGTTTTAAAATTTTTCTCACTGCAAAATCAGAGACATTAATAATCATGACCCGTTAAATGACATATAAAAAGATAAATGCTTCAGGCCTCTTACAAGGGCCTCAGCTCAGACCTGTAGCTCCTTCTTAGTGGGCCTCATATTGTCTCGTCCTCAGTTTTTCACTTTATTCTTTTTTTTTTTTTATTTAAGCAATTGGGGTTAACTAACTTGCTCAAGGTTACACGGCCAGTTATTTCTGGGTGTGGTACTGAGTGTCTGAGCCCGGGATTCGATCTCCAGGTCGTCCCAACACTGGAGCCGGTGCTCTTACTCGCTGAGCCACCTGGCCGCCCCTAAGCAATTGGGGTTAAGTAACTTGCTCAAAGTTACATGGCCAGGTGTTTCTGGGTGGGTGCTAAGTGTCTGAGCCCAGGATTCGATCTCCAGGTCAATCCTGACACTGGAGCTGGTGCTCTTACTTGCTGTGCTATATGGCCGCCCCATTTACTTTATTCTTTATGCACATCTCTGTTTTCTGAGGTCTAGAGACAGCCGGGCAGTGCCATGGGGCCTAGAACCTCTGTGCCTGGAGTCAGGAAGTTCAAATTCAGCCTCAGTCACTTACCATGGTCACTAGCTGTGTGAACCTGGGCAAGTCACTTAACTTCTGCATGCCTCAGTTTTCCCAACTATAAAATGGGAATGATAATAGTGCCCACCTCTGGGGGTCTTTGTGAGAACCAATGAGATAATATTTGTAAAGTGCTTAGCACAGTGTCTGGCATACAGCAGGTACTGTATAAATGCTAATTCCCTTCTCTTGCCTGAGCAGTTTCTCTCTGCTCCATTTTCATTGCCCCTTCTTCTTCATCACTGTCACCATTAACTGGCCATGAGACAGAACAGAAGTGTGATTGGACTTTGTCCTCATCTTTGTATATTGAGTAGAATATCATACTGCCTGCATTTAGTTTCTAAAAATAAAACAGATGAGAAGAACATTGACTATTTCTAAGAATAAATTAAAACTGAACTAATTCACCTTAGATCTGGTTTTCTTTAGAGAGAAGATATTCTGTTCCAAAAAAAGGAATCTCCTGAGGTTGAAGGATCCCATATATATATCACTGCCTATTTTACACATACAGGCCTCTATGAAATTAAAAATGAATTTTCTATTTTTTATGGCAAGTATCTCTGATATAAGACTCATTTCTCCAATATATAGAAAACTGAGTGAAATGTATGCGAACACAAGTGATTCTCTGATCGATAAATGGTCAAAGGATATGAACAGGCATATTTTAGATAAATCCATAGTCATATGAAAAAATGGCCTAATAGCTATTGATTAGAGAAATACAAATTTAAACAACTCTGAGATACCACTTTGCACCTGTCATATTGACTAACATGACAGAAAAGGAAAATGATGGATGTTGGAGGGGATGTGGGAAAACTGAGATACTAATGTACTGTTGATGGAGTTGTGAACTGGTCCAAACATTCTTTAGAGAAATTTGAAACTATGCCCAAAAGGTATCTGCATATCCTTTGATCTTGCAATACCACTGCTAGCTCTTCATCCCAAAGAAATTTAAAAAAGGAGGGGGGACCTATTTGTACAAGAATATTTAAAGCAGTTCTTTTTTTATGGTGGCTAAGAATTGTAAATTGAGATGTTCATCAATTGGGGAATGATTGAACAAGTTGTGGTACATGATAGTAATGAAATGCTATTGTGCTGTAAGAAATGATGAGTAGAATGATTTCAGAAAATCCTGGAAAGACTTAACATGAATTGATGCAAAGTGAAGTGATGAGAACCAGGAGGACATTGTACAAAGTAAAAGTGGTATTGTACGATGATCAATTATGAATGACTTAGCTCTTTCAGCAATCCAACAATCAAAAACAATTCCAAAAGACTCTCTCTCTCTCTCTCTCTCTCTCTCTCTCTCTATATATATATATATATATATATATATATATATATATATTATATATATAATATATATATACACATACACACACATGCATATATAAATGTATTTGTGTGTGTGTGTGTGTTGTGTGCATATGGTCATTGATTGTTGAGTTGTTTCCCCATTTAGAAGTTAACCTTCTTTGAGGTAAGGGACTGCTTTATTTTGTTTTTTTTTTTTGGCATTTCTTTGTATCATCAGTACTTAGCTCAATTTCTGGCACATGGTCAATGTTTAATAAATGATTGTTAACTGACTGACCCAAAGATGAGATCACAAATATTTTATAATTAGATGTTTGAATACATAAGCATGCCTACTGTGAAAAACATACTTACCATTTAAAATTCAAATAAAGATATTTACCAAAAGCTGGTCTAACCAAAAAAATGGGGTTTGCCTTTATTATCAATTCCCATTGTGACAAAAAGACTAGAAAATAGAGTTTGGTATTTACATTTTTGCATTTTTCAGACAGGAAAATGACATTATTATCAGTAACCGGCATTTACATAAAAGAAAGCACTTTACATTTGTTATCTCATTTGATATTTACAGCAGCCCTGTGAAATAGGCACTATTATTATCCCCACTTCATAGATGAGGAAACTGAGGCAAACAGGGTTAAGTGACTTGCCCAGGATAACACAGCTACTAAGTGTCAAGGCTGGATTTGAATTCACCATGAGCCTTCCTTACTTTGACCCAGGCACTCTATCCGCTGCTCCACTTAGCTGACATGTCCTGCAATGGTGTTTTTCTTTATAAGACATCCCCACAGTCATAAGCAAATATCAGATACTGGAGGGCAGCAATTACTTGTTGTTGTTACTGTATCTCACCCTTTACTTCACCTAAACTCTCCAGCCCTGCCCAAAATAATGTCTAGCACATAGTTGCCTACTATGTTGCCTACCTGATAAATGCTAATTGAAATGAATCAGATTAGGCTTTTGGTGCAATGGTCTTGTATGCCTGCACCTCTCTGCCAAAAGGAGTGAATATGTTTCAGTGTTTGTTCTCTGGACTGGTCAGCCACCATGAGTCATGCTTCCTGTGCCTTCCTTTGTCTTCCTTCCTTCCTATTTCCTTCTTTTTTCTCTTTCTTTTCTTGTCTTCCTTTCTTTTATTTTCTCATTCTTTTCCTCCTTTGTTCATTTTGGTTTCTTCCCTTCTTTCTCTTTTCTCTTCTTTTCTTTGTTCCTCCCTTCCTTCTTTCATTCCTTCTATTTCCTCCCTTCTTCCATTTCTTCCTTTCTTCTTCTCTCCCTTTCCTACCTTCCTTCCTTTCCTTCCTTCTTTCTTTCCTGTCCCTCTTTCCTCCAGTAATCCATTAGTCCAAATGACTCACGCATTTTGAAGCCTCTATTGTTCACAAGTACATATTCTAACAATATCCCTTCCTTCAAGTGTTATGTATTTAAGAACCTATTTATATCAGTATTGGGGAATTTGGAGTGGGAGTGGAGAGGAATTCTTTTCTGACGTGAGAAAAATAATTCTGAACAAATTCCTACAAAACTGGAAGGACTGCTGATTTGGTCCCACTCAGCACTCCCTCCACTGATGGCCCTTCTCTCCACTATCAGCATGTATTCCCAAGTCAATAGGAGCCGTGATGTTCATCTCCTGATAACGGAGCCTCTAGTGACCAGTATCTGAACTCAATAGAGCTGGTCCTTAGATGGAAGTGTGCTGTCTGTCCCCAGTCCCATTCTCAAAGTCCCTCCAGATCACTGAGCTTGTATGCTACTAGCAAAGCTTCCGAGGACTCACAATTCTAACGCTGACACAAAGGGGCACAGAAGGTGGGCTTAAAGAGATCAGGAATAAAGCATGCTGAGTCAGTCAGCACTCCCCAGTGCCTGGCACACAGAAGATGCCTAATAAATGGTTATTGGCTGAGTTACTGCCCGATCCACTTCGCTTCTCTTGCCCTCAAAGGTCTGTTTCCATTCTCTGCATGCGACTAGTATGTCCATATTTATGCAGGGGTCATCTTCTCCATTAGAATACCAGATTTGAGAGGCATCTCCAAATCTTGGCACAGTGCTGGGGACATAATACCCACTTAACAAACAAGGAATCTTGACTGAATCTGTCCGATTAGTAATGGCAGCTGTTCTTCCTTGAGCATAAACTCCAATCGGTGAGGGACTGAGGCTGAAGCTGAATGGCCAGCATGGGGCACTCAGCCCGCCACACCAGTTCAAGTCCTCCATAGGATTCTCTGGGGCCCTGGGTCATGTCAGCCTTTGGAGGCTCAGTCCTCATCTATAAATGTATGGAAATATCCTTTACAATCAATGCACTTTATCGTCGGTTCCCCAAGCATCTAAAGGACTTCTCATACACTAAGCGGCATGCTGAGTGCTAGGGACACAATGCTAGGCAAAACAAAAACAGACTCTGCCCCAGGAGCTCAGCCTCTACTAGGGAACCCGCATGCTAAGAACCATGGACATGCATGACATGTGTGCTGTAAGTGGGAGCTGAGCTCAGAGGGAAAGGACCACAGAGTGGGGCAGTGAACAGGCTGGGGAGTCTTCCCAAAGGGGAGACTTGAGCTAAGTCTTGGTGGAACCCCAGGAACCCAGGTGGTGGAGAAGAGGAGAGGGAGATTTCTAGGTAGGGGAGGCCATCAGTAAAAGGAGATGAAAAGCAGAGGCCCACGCCGCTAGATGGTAGGGCGTAGGGTGTAGGCATGAGGCTCAGAAGGCTGAAAAGGGCCAGATTGGGAAGGATTGGAAAAGCAGAGACTCTTATGTGCTGCTACAGGGAAGAGGGAGCTAATAAAGTGTGCTGAGGGGGCGGGTGGGGCCAAAGAACCTGTTCAGACCTGGGCTTTGGGAAGATCACTTTGGCAGCTGAGTGGATAATGGGCTGGAGTGGGGAGAGACTTGGGACAGGCTACCATCTTCTCTTTCACCTTCTAGCTAATACATACATGCATACATGCATGTATGTATGTGTATGTATGTATTCCTCAATGAATTAATTGGTTTATTTGCCTATTTATTTGTTTATGCTTACTTGTTTATTTAACTTTTTGTTATCTCCCCCATTGGTGACAGTGTTGTATAGTGGATAGAGATGTGGCAGGGCAGACCAGTGGCTGACCCAGTCCCTTGACTTTTTCCATCCCTTTGTTCATGGCATGAGGAGACCAGACGATTCATGGGCTACACAGAGTGGCCTTTCCCAGCACAGGGTTGGGATCCCAATCCACCAGCCCATTGTTACAGAATCTTCTCTCTGTAACTGGGGGAATAACCAGTTCCATAACTATACTTTCCAGAGTGGAATTGCAGGGACTTGGCCTTTCCACCTCCTGCCTCAGACCACGAGCTGAAGGAAGCATCCAAGAGTAAAAAGAAGAGGCCAAACTGCGCAGCCTAGGCTGGAATGCTCCACAATCCATCCAAGCTACTCTTCAGGTTTACTTGGATGTCACCAATCTCCATTCTCACACCTCGCCCTCTAGGCAGCTTGGAGTCTTTCTGGGCTTTCCTGGCTCTAGGTCACTGGGTACCTTTTGTGCTCCCTGACCTCTCACAGACTTGGAGCCAGAAGGTACCTCAAAGAACATCTAGTCCAATTGAAGTCCAGAAAAGGGAAATGATTTGCCTAAGGTCCCACAAGAATGGTACCTTCCCAGCACATAACATGCACTATGTTTAATAGAACAGTCAAACAGTTGTTAACCATTGACTGTGTGCCTGCGACTATACTAAGATCTGGGGCATCTGAGAGGCAAAACATTCTAACAAGGCAGAGATAAGGCCCAGCTCTGTGGTTTCATGGGAACAGGGACTCCTGGGTGTGGCAATTATACTAATACGAGCTGGTACCCTCTCTGTGATCCCATGCACCACAATGCCTGTCAGAGGAAGGACACCAAGGAAAGAAATCGGTGAATAAATACAAGACATTCAGCATAGAACTATAGAAGGATGGTAACCTTGGAGGGTGTGGAGCTGGGGCAGTGGGGGGGGGGCAGGAAAAGACCTCCTATGGCAGAAAAGTGGCATCTGAGCTAAATCCTGCAGGAAGTAAGGAAGTGGAGGCTGCAGATGTCAGGTATGGGGACCAGTCCATGTCAGCACATGCCAATGTCCAGGGCACATTATTTGGAGGAATGTGACTGGGCAATCCTAAAACTCTCCACAAAAAGTCATTCTCAGACCATCTCCACTGGACAGGAGCTTCTCCAAGACCAGGAACGGTTCTCTCCTTTTTTTTTTATTTTGGTAACACCCACAGTGCCTAGCAAAGTGATGTGTATGTGGGAAGCACCGATAAAAATATTTATACAAGTTCATTGAATGATTTTGTATGCTTATTTCTCAAGAAAATATTGGGTATATGTGAGAATCAGGCAAAATATAGCCTACCAGCATAAGCCCTAACACTGTATTTGCCTCCCAACATACACATACACCCATGCACATTCAGACACACATATGCATCTATGCACAAGACAAAAGCAGTTATACTTGCACAGACACACATAATCACACTATGTACATGTGCATGGGTGGCAGTTATATGCATGTACTCAAATATGTATACCTATATAGAGAATGCATATATGTATTTACATTGTGCGAAGTATAAAACAACATAAATAAATAAGAAATTGGTAAATATGGGGGCTACAATTGCAATGGTACACCCCATGATTATGTACCACACAGTAGTTATATGCAGTATATGTGTATATGTATGTTGCATGTCCACACAATACAGAGGCAAACACATAAATATACTCACTATATACACACATGTACATGGTCCCATATCCCCATAAATTATATCCTTAGACACATTGTTTATCCAACACAGGTAATACTGTCTTTTTACTTCTTGCTGCCTCCAGGAAAGTCTTTATTTACTTATTTTTGGTCTTTAATACTCATTTTTATAAGATTTTTAGTTCTAAATCCCCCCTTCTCCAAGACAGCATGTAATCTGATAGAGGTTATACATGTGTGATCATATTAAACATATTTCCATATTAATCATGTTCTGAAAGAAGAATCAGAACAAAAGAGAAAAAAATTAAAAAGGGGGGGATATTATGCTTCAATGGACATTCAGACTTCATAGTTCTTCCAGGAAAGCCTTTAAGAGAGAAAAAGAGGAAGAAAGAAAGAGAGGAGGAAATAAAAGAGATAAAGGAGGAAAGAATGAGAGATAGTGATATAGAAAGAGAGAAAGAAAGGGAAGGAAGGAAGGAGGGAAGGAGGGAAGGAGGGAAGGAGGGAAGGAAGGAAGGAAGGAAGGAAGGAAGGAAGGAAGGAAGGAAGGAAGGAAACCACTGCCAAAGAGCTGCTCCACCTAACACAGCCAGCAGAGAAAACCAATGAAGCAAAAATATTCTGCTCAGGAAAACCTTATTCCCCATCTGCCAGTTTAAAATTGTGGCTGGCGGGTACGACATGTGTAAGACAGAATGGGCTGTGGGGTGATGGATGCAGTAGCAGGGCTCCTGGGCAGGCAGAAATGATGAGACCCAGGTTCCCAGGCAACAGCAATGGCTATGGGGGAGGATAGAGAATTCACGAAACTGTGAACCTCCGGTAGGTGCCTAATCTATTCCACCCTGGGCTAAGGTTGCTCCTGCTTCGTAGGACACAAAAGGAAGTCCAGCTGTTGTTTCCGCCCACAAGGACCTTACACCCCACAGGGAGAGAAGAGACTGACATGCATGAAAAAAAAATGAGGGGAGCCCCCAGGTAAGTCCTGGGGAGGGCCGGTGGTGGAGGGGATGAAGTAGCTTCTTTTTTTGGGGGGGGTTAAGTAACTTCTTAATGGAGAAGAGATAAGATTTAGGTGTGTTGGATCATAAATTTAGATCAGAAAAAGGACTTTCAGGGCCATAGGATCATAGATTTGTGAATCCCAGACGTCAACAGGCTAAAGCTATGGAGAATCAGATTTTACTTGGCGATATATTTTAAAAATTGTAACACTTATTGCTTTTCCTTTTGGGCTACTTCATGAAACGGTGAGTTCTCCATCTGTTGATTTTCAGGTGTTTCAGTTCATGTCTGACTCATCCTGACCCCATTTGGGGTTTTCTTCACAAAGATACCAAAGCAGTTCGCCATTTCCTTCTCTAGATGATTTTATAGATGAGGAAACTGAGGCAAACAGGGTCACGCAGCTAGGAAGTGTCTGAGGTCCAATTTGAACTCAGGAAGATGAGTTCCTGACTCCAGGCCCAGCACTCTACCCACTGTACCTCTTAGTGGCCCTGTCTCCATCACTGGGGATCTTCAAATGGAGATCGGATATCCATTTCTCATTTCTTGGGCATATCACAAAGGGGACTCCTGTCCAAGGTTGGGTTAGACCATTTAAATATGAAAATCTGTATATCTCGTTCTAGGAAATGACTGACTGGTTTATGGAAAGCATGAAAACTCTCGGCTGGTAAGCCATCAGAAGACATTTTGGGTGATGATGGCCAACAGATCAGTCAGGCAATACATCATTAAGCATCAACTAAGAACCTATACTGTATTCCAGGCTAGAGGCTGGGGGTAGGATTCCAAAGAATGAAATAATACCTACCTGCACTCTGTTTGCATTCAAATAAAAGAAATGCAAAGTATATAATATACATATAATATCATAAATATATACAGAATAAATATAAAGTGAATATATATTATAATACCACATTGTTGGGAGGAAGTTCACTAGCATTTAGGGAGATCAGATGCAATATGAAGATGGAGAGGTTGTGGTTGGTGACCTATGGAATTGATAGGTGGGGGTCCTGTTGGGTATGGGCAGAGCACATCTTTTGTTTTCTTTTCATTTGTTTTTTTTTGGGAGGGGGGAGGGCAGGGCATTTGGGGTTAAGTGACTTGCCCAAGGTCACTCGGCTAGTAAGTGTTCAGTGTCTGAGGCTAGATTTGAACTCAGGTCCTCCTGACTCCAGGGCTGGTGCTCGATTCACTGTGCCACCTAGCTGCCCCTCAGAGTACATCTTAATTAATTTTAAGTGAATGAAATGACAGTGACCTAAATGGATTTCTAATTAGTCTTCCTAGTTGTTTATCTTTAAGTATAAGTAGGCAGTAGGGGATCATGTAAAAAATGCTGGAGTTAGAGTCCAAGAATATTATTACCTGAGTCCAAAGTCACCCTGTCCTTGGGGAAGTCACAACCTCTCTTGGCCTCAGTCTCCTCATTTGTAAAATAATGGGTTTGAACTAGGTGGCATTATTGATGGAATCTCTGAACTGAAAAAGACCTAAGCATCAACCTCAACAGGAGTGCCCTCTACAAAATGCCCAGTGAATGGGTAGGCTTCGCTGGAAGACCTTACGGTAGGAGGACCCTACTGTGCCCTCTGGGGACAGCTCTCACCCACAGGAACATTTCCATGAGATTTGGCAGATCTTTGCCTCTTGGCAGCTTCTGGTTTTGTCCTCAGTGTCACACAGAACACGTCTGACCCCTCCCCTCCTTCACACGACAACCCTTGAAACATAGAACACAGACAGCATGTTCTGCATGTTTTGGAATCTGTTTTGTTCCGAGATAGGCATTCCCATTCCCCTCAAATGAGCCTCTTAGGACATTGTCTCTAGCCCTGCTGCCATCCCGGCCACCCTCTTCAGGACTCATTACCACATTAAAGAGGAAAAGAAAATCATTCTTTAAAAAATTCCAACGCTAAAGGGTAACTTAAAAAAAAGTAAAACAGCAAAGATCATACTGCCAACCATGAAGATTATTCCTGGATTAAATCAAGTCTTATATCTCAAGAAACCTCAGCCTGAGCTTCCGTTCTCTGGTGACTCCTGTGCCAGGATCAGCATTTCAGAGACGGCCTCAGCACACCTCACTTCTCTACCTCCCCAGCTCACTCTCTGGACTCTCTTCCTCTCTGGTTTGCCCCAGTTTCCAACGGCCCTTTGGGCATTGTCTTCCCCCATTAGAATGTAAGCTCCTGGAGAACAGGGACTGTCTTGCCTCTATCTGTGTCCCCTAACACGGCATATGTTGTTGTTGAGTTGTGTCTGACTCGTCATGATCCAATTTGTGGTTTTCTTGGCATAGATACTGGGGTGGTTTGCCATTTCCTTTTCCAGCTCATTTTATAGATGAGGAAACTGAGGCAAATAGGGTTAAGTGACCTGCCCAGGGTCACACAGCTAGGCAGTGTTGGTTGGATTTGAACTCAGTAGCTGATTCCTCCTGAGCCCAGTGCTCTATTCACTGTGCCACCTACCCATCCCACCTGGCACACAGTAAATGCTTAATAAATGCTCCATTTATCTATCATTTATCTATCTGTCTGTCTATGAAATTTTACATGATGGAAGAAAAATATTTTAATTTAAAAGCACAGCTATTCCAATTATCCATCATTTTAATCATTTTCATCGTCTCCTCACTAATTCTCGTTTAGCTTATGAAAAAGGCTTTGTTAAGCTTCAGATTTATGCTTCATAGAAGCATTTTGGCCTAGAGACTGATGTATTTGCTTGTGTGATTCCCACCACCACCCCACCTTTTTTTGACAATCATTTTATAGTAAGGATGCAAATGAGAATGGCCTGGAGTATATCGCAGTGAGACTGTGCCAAAAATAAGAGGGATTGCTAGAGTATTTCTATCCTGAATGATGGATGATGCACCTGTTATCAATCCTACTTTGTAGATGCGGAAGCTGGCATTTACTAGCAACGTGACTAACACAAGATCCACCAGCTTTTAATCAGGAGAGCTTGGATTCAAACCCGCATCCTGTGAATCCACGTTCTGCTCTGCATGGCCTGTATGAGGCACAGCCTTTTTCTGACCCTCCATTTCTCCTATAAAACAAATTAGATTAGATATCTTGCCCTGGGGTCCAGGAAATTGTTTATTTTAACTCATTTTAATATCTACCTTTCAAAATCACTAGTTTCCTTTGGAAGACTCCATATTTTATTTAATGCTTTAAAAAACATGATTCTAATAAGGGAGTCACAGGCTTCATCGGACTGCCAAAGGCAACCAGGAAAGAGCATAGGTTAAGAGCCCCAGGACTAAATGACATTTGACTTCCTCTGAGTTAGAAGTTAGGAGACAATCCTGCTGTGTCATATTTCCAAATGTTTCATTGCCAAATCAGCTTGGGAAACATCGCTCTCGACACACATAAGAGAAAACAGGTAGGACGTGCTCCCATAAAGTGTTACAACAGCTACCAAGAGATTGGCCCTGCTAATCTGATCACACCTGCCCAGGCTCAGGACTGCCAGAGTTGTCAACAGCAACCTGCCAGGGGGGACAGTGTGGGAGGGGGGGCGGAAATCACATTTCCTTCTCAGAACTCTCTGTGTGTGTCATAGTGGGAATGGACAAAGACACCCTTCTCAGTACCCCAGCACTAGTGTTCTCTCACTCTTCACATTATTTTGTATTATTTTGCAGAAAATGTGTACGATTACCTGGGAACATGTTGTATCTCCCAGTATGATGTCTGTGTCTTAAGAGTGAGGATTGTTTATTTTTGTGCTTGCATGCCCAGCCCTAGAACGTGGTGGTGGTTTGATACACAGATTGTATCAGATTGTATGTGTGTATGTATATATCTAATACAAACAGAATGTAAATTACATAAATAATAGTTTATATAAATAAAATACATATTCTATAAATAATTCTATAAATAAAATTTGTATTTACTAAGGAGGCAGAAAATTACAAGAGAATTGACTCGAGTCAGAGGGCCTGGGTTCAAATTTCACCAGAATATGCTTATCCCCATGTGCCTTTGAACAATTCACTCAACCCCTCTGATATTTTCTTTCCTTTTCTATAAAAGGGTTGAACTAGCACAAAATGTCTGTTCCAATTCTAAGTGATTCTATGAACCTGAATTTCTAGGCTCTTCTCTTATGTATTTATTTGTACATATGACAGATCAAAATGGATCTTAGCAGGCTAACACATTGGGCTGAATCTGGTAAGAAGAAATCCATTCAGGATAAATGTAAAGTCTTATACCTGGATACAAATAATCAGTTCCACAATAAAGGTGGGGGAGGCATGGCTAGACAACAACTGTTCTGAAAAGGATTTGGGGGCTTTAGTGGACTGTAAGCTCAATGTGAATCAGCAGTGGGCTGGGGCCACCAGAAGAATGAATGCCTTCTTCACTGCACAAGGAAGGGCAGAGCTACCAGGCATGAAGACATGACAGTCCTACCATGATTTTTCCTTGTCAGATTTTTTTTCTGGAGTATTATGTTCATTTTAGCACCACCACCAAAGAAGGACAACCAGGACAGTGAAGGTCATTGAGCTCAAGACACATAAAGTTCAGTTGAAGGAAAGAGGCATGTTCAGCCTGAAGAAAGAACAACTCATGGTCCAGGGAGGTAGAGGGGGAAGGAAGATAGCTATGGTCAAGCATCTGAAGGGCTGGCAAGTAGATGAGGGAATAGATTGTACTCTTTGACCCCAAGGGGTAGAAGTTACAAATTGGCCAATGAGGTCTGAATCAGGAAGAGCTTACTAAGCATCTGAGCTGTCCACAACTGGGCAGACTGGCCCAGAGGGGTCACAGTGGATCTCTCCTTCTCAGAGTTCTTCAAGGAGACAGAGGCACACACTTGTCAAGTAGATCACAGCAGGGATTCTTCATGAGTTGAACTAGACATATGGCTGCAGACGGTCCCTCCACCACATAAACTCTGTGATGGTGTAATGCTACATTTGGTCAGTGGAGTGGAGACTTCTTGAAGGCAGGGACTGTTTCTTTTTGTCTGACTTCTAACACTAGCCTGGAGCAAACACTGAATAAATATTGGCTGAATTATTCAATTGAAACCTTACTGTTCTCTACCACATAAGCTTCATTTGCATGTGCCTTACATTGACTGGTCTTTTCCTATGCTGTCTTCTCCCTGTGGCATGTAAGCTCTTTGGTGCCAGGGATTTCCATTTTCTCCCACCATATCCTCAATAGTTTATCTAGGGAGAGCTAAGTAAATGTTTGTTAAATTGAATCGAAGGCAGAAGCACCATCACCCATGACAACACATGAATTAATATAGTCACTGGTATAAGGAATTGTTTATTTTTTTTTAATTTCTTGGAGAAAATACCTAAGATTCATTGATGGTGTTTTAAAATTTGGGCACCTCTTTCTTGGAGAAGTCTGAGGGTCTGTTAATTAGGTAATGTGTAAAAAACATTTGAAGATAAAAGATGAATAAGTACAAAGAATTAATACCAACTTAAACCATTAGCCAGCTTGAGGGAAAGAACTGCAGCCAAGAAAAGCCGTAATAATATAATAGCATTCTTTTAATCATGTGCCTAAAGGCAAGAGACCTGTAGTAAAGTGCGGCTCCAGGGGAAAACCATCTTGGAGATGACCACTTACAGTCAATTCCTCCTCAAAACACACCTCTGAGTATTAATAAGTGGGTGCAAACTCAAAATCAATAATCCATTGGTGAGAAAGCCAGAAATGATTCTCCACTGCAGCCTGCAGGATACACACTGTCTGGAACCACAACCCAACAGAGAGAATGCTGCCAATTATTCAGATGAAGTTACTTCTATAAATAATGCCTTAATGGGCAAATTAATGAGTTCATCACCAGCAAATGCTTCCTGATTCAAGTGGAACATTTTTAAAGGCCTGAATATGTTTTCCTACAATTGAGTTCTCAGGCTTCAAGAATTATTCTGGAAAATATCAGTAAGAGACATTGGTTATTTGTTTCTTTGTTTTAATTTCACCACCATGTATGAATTTTTTTTCTCAAGAGGAATTCACAGAAGTCCTACCTCTCAATCCTATTTTCTTGATGAACAATTTGACGTTGTAAAAATGTCAGCTTACCCTGTCCTCTATCTTCATGCTATTTACCAAGCTTACTATTAATACACAGAGAGAACTTCATGAGTACTTGTGTAGGGTTTAGAGTCTGAAAGGACCTCAGGGATCCCCCTACTGAACCCTCCTCCCTCATTTTACATTTGATGAAACAGAGGGACAGAGATTTGAAGTTATTTGTTAAAGATCACACAGCTACTAAGTTTCTAAGGGAGGGTTTGATCTCAAGTCTTCTCGACTCCAAGTCAGACATGATCCTCACTGTGTTTCCTGAGACAATGTTAGCCAGGTGAGTCATTTTTCTGTCATATCTGACTCTTCATGACCCCATTTGGGGTTTTCTCGGCAGAGATACTGGAGGGGTTTGCCATTTCCTTCTCCAGGTTTACAGATGAGGAAACTGAGTCAAACAGAGTTAAGTGACTTTCCCAGGGTCACACAGCTAGTAAGTATCTAACCCGATTTTAACCCAGAAATGAGTTTTCCTGATTCTAGACCCAGTACTCTATCCCATGTGCCACCAATGTTAGCCAATGTTGTGCTACCCTCAATGTTAGCCAACGATGTGCAACAAATCTTTGCCAAAGAAGTTAGAAACCATGGAGAATGGGAGCAAATAATTATTGGATAGAAATCACAGTAAACAAAAATGCATCAATCTTAATCACCAAATCTCAGAGATGAAAGGGACCTCAGAAGTCACCTGGTCTAACTTATGTCTATAGAAAGATCCCCTTTACAATATCCATGCCCAATAAGTGGTAACCTGGCTCTTCCTTGAACATCTCCAGTTTTCCAGTGAGAGGGGAGGTCACTGCCCTCCAAGACAGTGTATCCAACTGTGAATGAGTCAGTTAGTTCTTTTTTCCCTTAATACAGATTTTCCAAGTTTCCATTCTTCATGGTTCTGCTCTACTGGGCCTAGCAGAACAAGCTGAATCCTTCTTTCTTATGACAACCTTTCACATACTTGAAAATTGCTGCTCTGCCCCAATTCTTCCCTTCTCAATACAGCATCCCTCATTTTGTTAACCAGCCATCAGCTGGCATAGTGCTTCTGTGTTCAATGCAAGTGGCATAAATAAGAAATATCATCCTAAAGCATGATGCTGAAATGAAGGGACCACAGCCCTCTCTGAAATGGAGAAAATATTTCCGTTATTATTTTTCTTTTAAAATGACAGCTTCAAAACAGTCAATACTTAAGGAAATTAATTCAGGATATTCACTGGAAGGTGAAATACTGGGGGTGAAGCTGAAATATTTTGACCAAATAATGAAACGACAGGACTCATCATAAAAGACCCTGATGTTGGGAAAGATTGAAGCAAAAGCTGAAGGGGACGGCAGAGGAGGAGATGGCTGGACAGCGTCGTGGAGACAATGAATGTAAGCTGGGACAGACTTCCTTCCAGAGGCAGTGAAGGACGGAAAAGCCTGGTATGCCCTAGGCTCCATGGAATCACAAAGGGCCAGGCACAACTGAATGACTGAGCAATTACACATTTTCTAAACTTGAAATTTTTCTAATCTGAAAATACTTTAGTACACATCAGCTTTATAAGTGAAACCCAAGCTCATGTTTTCATTTTGCCCTAATATCTGTTCATGACTCCACAAAAAGCAGGCAATAAACATTTCTATAGCCTTTCTTTCTCTAAAACGTCAAGTGATTTTAATTGGAAAAGCATTGACTAAGCACCTGCTGTGTACAAGGCACTGCGCTAAATGACAGAGACACTAAAACAAAAGTGAAACAGTCCTTGGCTTCTGAGAGCTTTGATCAGTCTGGGAGAAAGTCTCCATTTCTATTGGCAAGATTTCCATTTTTTAAAAAAAGGAGTATCTGGCCATAACTTTGATAACTGTCCCTTATAAGATTCACCTGTGAACTAGAGAGTACTATTTTGTAAAGAAGAAGGGTTGTTAAAGAAAACCACTTTGAATATGCCATAATCTAACTTCATATAAATGGAGACAATTATGGTGAACTCAGCAATGGAACCTACCAGAGGCAGACAGCTAGATTGGATAGTAGGGAGAACCTGAGTTGAAATCCACCCTCAGCCACTTCCTAGCTCTGTGACCCTGAGAAAGTCACTTAATCTGTCTGCCTCAGTTTCCTCATCTCAGCTTCCCTCATCCAAATGAAGACAATAATAGCCCTGACCTCCCAGCATTATTGTGAGGATAAAATGAGGTATTTGAAGTTTTGCAAACTTTAACACACACTCTCTCTCTCATATATATATATATACATACATATGTATACATATATATACACACACATGAATGCACATACATTCTAGGGACCTCAAGGAGACAGATGCGTAGATACATAGATGTAGATACACATACACACACTTACACACAAACACATATACACACATATGTATGTATTATTAAAATGTCATAACAGCTGATATTTCTATATATTTCTTATATACTATATATTACATAATGATTTCTTTATTATACATATTTATATTTATATACAATTCACAAAGCACTTTGATATACTATTTCATTTGATCTTCACCACAACCCTGTGAAGTATAGATTATAATTATCCTCATTCTAAAGATGAGGACATCGAGGCACAGAGAGGCTAAGTAATTTGACCAGTTAGAAAGTTTGTAAATGTCTGAAGCAGAATTTGAATTCAGATCTTCCTGACTCCAAGTTGATCCCTTGACACACTATGCTACGTAGGGGGGAAAAACAACAAAAAAAACCCATCTAGCATTTCTATTGTGTGCTAAGATCTGTGAAACCCTGTCAGTATGCCTTTAATCCCTAGCCATACCTAGTGTTGTTGAAGACAGAAAAGAAGGGAACCAAGAGGAAATAGCTGCAAAACTCAGTATCAGATGTGGTTCTCAGTCGGACAGTAAGAATTCATGAAGTGCTTACGATGCAACAGGCACTGTGCTAAGAACTATCATTACCAAGGGCAGAAATCACCCCTGCCCTCCATGAGCTTACATTCGAGTGGAGCTAGTGCCATGTAACTAACTCGGTAGTTTCCTGATAAGGATCCCTGAGGTCTCCAGAGCTGTGTTTCTAAGACCTTTTTGTATATAAAAGATCTATATAGACACAGAGAAAGTATATGGAAGGTCATATCATGCCAGAGAGTGTGTATAGCACCAAATGGAAACTAATCCAAATATATTCCTGCCCCAGATCTTTATCCTCAATCCCTAATAGAATGTAAAGTTCCTTGAGGGCAAGAACTGTCTTTTTATATTTGTCTAAGGATATACATGGAGTTTTCACAAATGCTTTATGAAACATGCTTCATAATTTTTTTAATTAAAAATGTTCAAAATCATTTATAATTAGAGAGATGGAAAGTAAAACAATTCTGAGATTATACCTCATACTTATTATATTGGCAAAGATGACAAAAAAAAGGAAAATAACAAATGTTGGAAGGGCTGTGGGAAAATAGGCACATGGATAGCTATTGATGAACCTGTGTCAGGGTACAACTGTCCTGGAATGCCAATGGAATTATTCTTTCATTTGTTCCTTCTCTATCTCCATTCCCAGATCTAACCTTGAACTCTGGAAGTACTCTAATGACTACTGTTCATTTGATTTTTCATTATTTCCTCAAAAATATCCCAATCCATTCAGGAAAAAAAGAACAGTGATACACCAGGATGTTTGGGAAATGGGACGTTCTGGCTACTTAAGTTTTGGGGATAACTGCAAGGGCTTTTGAAAAAAAAATATTCATAACCACTGCTGAACAGCTTTGTAAAATGCAACATCTTTTCTTTCTGCTATTTGAATGCAACAACAACTTACTAGTTTTATGATTTAGTATCTTTTCATTCCTAGGGGTCATCATTGACTAATTTTAATCAAATAACTAACTGACATAATGGAGTTGGAGTCATAGCCCTGAACTCTGCTGAAATGGACTGGATTGGATGAGAAAGAGAGGCAGGTCTGGAGGAAATTATATGATCACTTTAGGATAATCTTGAGTTAAAGTGTCAGTGGTTCATCTAGAAATGTTTAGCAGGGATCTGGACATGAAGTTGCTAGCTAAGTCCCCAGAACTCCTTCCACAGATCCCTACCCTCTACCTGATAGATGATATCTCTGGGATATGGAGCATATAATTCTCCCCTCTTTGTCAGTGTCTAACAGCTGCAACAGAAATTAGTTATTTACAATCTTTGCTGTCTGATGGACCCAATGAATAACGAACTATGTAAATAGTGTTGAAATGCCCAGAGCTCTTAAGGAGCCAGGTGTAATACAAATCTGTTGTTAGTTATCAGGCATTGCACATTCCTCCTTCAGAATTCCACCTACATCTTTCACTTGGACTAAATCTATTTCCGTTACCCCAAAGAAGCCCACTTTGTGACCTCGTTTCTTTTCTCTGCTTTTATTTCCAGCTACCTCCACGCTACCATCTTGCTTAATTCATCTGTCGACCCCAATTATCGCGGGGGGTTCTTATACCTGAAGCAATAGACAGGGTGATTCCCCAGGATGGATGTGATATGGGGTAGCTGAAAATGGTGCAAGGCTGAAAATGGAAGGACAGATATTAATAACACATTCTGCTTTAGAGTTGTCCTCAAGTATCATGCTGACCTTTTACAAATGAGGAAAAGGAGACCCACAAGAGGAAAAGTGACTCAACCATGGTCATTCAATTAGTAAATACCAGAGATGGGACTCAAACCAATCGATCAATAAACATTTATTAAGTGCTTACTGTGTGACAGGCACTGTGCTAAGCACTGGGGATACAAAAGGAGGCAAAAGACAGTCTGAGCCTTCAAGGAGCTTACAAACTAATATTGACTACAAGTCCATGGGGGCATTTCCTGCACCAACCCTGTCTATGGCCACTACAGAAGGTAAAAAGGAGGTTGGGAAGGTTACCAAGGACCTTAGTCCCATATATTTCACATATATGGATTCATGAACTGAGTCCTTTACCTTCTGCCACTGCCTCCATCTAGTAACCTCACTTCCACTCTCTTTCAGAATTTCTCTTTTTTAAGATTTCCCTGAAAGTCAGTTAGCAAAGGGCATCAATGACCTAACATGTTTAACTGTCACCAGAGCATTATAGATTCAGAGCCAGAAGGGACCCCAGAAACCACCGGGTCCAATTTCTTACTTTTTTAGATGAAGAAACTGAGATCGAAAAGGTCAAAAGACTTGCCCAGGGTCACATGGCTACTCAGTGTTTCCAGCAGAATTTAAGCAAAGATCTTCCAGACTCCAAGTCCAGCAGTCTTTCACCTGGGCCACCTAGCTGCCATTAGCTTATCACCTCCCAGTTTGGTTAAAGTGTCTGACTGTTCCTCTCTTTCTCTCCCCTCCCTCCCCATGTCCCCCTCCTACTTTTCCCTCTCTCTACTTCTCTCTCTCCTCCCCCCTCTCCCTCTCCCTCTCTCTCTGTCTCTCTCCCTGTCTCTGTCTCTCTCTCTCTTTGTCTCTCTCTCTCATCCCTAACTCTAAATTAATAGGATCATCAGTTTAGAGCTCCCAAGGGTGCTAGAGGTCACACCTAGACCAATTCTCCTTATCATAGATAGAGGACCTTGAGATGAGAGAGTTTAAGTAATTTACATAACACCACATGGGAGTTCAGTGGCAGGATCAGTATTCGAATCCAGGTTCTTGAATTCTAAATCAAGTGCTCTTTCTACTCTACTGCAATGCCCCTACAATGAATGAGTTGTTTCATTCAAGATCATTTTCCTAGTCATGGATACTGAGAACTAGACACATCTGATGATTGCTTTAAAGAAGCAAATTTTGGCTTAATATAAGGGAAACCTTTCTAATGATTATGACTATCCCAGAGTACAAGGGTCCACCCGGGGTGGAGGGTTCTGTCATTAGATGTCTTCAAGCAAAAATTGGGGAACACTTACTGGTGTCGTTTTTTTCCCAGCTTCCTTTTACATATTGTTTTCCCATGTTAGAATAATAAGTTCCTTGAGAGCAGAGAATACCTTTCTGCTTGTACTTGTATTTCCACCATTTTATCACAGTGACTGGCACAAAAGAAATACTTCATCAATTGTAGTTGACTGGACTTGGCCATCTGTAGCACCATGGCTCATTCCCCTCTTTCTCATCCTTTGCCTCTCTATTAATAACACTGCTGTCCTCATTACCCTGCTGAGTGTTTTCATTTCAGCCTCTGCTAAACAGTCCAATCTCTTTTGCCTAATGAAGACGGGAGGGCATTGACCTTGACAGGCTGTGACTCCTAGCTAGATCAAATCTATCTATGGTACTCTATGGTTATCTACAAATCTTTTTGATCACATACCCTTATCAGAAAATTTTTTAAAAAGTTAGCCTCAATATGCATTATGTATATGCATTAATTTGTAAGTTATCCTACTTTTTAATAATTACTGATAATTATATAATTTTGAAACTTCCATAAATGAGATTACTTCTAAAAAGTTATTTGTAAATGAGAAGATGCTATATAATTCTTAGCTAGTATTATTCAACAAAACACAGACATCTTAAAAGGTTGAGACAAAGATGACATGATATTGGAGATTAGAACTAATAAAGGGCCACCAGAGTTTATCAAGTGGGAGAATTTTCCACTCTAGGGAAACCTCTTTGACAGCTTCATGGAGGATGGATTAAAGAGGGGATGTGATGAGAGGCGGGGAGACCAATTAAGAGGCTATTGGAATGGTTTAAGCAAGAGGTCATAGGTGCTTGAACAAGGGTGGTAGTTATGTGAAAGTAGAGAATCAGGCAGAGTGGGAGGTGTGAAAGCCGAAACAAAAAGAGGTGGCAACTGAATAGATAGCTTGGGGTGAGAATGACACTAAGCTTGAGGAGCTAGGGGGCTAGAAGGATCGTGGTGTCCTTGACTGTGAAGTGGGTTTGGAAGATCCTCGTTTGTCCGTCATTCTCTAAGGGACCATGACAAAGTGAAGGTGATGTCATGATTTACCAGTAAATTGGATTTAAATGAGGGAGGGATGTGCAATATCACTCTCTCCTCCTGAGCCATTTGGGTCCAGTGGCAAGATATAGATTGGGATGACTGGAGATGGCCCTGGATGCAGTGGAAGACCTTGAACTTTTTAAGTTAAGTTAAGGTTTTTAACAGGTCTCAGTTCAAGACAACACCCATTCAGTGATTAAGGCTAGGTAAGAAATGAGCCAAGGAATGGCCTCTTTCGCCTAGTAAAAAAATAAAAATAAAAAATCAATCTGGGAATGGAAGACCCTCAGGGCTTCTGTCCAAAACAGAAACAACTGCTATTTACACTTACTTAGAGCCATCAGTAAGGCTTGGGCTGGGATCCATTGTTGGCCAATCAATGTTGATCAGAGTGATTTGGGCTTAAGACATGGGTGAGTATAGAGGCAGGTGTGATTTCACCATAAATAAACCCCCAAAATAGCTAGCGTGGCAAAGGTAGGATGTTGGTCTCAAACCCATTAGGGAGACCTAATATATATAGTATAGCTTATTAAATGGAATAGAATCAGGGAGTCCTGTGTTTGAATCATGGCTCTGACATTTGCTATCTTTCTGATTCTCCATACTTTTGCCCCTCCCTTTTTGCCCAGTCACTGCTGCCCTAATGAAATCTTTACTTGGGACCCCAAAGTCCTAATTAATGACTGCTTTGCTGGGATCACTGCTCTAGGAAAGTCTCAGCCAAGCTTGCACAATTCTCTATTATCTAGCCATCCATCCTCCCCATTCACTGAGTTTGAATACCCCTTCCCCAAGTCTCAACACTGGACCTATGAGCCATGACCAAATCAACTCCACCATTGCTTTTGCCTCTCATCCTCCATCTCTATAACTTTCCAGACCAAAGTGTCTCTCCTTAGCCACTATTCTCTCATGTGCGCTAACTTTCCCATTAGAATAGAAGCTTTCTGAGGGCAGACTCTTGCTTTTTTGTTCACAGAATATATCACAGTGTTTGACATGTAGTAAGCCCTTAATAAATGCTTTGTCACTCATTTAATCACTACACCTCACTGAGTCTCAGTTTCCTTATCTGCAAATAGTGAATAACAATATTTCTAGTTCCCGTCTCACAAGGTAATTGCGAGGATTAAAGGCATTGGAGGGTTAAGGTTAAAAGTAGGCATTTGCAGGCTGGATTAACCAAGCAGCTGTACTTCAGAAGAGGGGCGTGACAAATAGATGGTCAAATCTGGGAGTGTAATGATGGTCTGCAGCAGCTGAGATCCCACTCGAAGTATTCAATTCTGCTCAGTGACTAGCAGGAGCAGCTATCCTTAATGCATGTTTGATTTTCTACAATGGGGAGTGAAAATAATATTCTCACCATAACATTCACTATAATCGGCCAAAATTATATATTTAGATGTCAACTGTTATCAACATATTGCACCTTGGGGAAGCTGCCAGGCCTTTTCTTAAATACTCTTTTCCCTCTACTAAGCTGAAAAAATGCATAAATACATACATTCACACATACATACATTCACACGTACATTCATTCACACATACATTGGCACATATGCTTACATGCATGTGCGTGTTTGCATACATGTATATATTATATGGACATTTATACGGGGGTATGTACAGAAACATTTACATTTTAGTGAATGAGTTCTGGATTTGGATTCAGAGGTATTGGGTTCAAACCCCAGCTCAAGCTTATTCTACACCTTTATCACTGTAGATAAGTCACTTAACCTCTCTAGGACTCAGTTTTCTCTTCTGTAAAATGTTGATATTGGGTTACAGGCATCAGCAACCCAAGTCTGGCACATGTTTGTATGTGGCCTCAAGCTAAGAATGGTTCTTACATTTTTAAATATAGTAAAGCTTTATTTAAAAATGCAAACGTCATTCTTAGCTCCAGGCTGTACAAAACATCCATCAGCCCAAGAGCCAGAGTTTGCCCACCGTGGGCTAGAGTGATTCCTCAGCCTACTTCCAGCTTTAAACTCATGATCCTAATGATTAACAATGTGCTTCCCATAAATCAGATGCTATTATTAAATAAACTGAAAATGATGCTGGATTTTCTATTCAAAGACATACTCGATGGCAGGGCAGGATGTGCCTGTATAATTTTTAAATGGCTTTGTCTCTTTCCACTATTCATATAACTACCCTGCTTATAAAGCTGCTTTAATGGAATTGGAAAATGATACCATTTGTCTACAAAATGAGGAAGTTACAACAGGTCAGCAAAGATAAAGTAATCTATAAGCATTTATGCTTCTCTGTGCCAAGCCTTGAGAAAGGAAAATAAAAGGAAATAGCCCCTGCCTTCGTGTAACTTACAGTCTAGCATGTACAGAAATGACTTTAGATAATGGCAAAAGTTCTTCAATGACAAAACATGAATAAAACTTATTTTCATAAATGGACTGGCGGCAGACTATAATGAATCGGTTTCCTAGATCTGGAGCTTTGGAGAGTTTTTCATCACAATATTAAAAAGTAGGTTATTCAAACAGAATTTTGTCTATTTTATAAAAATATTGAGGCTCTGAGAGGTTAAATTATTTGCCTAGGACAGTAAAAGTTAATCAATGTCTGAAGTGGGATTCAAATCTGGGTCTCATAATTCTAAGTCTAGAGCTTTTACCCTTATACCATATTTCCTCTTAAATGTTTCCAAGGGTCCTTACCAGTCCTGAGATACACTCATCATGTAGAGAGACAAATGCGATAAAATCATGAAAAGATTTAGATTAATTACACCTAAGCCTGGTTATGCCATCAGGTTGTTGGGGCCTTGAAGAAGTAATTTCCTTTCCCTGTACTATGGTTTCCTCATTTGCAAAAGGAAAGGATATGGAGTAAATGTCCTCTAGAGAGGCGATGGACCACTGCTGATTCAGCAAGCATTGGTTAAGCACCTACTATGTGCAAGGCATTGTGCCCACGTGCTGGGGTTATACAGATAAAAATAAACCAGCTCTTGCTGTTGTTTAGCTTTCCTTCCACTGGAGGAGGGGAACAAAAAGTTTACTGAGAAGCAAATGTGATATCTGGAAGGGATAACCCTAAAATCCTAGCAAATTAGAAAAGGTTTCTTATATGTGGAGGCTGGAGCTGAGCCTTGAAGGGAGTGGAGGGATTCAAGGGAGACGTAAGAGAGGAGAGGATCCGAGACTTGGTGAGCCCAGAACATCCCATGCATAGTGAAGAGCGGCTAGGTCAGTTTGGCCAAGCCCACTGAATGGGAAAGGGAATTTTAGGTTAGTCTAGAATCTGCGTAGAAGGATGGGCAGGAGGCTGAGTATAAAGAGGTCTGAATCCAAACAGGGGAGTTTATCGTTGGGACGCAGCCAGGGAAGACACATGCTCCTCCTTTCTGTGCTTTAGAATACCAACTGGGCAAGTGTGTAGAAGACAGCTCAGAGAGGGGAGAGACTGGAGGCAGGCAGCCCATTTTGGAGGCTACTTTCATATCGTATGTGAGAGGAGAAAAGGGCCAGAAGTAGATTGGTCCTGAGAGGGGAGAGGACACAGATGAGAGAGGTCGTTGTGGAGGAAGGGACACATGGGATTTGGTCAATGGTTAGCTAACAAACTGGAGGAGACTTTGACCTGTTTTCTCATCTACAAAAAGGAATGATGTCCTGAGTACCATTCTCACAGGGCTAAGATCAAAGGAGGTAACCTATGTGCCAACCCATAAGGATTTCGTAGGCACCCGCTATGTGGGAGGTGCTGTGCGAGGGAAACACTACTCCCACCCTCAAGGAGCTCCTACTGAAGGGAGCTGAGGGCAGGGTGGCATAGTGGATAGAGCTCTCTTTAGTTCCAGGGGCCCTGGGTCCTCTTCCTATATGATCTAAAGCAAGTCTCTTCACTACTGTGCACCTCCTCTTCCTCATCATTATGATGAAGGACTTGGACTGGATGGCCTTTAGAGCCCCTCCTGCCTGAGCAGTGAAGCCTACAGAGATGCAGCCTTGAAACTAGACCCAATTTAAGTCCTACCTCTGACAGTCACTGGCTGTATGACCCTGGGTAAGCATCTTAACCTCTCAGTACTCTGAGTAGGCAATTAGGCAACTCTCTATGGCTAGAGGCTACAAAGATCTACATAGAAGGAGTTTTCTCACCCAGAAGTACACCATGCCAATGAAATCAGAGATCCAGCCTGGAGCCCTATTCATCTTTGTATCTAAACTTAGGGGAACCAATTTGTCTGCAAGGATGTGGCTACAGTCATCTCAATCTCACTTGATATTGATGTATTTCTCAGGTGAGATCA
Organism: Petaurus breviceps papuanus; assembly: GCF_028583685.1. Taxonomy (NCBI): domain Eukaryota; kingdom Metazoa; phylum Chordata; class Mammalia; order Diprotodontia; family Petauridae; genus Petaurus; species Petaurus breviceps. The sequence goes on from NW_027185852.1 coordinate 9,758,713, forward strand.
GGTATCAATTTTCATTAGGGTTTGGTGGGGTTTTTTTAATTGTTTATTTTGGAGACTGAGTCTCCCTGTCTTGCCCAGGATGACAGTGAAGTTGCCACTTATGGGTCCAGCCCTGTTGTGGATCAGCCTAAAGGCCTTGACCTGTTCTGATTTTCTGACTGAACCAGTTTGCATGTTCCCTGCTCCCCTATGAGGAGTGAGCACTTTGGTTCTGGACAGACTATGGATGTCCTGCTGCATCCTGCTCCAGCTCAAGCAATCCATCAGCTTCAGAAGGACCTACTCACTCCCTTGGCTTCCTGTAAGTCTCAACCAAAATCCTGCCTTTCACAGAAAGCCCCTTACTCTTAGTGCCTTCTCCCTTATAATTATTTCTTATTTATTCTGAATGGAGCTCACTTTGCACAGGGGTTTGCATGTTGCTGCCCCCACCAGCTTGTAAGCTCCTTGAGGGTAGGGAGTGTCTTTTGCCTATTTTTGCATCCCCAGCACTAAGCACAGTGCATAGCACAGAGAAGGTGCTTAATAAATGTTTATTGATTGGCACTGATTACAGGTGTGTTCTATGACACCCAACATTTGCTAGGTAACGAACAAGATCCTGACACCTCCACTGTGACAGGAAGCCTGTTCAAGTTGGCTGAGGGACTTCTTTATGTCCTTTGAACTGTAAAAAAAAAAACATCAGTATATTGAAATTACCAAGTAGATAGAAAGATCTATGACAGACAGGAGAAAAAGAGGAGAATGGAGAGAGAGAGGAGGAGAGAAACAGACAGATAATAGAATATATATATATATAAACACACATATATACATATACATACACACATATGAAACTAGGTGGGACTGTGAATAGAATGCCAGGACTGAACTCAGGAAGACTCATCTTCCTGAGTTCAAATCCAGACCCAGACACTAGCTGTTACCCTGGGCAAGTCACTTAACCCTGTTTGCTTCAATTTCTCATCTGCAAAATGAACTAGAGAAGGAAATGACAAAATACTCCATTATCTATGCCAATAAAATTCCAAATGGGGTCATTGAAGAGTCAGACATGACTAAAGATGATTTAATGATAGTGTTTATAAATATATATGTATTTATATATAGATAATATATATTCATATATACACACATATATGGAATTCGTTTTGTTAGACTATGCATATCTGTTGCAAAGATCGTTTTTCTTTTCTTTTCAGTTGGTGAAGAAGTAGGAGGGAAAGAAAATAGATTTTTGGTTCATTTAGAAAAGAGAAAGGTGGGAGGTACCACAGATACAAAATGCTGCCTGTATTTTTAGAGGAAGTCACTGTGTTATTAGTTATTGTTTTATTTTGATACTAGAAAAATCTCACAAAGTGGGAGTAATCTGTGAATTTATAATATTTTTATCTGTCATGTATTTGTAAATGTATATTTCATAATCATATATAAATGCCAATAACGTGAGAGCATAGCTTATCAATAAAACTGAAAGTATCCTCCAAAATGTGAATGACCAAAAGAATTTCCAGCAGCTCTGAGTTACCCCTTTGTATCCTTTGCCCTATGATCTTGAACCCATTTTCATTTCAAAGTATATACTTGTGGGAGTGGGCACCACAAACTTTTGGAAGGATGTTTTACACCATGGTTCATTACTATACCACCTTAGTAAATACCCTCTTTCTAAAAGCTTATTTACTAACTGACTACCTGGCATCAACTAATAATCCTTGGGGGAAACACTGGTGGAGTTTCCTGGGTTACAGTATTACAGAGACAACCCTAAACACTTCAGAGATAAACCCAGGGTCCTGGGGACATGTAGCAGTTGTGTTCTAGGGAACTACCTGTGTAGCACAAGTGGAGAGCTGATGTACTGGATATGATTCGGTGATTTCATGGTAGTAGGGAGCTGTTGGTGAGACATTCTTCTACCAGTATTGGTTGGCAACTTGTAGTTGTAAAGTTATGCTTGGGGCACTGAGTCATTAAGTGACTTTAGCATCACACAACCAAGATGTGCCAAAAGTGAGCCTTGAATTCAGGTCCTTCTGACTCCAGGGCCATCTCTCAATCTGCTGTGCCATATTGATCCTCATACATTCACACACACACACACACACACACACACACACACACACACAGAATAATTTCAAGGGGAGGCACTAGCTGATCCCAAGAGACCTCATGCAAGAGGTGCCATTTGAGTGAAGTTCTGAAGGAACCTAGGGATGGAGATAAAGTGTTTTGAAAATCTTCAAGCTCTCAATTCAACCATAGCTTCAGTTCACAGACAAAACAAGTCCATATGGATTCTATATGTGACAGAAAACAATCACTGTGCTTGGTCTACACAGAAACATGAGGCAGCATGATTTAATGATAAGAGCATAAGATTGAGTAAGAGTCCCACGTTTTCTTTTCTTTTCTTTTTTTTTTTGGAGGGAAATTGGGGTTAAGTGACTTGCCCAAAGTCACACAGCTAGTAAGTGTTAAGTGTCTGAGGCCAGATTTGAACTAAGGTCCTCCTGACTCCAGGGCCGGTGCTCTCTTCACTGTGCCATCTAGCCTCCTCAGAGTCCCGGGTTTTCACCTCAACTCTATTAACAAGCTCTATGACCTTCTACCTGGCCCTCAGTTTCCTTGTCTATAAAATGAGTACAGACTAGATTTCTCCCTACTTTAAATCTTTCATTCAACTGCAGACTGTATAAGGTCAAATAGAAATGACCCTTAAACTTTCAGATTTGATTCAAATTGAAGAATCCACCTGAATCTAAAAAATAAACAAAGTTGATGAAAAGCCTTAAAAATTTGATTCGTCTTAAAAAGGGAAAATAAGTTCTCCGTGTTTTAAATTACCAAAATCCCAGAGTCGCCATGAGATCTGCAGCATTAGCAATTTTAAACTTCTCATCTTCTTAATAGGCCAAATGGGGATTTATTTGTGTAGTTGTTGAGGTTTAATAGAATGGTGAACTTTAGTACTACTGTGTTTGCCAAATTCACATTTACACTCCTTCTCTCTGCATCCCAGTCTCAGTGGGACTTCTCAGTCCTTTCTTTTCATTACTGTTTTGGCAGATGGGGGTTAGTATGGAAGAGAAAGTTTTATCAGTAGAAAGTACATATAAAAGGGCAGTGTCATATATCAGACTGAGTTTTGGACTTGAAGCCAGAAAGACCAGGGTTCAAACCCTCACCTTTGACACTAGCTAACTGATGTGGGGTCACCCAAGTCCAGTCTTGTGAACTGATAACAAAATATTTCTATGGCTGTATCCCAAAGAAATCATAAAAAGAGGAAGGGACCAACATGTACAAAATGTTTATAGCAGCTAGTTTAGTGGTGGCAAAGAATTGGAAATTGAGGGGATGCCCATCAACTGGGGAATGGCTGAACAAGTTGTGATATATAAATGTAACGGAATACTATTTTGCTGTAGGAAATGACAAGCAGGTGGATGTCAGAGAAACCTGGAAAGGTTTACATGAACTAATTCAAAGTGAAGTGAGAAGAACCAGAATACTGTACACAGTAATAGCAATATTATACAATGATCAACTGTGAATAGCCCCTCTCAGCAATCCAAGATAGCTCCAAAGGACTCATGATGGAAAATGCTATCCGCATTTAGAGAAATATCTGATGGAGTCCGAATGCAAATCAAAAAATATTCTTTTCACTTTCTTTATTTTTTGTGGTTGTTTTTTTCCACCTGCTTCTTCTTTCACAACATGACTAATGTGAAGATATGTTTTACATTATTGCAATACATAACCTATATCAAATTGTTTGCCACATTAGGGAAGGGGTGGTAAGAGAGGAGGGGAGAGAATTTTGAATCCAATATTTTTAAACGTATGTCAGAAATTGTCTTTACATACAATTTTTTAAAAATAACATATTATATAAAAAGTTAGCTTCTTGGATTATGTCCTCACACAGATTTTTCAATGAGAAATCTTCAAATATGGTCATTTCTAAGTTTCCAAAAATATGGGTAATAAGATCCTCAGTGCCTACACAAGAATTCAGGGTAACAAATATATAGCAGGTGGAAGATGGCATTTATTTCATCCCAAAGAAAGCTGAGAAGGTCCAAAGTAGTCATAGGAGCCCATAAAGAGATCAGAATTCACACAAAGTATATGGAATAGCTCAGAATCTCTGCTCAGTAGGAAACTAAACTTGGGGGTACCAGCAGGATACAACTCTGACATTCTGGGTGAGTGTGTGTGTGTGTGTTTCATGGATTCTATCCAGTTTCTTTCAGAATCGTGATTTCAATATATAGTTTAGACTAACCTTCAAAAGTAAACACACAAGATAGATCTAGATCTAGACATATAGATAGACACCGCAGCTTTTCAGAGAACCTCAAATAATGGAAACCAAGAATCTGTCCTACTCTTGCTAATGTTCCATCATTTCAGTCATGTCAGACTCTTCCTGACCCCATCAGGGTTTTCTTAGCAAAGACGCTGGACAGGTTTGCCATTTCCTTCTCCAGATCAACTTAAAGATGATGAACCGAGGCAGACAGAATTAAGGGATTTGCCCAGGGTCACACAGCAGGTAAGCATGAGAGTGGATTTGAACTCAGGAAGATGAGTCTTTCTGACTTTAGGCCCAGCACTCTCTGCACTGTTGCCCTGACACAGGTCGTATCACACAGCAAGAATGTGAGGCTGGTTTCAAACTCAGGTCTTCTTGAGTCCAAGTCCAGTGCTCTATCCATAGCACCACCTAGCTACTCATCCTACTATTAGGGATTTACCAGATGTAATGAATTCTTGTTTTGCCTTAAGAAATGACAAAATGAACAGTTTTAGGAAAAAAAAACTTTGAGACCTTATAATTTGATGTAGATCAAAGTGAGTAGAATAAGGAAAGGTAATTTATACAATTATGTCAACTTTATAGAAGGGGAAAAAAACCTTTAAAAGACTCTAGAACTCTCACTGATGCAATGTTAAAACCACAAGTCCAGGGATAGACAACCAAACACACCAGCCATATCCTGCCAGCATGGTCCAGAATGCAGACACGTAATCCATTTTCAAGCACAGACACCGTGGGAATTTGTTTTGTTGAACCTATGCATGCTTATAAAAAGAGTTTTCTTTGTTGTTGTTGCAGTGGGAAAAGAAGTAACAGTTGGGAAATTCGTGTAAAACTAAGTAAGTACATAGTGTTTTATTTGTTTTGGAGGGCAATTGGGGTTAAGTGACTTACCCAAAGTCCCACGGCTAGTAAGTGTGTCAAGTGTCTGAGGCTGGATTTGAACTCAAGTCCTCCTGATTTCAGGGCCAGTGCTCTATTCACTGAGTCACCTAGCTGTCCCAATACATAGTATTTTAAAAGAAAAACTCAAGTGGGGAGAGGTGAAAAGTGACCCCCTGACTATCTATCCTCCTCTATCTGAATCACTCAGAATAATATGAGGAAGCAGGGAGCAGGTTTTCTCCTATGTGACATTGACTTCATTTTCATGTTCTATTTTTTCCTCTGAAATGTCAGGTTCATGAACTCTCTGATGCTGAGTTACTCATTAGATGGATACTGGAGTTAGTGATGCCCAAAACATCTCTGACTAGATTAGAGTCAGGGATCATGGAATTTAGGAAAGTGGAGAGTTAGGGATATTATTCATGAACTCCTTTCTTGGGCCATGTGGGCAGGCACATTTTTTTTTTTCTTTTCCCAATTGTTTCTGCAGGAATTCACGATTCTTTTCCACTGACATCTCTTGGGACAGAAAAATCTGCTCTCATGTCTCAAGTATCTGACCTGTGCTCTGAAAGTTATAAGAAAGTATATATAATTCCCATATCCTTCAGTTCTAAGGAAACCAGGCCTAACAGGCTAATCTCCCATTCTCCCTCCCTCCTCCAAACACAGAATTCCATTCCTATCTGTTACACTAAGATCATATTGGGTTAGCCTCTAAAACTTAACCTGGAGTCTTTGTTCTCTTAACCAAAATCAAGGTGCCAGTGTGTATGTCCATGCTGGGAAATGGGTTATAGTGATTCATTTTCAGTAATAGGTTTAAGTAGATGGCCACTTTGGTCAGTTCCAATGCTGAGATTCTATCATCGTCTCACACGAGGACAACAGGAGCAAGATAGAAGCCTGAGCATAGGGATCACGGCCGGGTGGGTTATTTTTATCCAACTACAAGGGCAGTCACTAAACCGATGTGTGGCCATGACTGCATAATGGGAACCAGCAACAATAACAGCACGACTTCTGGGAGTTCAGCAAGTGTGGCATCTGGATGAGAAAAAAAGGTGGGTGGATCCCTCGGTGAACTGAGGAGGAGGGTAACTTGTGTTATGACATCAGTCTACACTAGTTGGATAAGCTTAGTCCTACAGTTATTTAAGGGCATGACCTGGTTCCTTTTCATCTTGCTGTTGAGATCCCGAGAAAACAAAAGAATTAGGAATGGCCTTGGATCTTGGGGAAGAGAAATTCTGTGCATGAGTGAGTATGCACAGATCCAAAATCCTTCTCTAGGCTTCTCCCTAGGATCTCCACTACATTCCACAGTTGATGCCATGTCTTGGGTTATGAATGTACTCTCAAAACTCTTCTCTCATTACGCTAGTTTTCATGGGCTTCCAGACCAAGACAATTATCGCTCAATCCCAAGCAGAGATGAAAGGGGAAAGTTCAAGTGAGACAGAGCATGGGAAGTGTTTTTCACACTTCAAATATTGTGTGAACAGCAAATTTTATTTCTACCCATGACCCAAATAAAGAAAAAAGTAGCTCCTGGAATTGTAACAAATGGTTGAACTCAGAAGTGAATCTGGGTCTACCAGTCCCAAGACCCTGGACATTTTTTTGGAACTTTATCATTTCCACATCTCTCCCATCTTTCATCTTCTAGCGCTTCATGATGCGCTGCTGCTGTTTGGTCATTCTTCAGTTGTGACCAACCCTTCATGACACTATTTGGGATTTTCTAGGCAGAGACACTGGAGTAGTTTGTCGTTTACATCTTCATTTCATTTTGCAGATGAGGAAGTTGAGGTAAATAGGATTAAGTGACTTGCCCAGGGTCACATAGCTAGTGTCTGAGGCCAGATGATATACTACCTGTGACCAATCTTCCTGAACCAGTTTTAGTTCATATGTGTGTATGTATGTATGTATAGGTATATATATGTATATGTGTGTATGTATGTTTGTATGTTTCCACACATTTCTGTGTTATCCCCAACTAGATTTGAAGCTCCCTGAGGATTGGAGCTATGTCCATGTCCCTCATTCTTCCTGTCATACAATACTTTGATTTTCAATTCGATTTTTAAAAATATACATACCCATTACTATAGTCATTCACTGTTGAAAAAAAAAAGATTAGAGCTCTGTTGTTCTTTAAATTATCACAGCAACTGAAACATAGTATGGCAGAAATTGGGCATAGAACAATATCTAATACCATACACCAAAATAAAGTTGAAATGGGTGCATGATCTAGGTATAAAGGATGATACTGTAAGCAGTCTTGGAGAGCAAGGGATAGTTTACCTGTCAGAACTATGGAGAGGGTAAGTCTTCATGATAAAACAAGAGTTAGAGAGCATTATAAAATGCAAAATGGATAATTTTGATTACATTAAATTGAAAAGCTTCTTTACAAATAAAGCCAATGTTACCAGGAAAGTGGTTAATTGGGAAAGAATTTTTACAACCAGTGTCTCTGATAAAGGCCTCATTTCTAAAATATACAAAGAATTGAGTCAAATTTATAAGAATGCAAGCCACTCCTCCACTGATAAATGGTCAAAGGATATGAACAGGCAGCTCTCAGAGGATGAAATTAAAGATATTTATAAGCATATAAAAATGTTCTAAATCACTAGTGATTAGGGAAATGCAAATCAAAACAACTCTAAGGCACCACATCTCACCAGCCAGATTGGCTAAGATGACAAAACAGGAAAATAATAAATGTTAGAGAGGATGTAGAAAAATTGGAACATTAATGCATTGTTGGTGGTGTTGTGAACTGATCCAATCATTCTGTAGAGCAATCTGGAACTATGCCCAAAGGGCTATAAATAAGTGTGTATCATTTGACCCAGCAATACCACTTCTAGGGTTATATCCCAAAGAGATCACAGAAGTGGGAGGAGGATCCCTTTGTACAAAAATATATATAGCAGCTCTTTTTGTTGTGGCAAAGAATTGGAAATTAAGGGGATGCCTATCAATTGGGGAATGGCTGAATAAGTTGTGGTATATGAATATAATGGAATACTAAGAAATGAAGAACAGAAGGACTTCATAAAACATGGAGAGACTTGTATAAACTGATGCTGAGTGAGAAGAGAAGAACCAGGAGAAATCTGTACACAATCACAGACACAATGTATGTGTGACAACTAACCTCATTAGACTGGGCTTCTATCTGCAGTGTAAGGTTATAAGACAAGTCCATAAGACTCATGATCAAAAGCAATATCAACATCCAGAGAAAGAGATGAGGAGAGTGAATGCAGATTGAAACAAACTACTTGCTCTGTTTCTTTTTCTTGTTTTGTTTCCTCTTTCCCACTGATCATTCCATCGGTACTAATCCTTCTTTACGACATGACTAATGATTAATGTGAAGATATTTGTAGACCCTATATTTGAATGCATGCCCCCATGATGGGGGGGTGGAGAGGAAAGGAGAGCAAGAAAATTTGAAACACAAGGGACTGTGGGACTGAACATTGTAAACTAAAAGTAAATGAACAAACCAATTTAATTTAAAAAAAAATTATCACAGTAGACATTAAGAAGCCAAAGATTTTCTTTAGAAATATAGAGTTCTGGAAATTATCAAGCTGATATGTTTCAAGAATTTCAATAACTCTTGGATCTTAATACAAAGGCACCATAGGATTCATAATAGGAATGGACTTAAAAATCCCCTAGTGCAAGGGTTTTTGATTTTTTTCTGTCATGGATGACAGAATGTTGAGGTCCATGGCCCCTTCTCAAAATTATATTTTTAAAGATAGAAGACAAAGCACATAAGATCACAAATGAAACCAATTGTATTGAAAATAAAAATGATTGCTTTGTTCCCATTCAAATTCATGGACTTTTGAAATCTATCTATGAACCTCTTGCAAGGAGCAGTTTGCAGACTCCAGGTTAAAAAAAAAAACAGTATTACACAGGACATTGAGGCCTGTTTATAGAAATGACTTTTCCATAGACTGTAAGTAACAGGTCTGGGACTTGAAACCAATGTCAATGCTTTTTCTCCTGCCTCTTACTAAACTCCCACTGGTCTTTCTAGCACCATGGACAGCACAAAGTAAAGCTAGTGTTAAGATCTTGAAGTACAGAATGGAAATTGTACACACCAGTATCTGAGAGCACGATATGGTCTTACCTTATCATTGTTATCAAATCTTACATTTCCAAAATAATCATGATCACAGCTGAAATTGATATAGCACTTTCAGATTAGCCAAATGTTTTGTAAACACTATCTCATTTAAAACTCATAACAGTGCTGTAAGGTACATGTTCTTATTTTCCCCATTTCATAAATAAAAAAAAAAGAATCCAAGAGGTCAAGCCAATTTATAGAGTCCTGAATAATAGGATAATTAATTTAGAACTAAAAGAAATGGCAGAAGTTATTTAGCCAAGGTCCTCATTTTATAATTGAGGAAACTGAGGCTCAAGAATTAACTGACTTGTGGAGGCAAGATGGCAGTACAGAAGCAGGAATACCCCATGAGCTCCCCCCCATAACCACCTTAAATACCTATAAAATATGACTCTAAACAAAATTTAGAGCTACAGAACCCACAAAGTGACAGAGAGCAAAAAAATCTCCCACTAAAGGCAGCTTGGCAGGCCTACAGGAAGGATACATTGCAGTGTGAAGGGGAATAAAAGGATCAAAGCATGGAAAGGGAGGAAGACAACAAAGTGATAATTCCTGCACCAAAAGCTTCCAAGAAAAATATAAACTGCTTACAGGCCATGGAGGAGCTCAAGAAAGATTTTTAAAATCAAATAAGAGAAGTGGAGGAAAAATTGGGAAGAGAAATGAGAATTATGCAAGAAAATCATGAAAAGAGTCAACAACCTGACTGAAGAAAACAACACCTTAAAAATAGATTAACTTGGGGCAGCCAGGTTGTACAGCTAGTAAGACCACTGGCTCCGGTGTCGGGATGACCTGGAGATCGAATCCTGGGCTCAGACACTTAGCACCCACCCAGAAACACCTGGCCATGTAAGCTTGAGCAAGTTACTTAACCCCAATTCCTTAAAAAAAATAGATTAACTCAAATTGCAAAAGAGGTCCAAAAAGCCAATGAGGAGAAGAATGCCATAAAAAGCCAAATTTGACAGATGGAAAAATCTCAAAAGCTCACTGAAGAGAATCATTCTTTCAGGATTAGATTGGAGCAAATGGAAGCTAATAACTTTATGAGAAATCAAGATACTATTAAACAGATCAAACAAATGAAAAAAATATAAGGCGATGTGAAATATCTCATTGGAAAAACAACTGACCTGGAAAAAAAAATCCAGGAGAGATAATTTAAAAATTATTGGCCTACCTGAAAGCCATGATTAAAAAAAGAAGCTAGAAAACATTCTTCAAGAAATTCTCAAGTAAAATTGCCCTGATATTTTAGAACCAGAGGGCAAAATAGAGGTTGAAAGAATTCACTGATCATCTCTTGAAAAAGATCCCCAAAAGAAAACTCCTAGGAATATTATAGCCAGGTCCCGGAGTTCCCAGATCAAGGAGAAAGCAAGTGGACAAGAAGAAACGATTTGAATATTGTGGAAACACAATCAGGATAACACAGCATCTGGCAGCTTCTACACTGAGGGATTGAAGGGCTTGGAATATGATATTCCAGAGGTCAAAGGAGCTAGGATTAAAACCAAGAATCACTTACCCAGCAAAACTGAGTATCATGTTTCAGGGGAAAATATGGTCATTCAATGGAATAGAGGACTTTCATGCATTCTTGATGAAAAAAACAGAGTTGAATAGAAAATTTGGCATTCAAATACAAGAAGCAAGAGAAGCATGAGAAGGTAAACAGGGAAAAGAAATCATAAGGAACTTATCAAAGCTGAAATATTTACATGCCTACATGGAAAAAGTATAATTATAACTTATGAAACTTTTCTCAGTATGAGGATAATTGAAGCGAATAAATATTATATATATATATATATCAATATATATATAAGAGGGTATATGTGTATATGAATACATATGCAAGTATGTGTGTGTATATATATATGTGTGTGTGTGTGTATGTGTGTGTGCAGAGGTATACATAGACAGAGGACATAGGATCAATTGAATAGGAAAAGATGATATTTAAAAGGTGAAATTGAGAGGTGACAGAGGAATATAATGAGAGGAGACGGGGAGAGACAGAATGGTATTATCTTATATAGAAGAGGCAAGGGATAAATATTACAATGGAGGGGAAGAACATGAAGGCAAAAGGGAATGGGTCAACCTTATTCTCATTGAATTTGGCTTAGGGAGGGAATGACATACACACTAAATTGGGTATCTTGCCCTACAGGAGAGTAGGGGTGAAGGAGATGAGATGGGAGATGATGGATGGGAGGGCAGGTTGGGGGAGAGGGTAGTTAGAAGCACATACTTTTGAAAAGGGACAGGGTCAAAATAGAGAACAGAACAAGAGGGTGCGGAATAGGATCGAGGGAAATGTAGTCACAATATATCCATTACGGAAAAATTTTGCATAACTACACATGTACAACATATACTGGATTGCTTATCTCCTCAGTAAGGGTTGGTGATAAGGGAGGAAGGGAAAGAATCTGGAATTCAAAGTTTTAAAATCAAATGTTTTTAAAAATTATTCTTATTCTTCTTATTATTTTTACATGCAACTGGGAAATAAGATATACAGACACTGGGGTACAGAAATCCATCTTGCTCTACCAAAAAGTTGGAGGGGGGAGGGGAGGTTATAGGAAAGAGCAGATTGCGGGAGGGGGGTATACAGTGAGATCGCTGTTTTGGGGTGGTGGGTAGGGGAAAGTCGGGGAGAAAATTTGTAACTCAAAACCTTGTGGAAATGAATGATGTAAACAAAAAATAAACACAAATTTTAATTTAAAAAAATAATTAAGTGAGCTGTCCAAGGTTGTATAAGGAATAAGGTACAAATGAGGAATTAAAACCTACACTTTCTATACCAACTTGAACGTTCTTGGTCATGCAAGTGCTAAATGTCTGATAAATAATTTAAATCCAGGTATTCCTCACTCTAAAGCATTTCACCCTATAATAACTCCATAAGAAAGGGAAGGAATTATGTTTCCTGTTTTGTATATCAGGAAATGGAGATTGAGATGTGAATTGATTTGATATCTGAAAGACATCAGGGGCAGGATCAAATTTCAAGTCTCCTTACGCCAAGCCCTGTGCTCTTTCCATCATACCTCCCTGCCTCTCTGATGAAAAATGATACAAGGTTTTATCATTATCTCCCAATCACTGAAACCAGCAGGGCATGTCATTACTCATGCAAGTACCTGTTTCATAAATGCTTTCAGGTAGAGTCCTAAATAATGCAGTAGGTAGGTGGAAATAAAATACAGCCTTAACTTTTTTTTGTAATAGAGTTAAATTTGGCATTGGTTAAACTTGCCAACCCTAGTCATTGGAAAAGCAAGATTACATTTTGACAGGAACAAAGACTACAATCGACTAATGAGTTGTAAGCCACTGATGTCAGCTTTCCAGATCATGCATAGGAGGGAAACAAGAACTGAATAAAGGAGTCATTTGGGCTTTTCACCTACTTGGAAAATAATTACTTTTTCCTCCCACACCACTGACAGCGTACAAATCAGAGAAGAAACTTCAGCACAAATCTCATAGCCATAACTCTATACTAGAGCCAAGAAAATGCCAGATTGAGAACTGGAGAGGAACAAAGGAGGAAGTATCAAGTGGACATTATGACTCTTTTGCTTGTTGGCTGAAACTTCCATGAGGCCTTCCTTGGGGGGGAGGGGCTCACAAGAGAGCACTGAGCAGTATAACAGCTAGTGGACCCACAGAAAGAGGATGCTAAATTGAAGGGGCATAGCCCCAGAAGGGCTGACTTCCAAAGCATCTGGCAAAATTTCTGTTCTCAGGGGTCCTAGAACCACTCAAGCCTAGGGCAAAGCCTCTTTAAAAAATTAGCTTAGCAATAGCTAAAATAGAAGTACCTATAGAAAATACAGAATATTTCATATATAATATATATAATAGAATAGAATATAGAAAATAGAAGTTTGAGAAGTACAAGTTCAAATAAAACTGATGTCAAATTCAAGGGATCAGCAGTGGAATGCTAGATCTTGGAGTGTAGGATCCACTCTCGTCTTCATTTTCTCCCCAGCAGCTTGGGGAACAGGAAGCACTTAATAATTGTTCATTTTCTTTACTGAGCCTGTTGTCCTTGACATGATAGACCAAAAGAACCTTCAGAAATCAGAAACAGTGTGACTCAGTCTAGAGGAGAGAAAGCAAAGAATAGTTGTCATTACATGACAAGGCACCATTTTCTGATCATAGGTCTGTCTTTTCAGTAACCACCTGGTACTAATAAATGCAACTGATATTTGTTGCAAAGCATTATTGTACAGGGTGTCTTAAAAGTCACAACTTAGCCCTAAGTCATAAGACTTGAAGTTATTGTAACTATTGAAGTTTTTCCAACTTCACTAACACTTTTAGGACAATGTGTGAATTCAATACTTTGAACCTTAATATGACCCAGATGGTTATACATCCATTTTACAGATGAAGAAACTAAGGTCCAGAGAAGTGATGTGGCACCCATGGTTGCACAGCTAGTAAGAACTTGAGGCGAGATTTGAAGTCAGACCTGACTCCAACTCTGATACTCTTGCCATTCTGAAATGCTCCCTCTCCAAATCATTGGAATAAATAGTTAATGCTGCAGGAGTTCAGAGGAGGAAGAGCTTAGTATGGTCAGTCAGAGAAGATTTCCTGGAAGAAGCTGGATTTGATCCAGACCATAGAAAACTGGGATAATTGAAAAATATTGAAATGTTCATTCCTGGGAAGGAGAATAGCATAAACAAAGTTAGGGAGACAGTAATGAATGCTCAGTAGAAGGTTCACTTTGGTGAGCAGTAAGAATCACATTTAGAAAGACCAGTGTGAGAAGCAGAGTGCACAGATAGTTTGTGTGTGTGTGTGTGTGTGTGTGTGTGATAAATACCTTTCACAGTCTTGCAAAAACTGAACCCATTATCAGAATAATGCTTTTGAAAGTGTTATGTGACACAGTGGATAGAGTACTGGGCCTGGAGCAAGAAAGACTCAGTCATCTTCCTGAGTTCAAATCCAGCCCCAGACACTTACTAGTTGTGTGACTATTGGCAAGTCACTTAACCCTATTTGCCTCAGTTCATCATCTGTTACATGAGCCAGAGAAAGAAATGACAAACTGGTCCAATATCTTTACCAAAACAAAAACAAATGGAATCACAGAAAGTCAGACACAACTGGAAAAAGACTCAGCAACAACAAACTCACATAGGATTACAATGGAAACCAAAGGTGAGTGAAGGTAATGATGTATTTTTTCCCGTTCAAATTCACAGGCCCCTGAAACCTATGCATGGGCTGCTGCATCTGGATCCTTTGCTTAATGGGAAAAGTACTGCAGTTTGAGCTCAGAATTCTGAGTTTGCTTCTCATAGACACATTAATTTACCCTCTGAGTCTGTTTCTTCATCAGTAAAATGAAGACAATAATGCTTGTAGAAATAACACCTCAAATGAGACTTTACTGTATAGAGAGTTTTCTGTAAACCTCAATGCACTGTGCAAAATGTCAACTCTTATTTCCTTGAATGCCTTCACAGATAGCAACACAAACAACGAGGAAGCTGTCTGAGTAGAAAGAGGATGATCCATTGCATGCTGCCTAATCCCTGGCCTCTTCCACATGGTGTTAATGCTCTGTCTTTGAAGCCCTTTCTAAAAAGAACTTGGAGAGTGACAGGTTATTGATGGGATTCAAACACAATGGAAGGCTGTTAATGTTCAAGGTAGCCCAGGGCATGTCATCTTAAGCACAGCTTTCACATAGCTCTGTGGTCCCATTCCAGTTCTGGGAGTCTGTGAAGCCTTACTTTCCAAATTTGGGGCCCCAGAAAAATAAATTAAGCACCAAAACCTACCATATAGACTATTGGGAATTGGGGATGCCACCATTTCCCTTTATCCCCAACTGAGTAGTTCAAAGCTCAGCTAATTCATCTCCTGAGTATTACCTACAAACCTCTTCAGACTATTGAAATATTGCTTTCCACACAAGTCGACTTCTACTAAAATCCCAAAACTCAAAATCCATATCCAAGTAGCCACTTGGTGAAAAGCTAACTGGTTTGTTTGAGAGTTCATTATTCAAGTGCTTGTAATTGCCATGGGGAACATGGAGAAAGAAGCTCTTGGTTTTCTCTCACTTTAGACTTCACTCTTTATTCTTAATCTTATTGATACCTCTTATTTAACATTAGATTCTTTTCTGAATCTCTACCTTCTCCCTTCTCTGCCCAGTTAACTCTCCCCAACAATAAAAATTTTAAAAGAGAGAGAAATCTAGTTCAACAAAATCAACAGATTAATTTTATTAGATAATATAGTCACCGTTCCACACCCATAGTCCTGCCCAGACCTCTACAGTCATCACAATCTTCAGTTATCTTAGCACAGTGTCTGAAACATAGGAGAAGTGGAATAAATGTCCTATGAATCTACATCTGCTTGGCTAGCTGGTCACAATGAATGCTGCTGGGGTGTCTAAGTCTTACTTGGCACTCACTAACTGCATCTTTCTCCCTGTAAATAGCAAGCAAAGGTCCTTCTATCTGTGGCTGCTTAGCCATTGTATACATTGGCAAGTTATTTATCCTTAACTATGTCTGGTTGTTGAATAGCTGGATACCTAATAAAACTCATCCCATACAGACCATCATCTAGTATGCTATGTGGTAAGGATAATGTTCCATTGTTTAATTTTGAGCCAAATGCAAGGGATAATCTTGCTCTCTCCTTCGAAATGGGGTAAGAGGAAGAATATTTATAGAGACAAAAAAGAGGACAAAAAGCCCTTGACACATTTGCTGGCCTAGTCCTCAAAAGTTCCAATGCAGTTCTGGAGGTGGGATGTTGGATACCAAGGATGATGTATAAGAATGTAATCCAGGTGGTATTCCTTTTCCTGGAATGAATCCTCTGTGGTAAGATTTTTCTCACTCTAATCACTACCTCTTGAAATTATAAATTTGAGTATAATGCTATTTTTAAAATGGAGAGTGAATGTGTTGAATAGATGGGAAAAAGATATCTAGTCTAAAATTAATCTTATAACATATGTGAGCTGTCTTAGTTTTCAAATCCTTCCCACAATCATGCTCAGATGTTCATCACCTCTAATGAAAGTAGCTAATGCTATGGAGACATAATGAGAAGCTTTAATTGTCTGATACAGAAGACTGTCCATGAGTTGATGTAAGTAACTACTTTTTCAGAGGTAAGAATGAGAAAATAGGATGTCATTTTTTTTCAAGTTGAAGACACTTGAGACTTTTTTTTCAAGGTTGTACTGGAAAGCAATTTGGAATCACTACAAGAAAGCAGCTAAGATGCCCATAGGCTTTAACCTAAAGAATTCATTGCTAGGTGCTGACCCAAAGGAAATAATTGATCAAAAACAATAAAAAGGGATGCCACAGACACCAACATATTCATTGCCAGACTTACAAAATGGATAGCTCTGATTTCCAATGTCATGTGTCTTTCAGTGGACAAGCTTCTCTAAGTCATTCCACAGCTAACACTGGGACTACAAATTAACCCAAAGGTCCCAAACCCTCTTTTTATCATCAGGGGAACACATGCTTATTTATAGACTGACCCTTCCAGAGACAATTCACTGCAAATCACTTTGGGGGAGTGAGCACCTGGAAACCAAGTAGATGTCTACCATTCAAAGAGTAGATAAACACAACTGTTCACAAATGGTGACTATAATGAATACAGAGAAGCATGGGAAGATTTATCTGAACTGATACAAAATGGAGGAAACAGAAAACAATATACACACTAGCTATAATGTAAATGGGAAAAATAGCAACAATAAAACAATAATACCTAAAAACCACAAGATCCTAATGACGAAGCTTAGTACCAAAAAAGATATGAGAAGGTGCTTCTCCTTGTTTCTTTGCAGAGATGAGTGGAAAGGCATGATTCAATGGAACATTGCATAATGAAAATTATTTTTTAAAATATATTGCATAGTTTTTCCCTGTTTTCACCTTTTTATTCTTCTAAGGATTACTCTCTGGAAGGGGAAACAGAATTCACAGGTAGATGTAGATATAAAGACAAAAGATATCAACATTTTTAAAGTTTAGAAGTACTGGCCCATTTCAGCTACAGACTGATAAGCTAGCAAAGGCAGCAAATACCACCCTGATAGAAATATTCTTATGGGGAGCATGGATATTGAATTTTGGTCATTTACTGAGGAGAGACAAGTTACTCTGCCTGGCAGGTGACACAATAGATTGACTTTGGAGACAGAGGAGGAGGGTTCGAATGTAGGTCATTTACTGCCTATGTGTCCTTGGACAAATCACTATGTTTTCCCTTCTGTAAAATGAGGGGCTCAGATTAGTGATATCTGAAGTGCCTTCCAGCTAAGTCTATGATGCCATGATTTTAGAAATGGGTTTCTTTTTACTGGAAATTGGCAACTTCTGTTTAAACCCAAGGCAATGAGAGGTAGAAGCAGAAGAGGCCAACAGCTGAGAGTCAGGAAACCTGGCTTCTAATATCTGTTCTGCCATTGGCCTTGTGACATTTGATGATGGTGACATTGATGACAACAATGACAACAACAACAACAAATGTTTCTATTGCTCCTTGAAGTTGGGCAAGCTCTTTCTTTACTATCGCTTTGGGGGTAGGCAGCCACCTCCACTTCATCAAGGACCCGTGATTCCATCATTCTGAGAATGTTTCTGCCAACACAGATCCCAACACACCTGAAAATTGGTGTCTTAGAAAGTTGCCCAGGGCTAAATGACTTATACATGGTCACAAGTTAATGACCATGTGTTATAATGGAAAGAACCATCACTCTGGAGTCAGAAGACTTGGCTTCAAATCCTACCCTCTGAAGTTTACTATGTGTGTGACTTTAGGCAAGTCAATTAGCTTTCATGGACCTCAGTTTCCTCATCTGTAAAAGGAGAAGCTTGGAATAAATGTCCTCTAAGGTTCTTTCTAGCTTTTGAGCTTCTATGATCCCAATAAGATATAAGATATAAACACAGCTTCCTCATTCCTACAAGTATTTTTTTCTACTCCCCTGCCTAACCTTAGGGGACTCAATTTCTTCCTCTTTTAATCAGAGGTGGAGTACGGAAGGTGATCCTCAAAGTTCCTCATGAGTCTAAAATTGTTTGAGTCTCTAATGTGATAACTACAGGGATTCTAATATCCTCAGAATGCTGCTTGGGAGATATTTTTCCACAAAATAATCAAACCCCACTGAAACGTCATTCAGCCAAATCCCTTGGGCCAGCACTTTGCAGCACTGTAAGATATGCAGCAAAACTTTACCTCTTGCATCTTCTTTTATAATCTCATGTCTTGGTATGGAACTAATTTAAGCTTCTCTGCTCCAAATATTTTCTACCCAGCAATGTATCTCCCATTTATAACTATGGTCTTGGGAACTAACTCCTGCTCATTAGCACTGCTCCTTCCAATTCCGGCTTTCCCAATTTCTACCTATGGGACTTTAGGCAAATCACTTCACAGGCTTATAAATTTTGAGTAGAAAGGGATCATAGGGGGCATTGCCTCATTTTACAGATGAAGAAACTGAGGCCAGGATTACATAGCTAGAAAATGTCAGACATAGAATTTGAATTCAGTTCTTCCTAACCCAGGGAGCCAGGAAGTAAAGCAGTCCTCAACCTGGCAGCTGTATGGAGGATGGATTGGAAAGGAGAAAGGTTGGAGTCAGAAAGATCAGTTGAGAAACACAGGTATCTCTTACAATTTAATACATTTAATGCACTTCCTGGAACATGGAAGACAATTGATAAATGCTTTTTCATTCATTCATTCATTCATTCATTCATTCATTCATTCATTCTGTACTTGCAAATGTCTTTCACCTCAAACATAACTTGATTAAAAAGGAATTGTTGTCAGTCCTTTTTTTTCAGTCATGTCAGACTCTTTGTGACCCAGTTTGGGGTTTTCTTGGCAAAGATCCTAGAGTGGTTTGCCATTTCCTTCTCCAGCTCATTTTACAAATGAGGAAACTGAGGCAAACAGTAAGTGTCTGAGGTGGGATTTGAATGCAGGTCTTCCTGACTTCAGACCTAGCCCTCTATCCCCTGTACCACCTAGTTGCCCTTGGGGTAAAGATAATTACCTGCAAAAAAGTGTATCCCCCTACTAAGTTTCTAAATTTTTGTCAGTGTTATTTTCTATGATAAAGTATAAATCATCTTTGACTCCTCTCTATTCCTCACATTCATATCTAGTCACCAATTTGTGTTGGCTTTTCACTCCTTGATATCTCCCATGCATCTGTCCCTTCCCTTCTATTCCCACTGTAACCAGGCTGGAGAGCACAGTCATTTTCAAGTTGTCCTTGACATTCATGAGAGATGATGGTTTCTGTCCTCAACGGCAAAATATGGAACACAGAAGCATTCTGTTGCCGTTGTTGTTTTAAAGATAGTATCTTATTGTTTCCAATTACATGCAAAGACAATTTTCAACATCCATTTTTATAAGATTTTGAGTTCCAAATTTTTCTCCACTCCTTCCCCACCCCTCCCCAAGACAGCAAGCAATCTGATACAGATTTTGATTTTTTTTAATTTCAATCAAATCAATGTATTCTCAGTGCGTTTTGTTTTCCCATTAAATACACTTACAGATTACCTTCACTTCAGAGAAGTCTCTTGTAATAAAGTCAAACAGTTAAGTAAAACTAATAAGTTGGTGACTGACCTCATCTGAAAATACAGGTGACCTTCCCCATCCATAGATCTTTAAATAATATCTCACATTTACATAGTATTTTAAAGTTTGCAAAGCAAAAATTCCATCTATTTATACATGTATACATCTAAATATACATGTATCTATCTACTTTTCTATGCCCCGGGTAGGAGGAATAATTGTTATCTCTACTTTACAGATGGGAAAAATGAGGACAACAGAGGTTAAGTCCTTTGCCCAGGGTCACCAAGCTAGGAAGTATATGATGCTGGATTTGAACTCAGGCCTTCTACTACTCTGCATGTCACCATCATAGGAAATGAAGATCCATATAAGCAGCATAGAGTCAAGGAAAGAGTGCTGGAATTGGAGTCAGGAAGACATGCATTTGTATCCTGCATGGGAAACTTACTGCCATTTTATCACTTTAAGTCTCAGTTCCCCATCTATAAAATGGAGACATTAATAGTAACTATAGTGTCTACCTCATGGGGTTGTGAGGCTTCAATGAGACCATGAATTTAAAATACTTTACAATCCCTAAAGCAATAGAGAAAGGTCAAATCATAATCTGGCTTTATAGCTTTTCAGTATATCATATAACTCCCCTAGGCTAGCAAAGTGGGTACCAGGTTTGGAGGAATAGATGAAAAGGGCTTAGAATGAGCATGTCAAGGATCCCACCAAGGAAATATCCATTCTATTTATTTGTAAATATGCATTAGGGATAGAGGCTAGACCTGTAATTTTATGAGTCTAAGGCACTCTCGAGTGAAGGAATTCCCTCTACCAATGCAGGTCACCCTTTCCCCATTACCTAGTTTTATAGAGTTTCCTGGAGCACTGAGATATGAAGTGGTTTGCCCAAGGTCATAGAGCAAGTATATGTCTGGGGTGGGACTTGAACCCTAGGTTTTTTTACTTTGACTTCAAGGCCATTTTTTTCTAGCCACAGCCCCATGATTTGAGCTCCACTAAAGGTCAACAGCAGCATAGTGGAATCATTGCTTCAGTTGACACACATTCATTGGGGTATGGAAGAACCAATGTGAGGGGGGCATCCATTAGGGTTTGAATTTGGAATCATATTTTTCAAAGAATATTATAAATGGTGTTTAGATTCTATCATTTCTTTTGATATTTTGAAAGATTCATGATTGATTCTGTTTACCTTTGGCACTGAATCACTCCTAATCATTCTCTCTCTTTCTCTCTTCCCCTTGTTCTTCCCTCTCTCTGTCTCTGTCTTTCTATCTCTGTCTCTTTATCTCTTCCCCTTACTCCTTTGCCTCCTCTTCCCTCCTTCCTCTCTCTGTCTCTCTGTCTCTGTCTCTTACAGTTACACAACACTCCCACACCCCCATGCACACCACACACATCATCTGTCCTCTCAACTGCATATTTCTTACCTGTGTTTTCCTAGAAATCATCCCCAAAAGGTTTACCCAATGTATTTTCCTTCTCCTTACAGTATCTCAGAGTACCAGTGTAAACAAAAGTTGTCTATGTATTGCCACTAGCACTTAGTAGTGCTATTTGCATGAAATATAAGTTCCATTATGGGTGGAGCATCCTTCTATGGTCTAACCTAGAAACCAGGCTTCCATTTATTGTATTGTTATGAACAATGTACTTCACATTCTTAGACTCACAGCTACCTAAATCTAGGGACTTTAGGGGTTTTCTAATTCATTCCCTTTATTTTGTAGATGTGGAAATTGAGACCCAGACAGATAAAGTGTGCTGCCCCCAGTCACACAGGTAGAAAGAGGCAGAGACAGGATCTGAAGCTGTCCTCTGATCTCAGAAACTAGCATTCTTTCCAGTAACTAGCTTATAAATAACTTCTGAAACAATTCATTCAGCGAGTGACTAGACAAAGAAATGGTTGTATTAATTAGGTAAATATTCCCTTTAAATCAGATTTACATTATTAACATTTTCATAAACCCAACCCTCTCATAAGGGGTAGCTCAAAAGTCAACTCTGGCAAAGTTCTTGCCTGCATGACCAACAATTCAAATGAGTGAACATGTGTAAAGTGTTTTGCAAACCTCCAAGTTCAAGATAAATTCCAGTTATTTTTATTATTAATTCCAAAATAGTTGATTCCAAGTAGAAAAGGGCAAATAGCAGAGGCAGGCCCAGAAGGCAAGCAGTGTGCAGAGGCGGGCCCGGAAGAGGCCTGATCAGCTGGGGGAGGGGGAAGGGGGGTAAGTCGTCCCACCAACCACAAGGGCTGGGACTGGAAAGAGCAAGGTAAGAACCAAATGCAGATGCCCCTGTCCAGGACAGCAAATACTCCTGGGACTACCACTCCATAGTACAGAAATTTTTTAAAAAGCCCCTATCAGGACCTCCAACGACCAGGATGGCAGAGTGAACCCCGCCTGCTCCAACCCTGCCCCCCCCACTTAAAACATAGTAACTATTTCCCCAGGGCAAAACCCTCTACAATAAAGGCTTGGGATCCCTAGAGGAAGGGCATGGCTAGGACCCTCCCTCAAAATGGGTAGAAAGCAGACTACAAAGACAAAGACTCTGGAGTCCTACTATCCTCACAGAGAGGAACCAAACTCAGAAGGAGACAATATGGACTCCACACCCACAGCTGAAACATCAACAGGGAATGGGTCCCAAGCACAGAAAGCTCTCCTAGATGAGCTCAAAAGGAACTTTGAAAAGCAAATGAGAGAAATAGAAGAAAAAATGAATAATTTTTTCCAAACCAAAACTGCAGAATTAGAAAAACATTATAATGAAGAAAACATCTCCCTAAAAAGAAAAGTGTATGATATGTAAAAGGAGCTCCAAAAACTAACCAAGGAAAATGATTTGCTAAAAACTAGAATCAACCAAATGGAAACAAATAACTCTATGAGGAACCAAGGATTGGTCAAACAAAACAACAAGAATGAAAAATTAGAAAAAGAGGTAAAATACCACAATGGAAAAATAACTGACCTGGAAAACAGATCCAGGAGAGATAATCTGAAAATCATAGGCCTACCAGAAAATCATGATGAAAAAATGAGCCTGGACAATATTCTCTAAGAGATCATTAAGGAAAACTGCCCTGAGATACTAGAACTTGAGGGTAAAATAGAAATCGAGAGAATCCACCGGACACCTGCTGAAAGAGATCCCAAACTGAAAAGTCCTTGAAATGTTGTGGCCAAACTCCAGAGCTACCAGGTAAAAGAGAAAATACTTCAAGAGGCCAGAAAGAAACAATTCAAATATCGAGGGTCCACAGTGAGGATTGCACGGGATTTGGCAGCCTCTACACTGAAAGAGTGGAGGCAGTGGAATACAATTTTACAAAAGACAAAAGAGCTCGGGTTACAACCAAGGATCACCTACCCATCAAGACTGAGCATATTCTTACAGGCAAAGAGATGGTCATTCCATAATATAACAGAGTTCCAGACCTGCCTGATGAAAAAGCCAGAGCTCAATGGAAAATTCAACCTCCAATTATGAGATGCAAGAGCGACATAGAAAGGTAAACAAGGAAAAAACACACACACACACACACACACACACACACTGCTATTTAATAAGAGCAAAGTGTTTATAGACAAGTAGAGAGTATGAGTATAAAATACACAAACTGATGATTAAAAAATCTTATTAAGGGCTACAAAGGGACTGCAATGGAAGAAGAACAATGAATGAAGTGGAAAAGGGTAAATTATGCCACACAAAGAGGCATAAAAACAATATAGCAGAGGAAAAGAAGGGAGGGAGATGAGAATCATATGAGCTTTTTCCTCATTGGTTCTGGTGCAAGGAGGGAATAACAACCAGTTAAGCATAGAACTCTATGGAGAAGAAATGCAAAAATTATCATTTTAGAGAGAAAGAGGGGAGGGAGAGGAGCTTCACATGAGATTTGTTCCTGTCACTCTTGGTGCGAAGAAGAAATAACATACTTCATTAAGTATAAAAATATCCTAAGGGAAGTAGGAGGGGAAAAGGCTATGAAAGGGGGGAGGTAGTTAGTAGGGAGGGAAGAAGTAAGGGGGAAGAGTAGGAAAAGTGAAGGGGGCTGATAAGGGAATACTGAGGGAGGCGGTGGTCAAAAGGAAAACTGTTTAGGGGGGAAGGGAGAAGGGGGAAAATATGAGCATTAACAGGGGAGGGAATAGGATGGAGGGAAAGAAACAGATAACAATCATAACTGTAAATGTGAATGGAATGAACTCTCCCATAAAACGGAGATGGATAGCAGAATGGATTAGAAATTATCATCCTACAATATACTGTTTACAAGAAACACATCTGAAACAGAGGGATACACACAGGGTAAAGGTAAAAGGCTTGAGTAAAATATATCATGCCTCAGCTAAAGTATAAAAATGAGGGGTAGCAATCCTTATCTCAGATAAAGCAAAAGCAAAAATTGACCTAATTAAAAGAGATAAGGAAGAAAACTATATTCTCTTAAAAGGCACCATCAAGAATGAAGCAATATCATTACTTAACATATATGCACCAAGTGGTATAGCATCCAAATTCCTAGAGGAGAAGGTAAAGGAATTAGAGGAAGAAATAGATAGCAAAACTATACCTTAATCTTCCCCTCTCTGAACTTGATAAATCCAACCTCAAAATAAACAAGAAAGAAGTTAAGGAGGTGAACAGAATTTTAGACAGGATAGGTATGATAGATATCTGGAGAAAACTGAATGGGGATAAAAAGGAATATACTTTCTTCTCAGCGGTTCATGGAACATCCTCAAAAACTGACCACATTCTAGGGCATAAAAACCTCACAATGCTATGCAGTAAGGCAGAAATATTGAATGCATCCTTCTCAGATCATGATGCAATAAAAATTATATGCAATAAAGGGCCATGGAAAGACAGGCTAAAAACTAATTGGAAATTAAACAAATTAATCATAAAGAATGATTGGGTCAAACAAGAAATTATAGAAACAATCAGTAATTTCATTCAAGATAATGATAATAATGAGACAACATACCAAAATTTGTGGGATGGATTAAAGGTAGTTCTTAGGGGAAGTTTTATATCCCTGAGTGCATACATGATTAAATTAGAGAAAATGGTGGTCAACAAATTGGACGTGCAATTTAAAAACCTAGAAAAAGAACAAATTCAAAATCCCCAATTAAATACTAAGTTAGAAATATTGAAAACCAAAGGAGTGATTAATGAAATTGAAATTAAGATAACTATTGAATTAATAAATAAAACTAACAGCTGGTTTATGAAAAAAAACAATAAAATTGATAGATACTTAGTCAATATGATTAAAAAAAGAAAGAAGAAAACCAAATTATGAGCATCAAAAATGAAAAGGGTGAATCTACCTTCAATGAAGAGGAAATAAAAACAATAATTAGGAATGATTTTTCCCAATTGTATGCACATAAATTTGACAATCTTAGGGAAATGGATGAATATTTACAAAAATACAAGTTGCCCAGATTAAATGAAGAGAGGAAGTAAACTACTTAAATAACCCCATCTCAGAATAAGAAATTGAACAAGCCACCAGTCAACTCCCTAGGAAAAAGATCTCCAGGGCCAGATGGATTTATTAGTGAATTCTGTCAAACATTTAAAGAACAATTGATTCCAATACTCTACAAACTACTTGGGAAAATTAGTGAAGAGGAAGTCCTACCAAATTCTTTTTATGACACAAATATCATACTGATACCTAAATCAGGAAGAGATAAAACAGAGAAATAAAATTGTAGACCAATCTGCCTCATGAATATAGATGAAAAAATTTTAAATAAAATATTAGCAAAAAGACTACAGCAACTTATCTCAAGAATAATACACTTTGATCAGGTAGGATTTATTCCAGGAATGCAAGGATAGTTTAATATTAGGAAAACCATCAGTATAATTGATCATATCAACAATAAAACTAGCAGAAATCGCATGATCATCTCAATAGATGCAGAAAAGGCTTTTGACAAAATACAACATCCATTCCTATTAAAAACACTAGAAAATATAGGAATAAATGGAGCCTTCCTTAAAATAATAGGTAACATCTATTTAAAGCCACCAGCAAGTATTATATGTAATAGGGAGAAGCTAGAAGCATTTCCCATAAGATCAGGGGTGAAATAAGGGTGTCCACTATCAACCCTCTTATTCAATCTGTTACTAGAAATGTTAGCAGTAGCAATTAGAGAAGAAAAAGAAAACAAAGGAATCAAATTAGGCAAAGAAGAGACCAAGATATCCCTATTTGCAGATGATATGATGATATACTTAAAAAATCCTAGAGAAGCAAGTAAAAAACTACTTGAGACAATAAATAAATTTGGCAAAGTTGCAGGATATAAAATAAACCCATGTAAATCCTTGACATTCCTATATATTTCCAATGAAATTAAACAGCAAGATATAGAAAGAGAAATCCCATTTAAAGTTACTGTAGACATTATAAAATATCTGGGAATCTACCTGCCAAAACAAACCCAGGACCTATGTGACCACAAGTACAAAACACTTTTCACACAAATAAAGTCAGATCTAAGCAATTGGAAAAATATCAATTGCTCGTGGCTGTGTCAAGCTAATATAATAAAAATGACAATTTTACCTAAATTAAATTATATATTTAGTGCCATACCAATTAATTTGCCAAAAAACTTCTTTATAGAGCTAGAAAAATAGTAACAAAATTCATTTGGAAGAATAAACGGTCCAGAATATCAAGGGAATTAATGAAAAGAAATGCTAGGGATGGTGGACTAGCTATACCAGATTTCAATCTGTATTATAAAGCAGCAGTCATCAATACTACTTGGTACTGGATGAGGAATAGAGGAGTGGATCAATGGAACAGATTAGGCAGACGAGATCCAGAAGTCAACGACTATAGTAATCTATTGTTTGATAAACCCCAAGACCCTGGTTTTTGGGGTAAGAACCCACTATTTGATAAAAACTGCTGAAAAAAACTGGAATATAGTATGGCAGAAACTGGGCATAGACCATTATCTAACACCATATACCAAAATCAAGTCTAAATGGGTGCATGATATAGGTATAAAGGTTGATACTGTAAGCAGTTTTGGAAAACAAGGAATAGTTTACCTGTCAGATTTGTGGAGAGGGAAAGACTTTATGACTAAACAAGAATTAGAGAACATTATGAAATGCAAAATGGATAATTTTGACTTCATGAAATTGAAAAGCTTCTGTACAAACAAAGTCAATGTAACCAAGATCAAGAGGGATGTAGGAAATTGGGAAAGAATTTTTACAACCTATGGGGGAGAGGGGAGGGAGGGGGACAAAATGTGAAACTCAAGGAATTGTGGAATTAAATCTTGTAAACTAAAAGTAAACAAACAAATTAATAAAAAAATTAAAAAAAAAGAAAAGGGCAAATCCCCAAACCTAAATGAACTGACATTATAGTTCTGATAGCAGAAGCAGGTGAGAATAATGAGACACTAGTGCTGACCCCTATAATATCATGGAAAGCGGGACACATATGATAAGAATAAGCAAGGGGAAATGGCCCAATTTCCATTAAAAGGGGAAAAAGTATTCTTGCCAATATTTTGCTACTATATGGCAATGACCTTGATTTCTAGAAGAATTATAAGATCTTCTATTAAAGGAATGATTAATAAACATCTAGAAAAAAGAGGGCACCTTCCCAAAAGACCACCATGGCTTCAGCAAGAGCAGGTCATGCCAGACTAACTTCGTAGGCTTTGTTAAAAACGTTACTAAATGGATAGACTGGGGAGTCCTATAAGTAAGGCTAACTATAGTTTTCACCAAGTACTTAACAAAATCTTTTGTGCTGTTCTTGAGGATGAGGAGTGATGTAAGCTAGAAGGAAAATCAGGTGGGATCAGAAGTCAGACTTAAAGGATGTCAAAGTCAACCCGAAGGAGGTCTCCAATAGAGATCCCCAGTTATTGGACAATTTCAATAAGTTGGATAAAGCACCCTATATCAGATTTGCAGGTGACACAAAGTTAGGAAACACAATTAACTGGATGCCAGAGGAAGGATCCAGAAAGCTCTTGAAAAGCCAACATGATGGGACAAATGCAGTTGGAAAAAAAAAATTAGTAGGCATAAATGTGAAGTCCAAAAAGGATTCAGAGAAACAACTTCCCAAGTGTAATGCTAATGAAACATTTGACTGATTGAAAATGGGGTATAATGGGTATAGGATCAATATGTATCAACAGTGTGATATGGCAACAATCCTTAGAAATCATTGAGCAAGGAAAAGTGTCCACAACCAAGGAGGTAATAATCCTGCTGGGAGCTACCCTGGTCACATAGATCAGCATTAGGATGCTCTGGTCAGCTCCGGGCAGTGTTTTAGGAATCATACTGACACACTGGAGAAATGAGAAAAGAGGCCAACCATGATGGTGAAAAACTGAAGACCATAGCCTACATGAAACTACTGAAGGAAAGAGGGATGGCTATCATGGAAAAGAGAAGCCTTAGAGTACCCACAAAAACCATCATGAAGTGTGTAAAGGGATGTCATATGAGAGAGGAACTGAACTTGGTTTTTTTAGTCCCAGGAGGACCAGAATTAGGACCAATGGGTAGAATTTGTCCAGAGGTAAGTTTCAATATGATGTAAAGAAAAATAGCCTGAGAATCACAGCTCTCCAGAAGTGGGATGGGTTAGTCTGGCAGGTAGCACGCTCCTCTCCATTGAAAAAAGGAAAGTGGAAGGATATCTGTCTGAGATTGTACAAAAGAGTTGCTTGGGCAGTGGTGGGCTGGAGGTCCCATATGATGATGGAATTCTCTATTCTGTGATTCTCTAACCCTGTAAGAATGGCTAGTGCTGTTTCTGAAAGGAGATAATGAAAAAGCATAATTTAAGTTATTGGTCTATGCCTAAGGCAGACACCAGAAACCATACCGCAGAGCACCTTCTGCCTCCAGTGCCCACTCTCTATGTTGGTGACTGCCCTTCTTAGAACATTGTCTCAGGGGACAATGTTGGCAGCTAGGTGCTGCAGTGAATAGAGCACTGGCCCTGGAGTCAGGAGGATCTGAGTTCAAATCCGCCCTCAGACACTTGACACTTACTAGCTGTGTGACCTTGGGCAAGTCACTTAACCCCAATTGCCCTCCAGAAAGCAAAAAACAAAAAGGAAACCAAACCTTCTCCAGCCCACATGCTTCACTGGCCTCCCTCCTTTCTATCCACCTCAGTTACAGCATATGTTCCACCTGTTTTGTGCTGTACATGTAAATGTACTTTCTCTTACTCCCTTCTCTCCAGATCTGGAACCATGAGCCATGATTAGACCGATTTCACCATTCTTCCTGGATGGGGTGAGTTAATCTATTCCCAATGTCCCTGCTCATTACTCCCTGCCCAGTACCCTTACATGTATTTTTTCCATTAGATTATTCTTCTCCTTGGAGGCAGGGACTGTCTTCTTATATGCCAGGCAGTAGAAGACAAAGAGGATTCTAAGCTCAGCTCTTAGCTGTGTGCCTGGCACACAGTAATCACCTAATAACTGCTTCATTTTTCACTCATTCATTCAAAACTCTTTTCTCTACCACACTGCTTTAACATGCAGTGGACTAGTATAATTGTTACTGAAACCTAAGAGATTACACGAGTATCTGATCAAAGACCCACAATATGCTAAGAGCTCTAACAAAATATAGACTTACAATCCTAAAAGCACGAGCTCCTGGCTTGAGAAAGGAAGAGCCCTCTCTCCCCATATCTCACACCTAAAGAATTTGGATAATTGCAAATTTCATTTGTGTCTCTCTAACACAATAGTGTTCCAGCTATATTCCATCATTTATCCAAAACACATTGGTTGGCTGAGCTCTTCAGGCCTTTATATCCTTTTTCTGTTTTTGTACCCATCACCAAAGGAGTCGGGTCAAGCTGATGACCTCTCCATTTAAGTGGCCTCTCCTGTATTATTCTAGTCTGCTCAGTGGTTAGAGTGAAGTATTAATGAGTTCAAGTTCTTGACTTCTGGCCCATGTGGGACAATTAACTTCTCTCTGTTCTTGAACTACAGAACAGACATATCTAACCTCTTGGGAAATATAGTCACTGATAGTGTAGAGATGGATTCGCACAAAAAAAATTTAATATCTTACAGGGTATGAAAATGGATAAAAGATGAAGGGCATGTGCACTGGTAGCAGAAGTATCCATGAAATGTTAAAAGGTTCAAAGGAATACCCAAAGCCCATTCTCTAGATCTTCACTCTGAGCCAAGCAATGTGCTGGGAATTGGGCAGACAGAGACCATAATGAAGTAGTCTGTTTTCTCAAGGACCTGAGAAAATAAAACAAAGAACAACCAATGGCTGCTTTCAAGGACCTTACATTCTATGGGGAAGACAACATATGCATAGGTAAGTAAAAGCAAAATATATGCAGATATTTCAAAGTTCATTTTTTTTGGAGAGGAGGACCAGTAAAAATTAGGAGATTTAGGAAAAGCCTAGTATTTGAGGAGGGGGACTGGGAACTAAGCCTCAGAAGAAGTCGAGCATCCAGAAGATGGAAGTAAGAACATGCCAGCCATGGAGCACAGCCTAGGCAAAAACACAGAGGAGGGAGATGGAATATCAGTATAAGGAACAGCAGACTGGCCAATTTGGCTAGAATTTAGAGTACACGTCAAAGAGTAATGTGAAATGGGTCTGGAAAGACAGGCTAAGGCCAAAGTATGAAGAGCTTTACATGTGAAAAAGAAGAGTCCGTCTTTCATCCAAGAGGTAATGTCGAAGAAGACCATGATATCAAGGAAGTGACGCCATGACATACACGTGAATTGGATTTAAGTGAGGGAGAGATGTGCAAAGTCGCCAGCCTCCCTCCCCCCTCCAGAGTCATCTGGCTCCAGGTATAGATTGGGACACCTAGAGATGGTCCAGGATGCAGGGAGCCATAGAAAATCCTTGAAGAGGGAAGTGGTGTGGTTAAGGATTTATGGAAAAGCATCAACAAGAATCACAAAGAAAATAATATTAATAAATATGTATAATATATTCATATATGATAATATTTGTAGAACACTCGGAGGTTTGGATAGTGTTTTACAAATGTTATATCCTTTTATCCTCTCAATAACATTCGGAGGTAGATGCTATTATTATCCCTATTTTATATATGAGAAAACTAAGACAGAGATTATGTGAGTTGTCCAAGATCACACAGATAGTAAGAATTTAAATCCAGATTTGAACTCAGGTCTTCCTGACTCAAAGCTCAGCACTCTATCTACTGCACTACTTAATAGCCTAAATATTTATTAATTGAAGGAGGAAGAAAAAAGTAATATAAAAATAAACGTTTGTAGCTAAAAAAAAATCAGCAAGTATTTAATGAGTACCTGCTAGGTACTGTGGGTAAGAAAGTTTAAAAGGAACAGTCCTGCCCTCAAGAAGCTTAAATTTTATCAAGGGAAACAACATAAACTCCTTATAAGCATATAGAAATAAATACTGAACTTGTGATCTCCTTGGTATAAGGATGTCTCAGCAAATACCATCCTCTATTAGGGCAGGTTGGGTCCTTCTGTACAATTCCTAGAGTTGCCTAGAACATGGGACTTAAGTGACCTGCCTCTGGCCAGTACATTACAGAAGCAAGCCTTGAGCTTAGGTATGAGCAAAGCCCTGGCTGGGAGGTTAGAAGCAGGGACCAGGGGGTGGGCAATGAGAGAATTCTAAGAGCAGGAGAGAGGTAGGGATGTGTATTCTAGTCCTGGGGTCTTGGCTGACCAAGGGTCAGTCACTCCTTGTACTTAGTTGTTGGCCACCTTTCCTTTCCCAGTCCTCCTTAATCTGAATGTCTTCCCGGTGTGGATTATCTCCAAATTATCTCGTTTATATTTTGTTTCTACAGAGTTGTTTGTCTGTTGTCTCCCGGCATTAGATTGGGAGCACCTGGAAAGCAGAGACTGTCTTTTGCCACTATTTTTACCTCTCAAACTCTTAGAGCAGTGTCTGGAATATAGTAGGAGCTTATTAAATGCCTACTTTTTTTCTTTTTGACACTATCCAAGGGTTAGTATGTCTGAATGTTAGGCTGACTGGCTATTTACTTATTTATTGATGGAGTAGGACTGGGATTCTGAGGCTTAATTTAGCAGATTTTTCCATAGTCACATATTAAGCTTGATGTCCAAATACCTCTGTTTATCTTGTGTGATGAGAAATTCTATGCACTAGCCCCCTAGGTAGAGAACATACCCATAAAAGGCAGGTATCAGGCAGGCACCTTCCAATGAATCACTCAAAGTAGGACGACTGGGCTCTTAGTCACATGCTTCGAAATTGAATTGAGTATTGACAGGCTGTCAAGTGCCCCAGCTAATACCTTGCTCTCTAAATTAGCTCTGACTACTGGATTTTATCACAAGTTCACAAGTAAAAATATGCTGAATTGGAACATTTGGGGGTCTCGGAACCAGAGGATGCTGAAATACACTGCAACTTTATCAAACTCATTTCTGTCTCACTTTCATTAATAAAAAGCTTTTAATCCAAATGTCCCAATGCTTCTCCCCCTAAATCAATCAATCAGCAAATATTTATTAATAACCTGCTATGTACCAGGGACCGTACTTAAGCACTGGGGACACAGAGAGAGGCAAAAGATAGTTCTTGCCCTCAAGGAATTTACAATCTAATAAGGGACACAGCATGCAAATGAACATAGACGAGCAAGCTACATACAGGAGAAATAGGAAATAATGATGCAATGTGTTTTTAAACTTTCTTTTAAAAAATGAAGCCTGAATGATTCTAGAAGAGGCTGTTACTTCTCTTATCACACACTTGCTTGATGATATTGAGTATAACTTTCCTATAGCCAGAATGAGACACAGTAGAAATCTGGCAAACAACAAAGCTAGTAATGAAAACACTGGCAGCGTGCTCTAGCATCAGGGACATTGGACGAAGAATGATAAAAATCTAGGTCCAAGTTTCAGCATTACTGCTGCTGAGCTGTCAGATCTAAGGTGAACCTCTTACCTCGTAAACCTTAACATCTTTGAGGTTTGATATAGTGGGAACAGTGATGTGCTAGGGCTTGGTAGATAGAGACTTGGACCCAAAGTTTAGAAGATGTGGACTCAGATCCTACCTGCTGCAAATATGTGACCCTGGGCAAACCATTTAACCCTTGATGCCCTGGGCCAATGTTTCAAATTCAATCAGAAAGAGGGGCCTCTAGTCCATACATAAAGATGTCTTTAGGTCACATAGAGACTTGATTTTTAAATGAAATATTATCTATGTCCTATGGTATTTTTATTTATCTTATTAAATATTTTCCAATTATATTCTAATCTGGTTCAGGCTGCACTTGGGACTGCTTTGGGCAGCAGGGTTTGACTCCTCTGGTCTGAGACTACAAAATGCAGAGAAGGTGCTCACCTGCATTACTGGGGGGAATTTCCGCAGCAGGGAGTTCTCTATATTAATGAAATCAGAAATTCAGTTCCCATCCCTTTGATGGTGATAATAATAACTAATAAAAAATGTGTCACCTACTACATGTGAATATTCTGGGAATCAAAGCAAATAAGTAAAAGTGAGTTTTTTAGCCAGAATGTTGTAAAACATAAAGACAGATGATTATTAATACTTGACAAGTAAAATATAATATGATATAATAAAAGAGTGAGACAGCAGAGGGGAGGAGGAAGAGTTGGCCTGAAAGCCAGAAGATCTGACCTGTGTCACCCTGGGCAAGTCATTTAATCACTCAATGCTCGGGCTCCCTCTAAGACCAGAAGATGCAGAGAAGGTACTCACCTACAGTAGATAGAGGGAGTTTCTCATAATAATGAAACCATAAGATTAGTCTCTATCCTATTAATAGATCATAGAATCAGAGAATAAGAATAAGAGTAATAATAATTCAATATATTTTATATCTGTATACATAAATATATGTACATGTATGCACACATATATGCATACATACACATATATGTGTGTATACACATAAATACATACACACACTATAAGGTTTGCAAAGCACTGAAGTTATTTCATTAGATCCTCACACTGACCCTGGGATGCCTGTGCTAGTGGGATCCCTATTACATAGAAGAGGAAACTGAGGCAGACAGGGGCTCAATGACTTGCCCAGGGTTCTGCACCTAGAAAGTATCTGGAGTTGGAATATGACCCCAGGCCTTCCTGGCTCAAGATCCATGTATCCAATAAAGTACCACCAAGCTGCCACATGGTGGGGGTGGGGTGGGGGTGCGTGATTCTATACTGATGGACCACAAGTAAGGCAAGTGTAGTCTGGCCATAATCATCCCAATTCTTTCTTTTCCACTTAACATAAATTCCCAATGCTTTGCACACCCAAAATGTCAGATATCTATGTTTCCCAGATTGCTTTGCCAAAGCCAGCTCTGACTTCATCTGAATGATCACACTGACATCAAGGCTTTTCCTTGTGTACCTACTATGCATTGAACATGACAACCAGGGTAAGATCGATTTAAAAGCTGAAAGACAAGGTTAGGGATAGAAACTCCTGCTTTCAGGGAGCTTGGAATCCAGGGGGACAAGCAAGGCCTTTGTAAGGGCACTTAACCAGTCCACAAGGAGAGGGTCGACATGGTCGGGAGCTTCTTGACCTAGAATCGAACCTGCCCACGGATGATCCAGACTTAGAATTTTCAAATGCCACCAAGTCCCTTCATACCAATGGAACCTGTTAGTCATTGGCCTACTTTCTGGCTAGAGATTCCAGTCAAATAGACATGACTCATGCTTAGTGAATTTACTGAACTATAATTTACTGGTCTTAAAACAGAGGTCACAGAGAGGATGCATGCACCCCAATCCTAACGCATCAGAGCACGTCTGCTTTGGAGACCCAGGGGGGCATGAGTCCCACCAGGAATTGGTCAGTCCTCCTTGAGCCTAGGCCTGACCCCCAGGCCTCACCGCTCCCTAAGAAAGATATTCCTTTACACTAGGGTGTCATCAACTTGTCAAAAAGGCCTAAACAGTGGCCCAGTTTAAGGTAAGAAACAAAAAGAAAACCCTGCTACACCATAAATATTCAGTTGTAAAGTCCAAGGTTCCCAATTCCAAGTCCGCTATTCCAGTTCCCCTGTTATTTGTAGATAAAGAAGTGTCATATTGTGACTGAGTGCAGTGCACGAGCACATGTGAGTGGACAGTTTCCCTTTCCCAGGTCCCAGTCTATGTCCCTTATACCCACATTTAAAAGTAACCTTGCTCCACAGCTTTGTATGAGTAGAACTGGCCTGGGGGCTCCTTGAGGGAGGCTATGTTGGTCCTCCATTCTCAAAGAGGACCATGGCATCAGGGAAGGGTGACATGAGCTGAAGTTGACTTTGATTGGAGTGAGGGAAGGCTGTGCAAGGTCACCAGCCTCACTGTCTCCTCCAGAGCCATCTGGGTCAAGTGACCTGATATTCATCAGCATGACTGGAGATGATAGGGGCGGCCAGGTGGCTCAGTGAGTAAGAGCACCGGTTCCAGTGTCGGGATGACCTGGATCAAATGCGGGCTCAGATACTCAGCACCACACCCAGAAATAACTGGCCGTATAATCTTGAGCAAGTTACTTAACCCAGATTGCTTTAAAAAAAAAAAAAGAATGACTGGAGATGGCCTGGAATGCAGTGGGAGACGCTGGCCTTGTAGGCTAAGGTCTTTTCAGGTTCTCACTTGGAGTCAGGTAATACCCATTTAGTAAATAAAAGTCTAGGAAAAAGAAGTGAGTCAAGGAATGGACCTTTTAATTTAAAAAATTCAACCTGGAAGGGGAAAACCCTTGGGTTGCTGGCCAAAAGAGAAATAGTTACCATTGACATTCATTCTGAGACAGGAGGGTCCAAAATATAGCCTATTGTGGTCCAATCTATGAGCTTCAGAGAGAGAGGGGTTTAATGCCTGGTCTTTGAGGAAAGAGACAGAAAGAAAGGAAGAAAGACAGGAAGGAAGGAAGGAAGGAAGGAAGGAAGGAAGGAAGGAAGGAAGGTAGG
>NW_027185852.1:9794936-9825826 GCF_028583685.1 Petaurus breviceps papuanus
AGGAAGGAAGGAAGGAAGGAAGGAAGGAAGGAAGAAAGGAATCTAGTCAGTAAACCCCAAGTTAATTGGGCAGCTTCCTGTCCTCAGAATTTACCTTCCTTTTGAGAGGGGAGAGAGGGAGGGGGAGGCGGTGATCTAAGTTACCCAACTTGCTGGGTCCCCATTCAGGGAGCTCAGACTCCTCACAGGTTGTGTTTGTCCTTCGTTTTGGAAGAGGACCCTGGCATCAGCCAAATGATGACGTGACTTGTAGTTGACTTTGATTTAAGTGAGGGGGGGGAGAAAAGCATTTTGACAAAGGACCAAGAACAGGGGCCTCTGGAGTCTGAGGACAAAGATTCAGATCTCATTTCTGATATTTACTGCCTGTGAAGGTCACTTTGGCTCCCTGAGCCTCAGTTTCCTCATCTGTAAATTATGAGGTTTGGACCCAATGCACTTTGATATCCCTTTCTGCCCAAGGTCTAGGATGCCAGAGTTTGTCAGCCAGCACTGCTTTGGCCCAAATCAGAACTCTGCTCACTGGGAATGCTGAATTCCTTGGCCTGGGGAAGTGCCCCTGAACCCAGGGCTATCACCCAGCTCCATGTGACTTGAGACCTTCCCTGCGGCCAGCTCAGTTTACCTCTTCCTTTAGCCTTCTTCAGGAATCCGTGAAGATGTCTGCGGACCCTCACTGGTGTGTGATTCTACACTGAGGTTGGAAACCACTGCCATAGACTAATATTTTATTGTTGTATCTTTCTGTCCTTGAAAGGCTCCCAGATCCAAAGTGCGTTTATTAAACCCTGGATGTGATGATCTCTTAAGTTCTTTTCAGCTCTTAAGAGAGAAGGATTCTGTGAAAATTGCTGGGTATTTATTACAGCTGGGACTTTCAAACATGCCCTTTGGGTGATGGCATAGTGGCTCAGCAGTCATCTTATCAGGGATGCAGCCTAGGCAGTCTCCGAATGGTCTTATCATCACACACTCAGCCTTTCTTGAAAAACTGACTCTTTCACCTGCACTTGGCCAGGGGAGGTACCAAATGATGCCCTGGGACAGGGGCTGCTGGGGGAGAAAAAATACAAACATACACAAAGACACAATTTTCCCCGAAGCTTTCTTCCTACACCGTAACAGAGAAAAAGGTGCAAAGAAGCCTTCACACAGGGGAGCAGTGCAGCTGGGCAGCTTAGTGGATAAGGCACTGGAAATGGAATCAGCAAAACAGGAGTTCCAATCTGACCTCAGACACATCCCAGCTTTGTCACCTGGGCAAGTCACTTTACCTCTGTTTGCCTCCATTTCCTTATCTGTAAAATGGGGCTAATAATAATACCTATAGCCTAAAGTTGTTGTGAGGATTAAATGAGAGAATATTTGTGAAGAGCCTTGCAGATGAATGCTATATAAAGTCTAGTGCTTATCATTCTATTTTTATTTATTACTATAATATTATTTATTCATATATATATATGTTGTTTTATAGGTCACATTATTATTTATTGTTATTATTTTCTGGGAGCTTTTTCTAGGGGATCTCAAGCAATGTAATGAAACTGTTCCCCAAACTTAAAGACTCACCTGTATTTGGCCCTTCCTGTTAAATGATATAAAACTAAAGATGCAAAGCGTGGTTTCCTCTCTAAGGAAGGCAAGTGCTTGTCCTGCCTCCCACTTAGAGACTGATCCTAGCCACAGTTCCTCTTGGGACAGCAGCACCTGACCCACCTAGGGGTCAGGTAGCTTTGTGTATGGGGCACTGTATATGGTATCATGAAGACCAGAGTTCAAACCCTGCCTGAGACAGCTGTGTGGCCTTCACGAGTCAGAGACTCACTCTGGTCTTCAGGCTCCTCCTCTGTAAAATAAGGGGATTGGATACATAGTCTCTAGGGTTTACTCCAGTTCTAAATCTATGATCCTATGATGCAAATTAAATGAAGGAGAAACAGGAAAATCAAATATATAAGAACCACAACAATGGAAATGGGGTGGGGGAGACAACAAAACGACAAAAATTAAATGGTGGGAAATGTTTATAACTGAGATTGACCCCAAATACGAGATACGAGAAAATGCCCCTTTTCCACTTCTTTGCAGAAGTGGAGGGCGATGGGTAGGGAACACTGACTCTAACCTCAGACTTTTCTTAATGTGTTAGTCTGATAAACTCTTTTCCTCCTCTTTTTCATCCTTTATTCTAAAGCATTCTCCTTTCTCCTTTTCTTGATGCTCCTCCAGGTTGGCGCCAGACCGTCCCCTTCTGTGTCCTCCCATTTTCTCACTGTTACCACATTGATCTAATTTTCACTGTTGAAGGGAAAACCCAACAACTTGGATTAGCATCACCCTAACACCCTTAGCCCAGAGCAGAGGAAACCACAGAATCACAGAGCGAGCAAAGCTTACAAGGTACCTGACTTCCACACCAGAATTTCTGTTCAAAATCATCCTCTACGACAGGTACCTCCAGAGTTAGCATCTCCAACTGACAGATGAGGAAAATGGGAATGAGAGAGTTAAGTGATGGTCATACAGCTCGTTACAGTCAGAGGAGG
The DNA here is from genome assembly GCF_028583685.1 of Petaurus breviceps papuanus. Lineage (NCBI taxonomy): Eukaryota > Metazoa > Chordata > Mammalia > Diprotodontia > Petauridae > Petaurus > Petaurus breviceps. The sequence goes on from NW_027185852.1 coordinate 9,797,483, forward strand.
GATTTGATATCCTCTTTGCCTTCCTGACTTCAAATTCACCACTCTGGTCACTCTTCCAATTGCACTCATTGATTTAGAACAAGGGCCCAATAATAATGCCAATTATTCCCATTTTGGAGAACCACCAAAGAAGAAACCTCAGACGTCATCTAGTCCAACATTCTAGGACTGAATTTCATCAACAAAACAAGGGTATGTTAAGTGCCCGCTGTGTGCCAGGCTATGTTCTATTCTCCTACAGCTTGAAGACTTCAAATGAGGGCGTACTCACTACCTCTCAAGGAAGCCCATTTTACTTTTGGGTCGCTCTAGTTGTTGTTTTTAATATTATTTTTTTTAATTCTTTTTAAAATTTTTGACTTCCAAATCCTCCTCTTCCCACTCCTCCCCCATTCATTGAGAAGGCAAGCAAAATGATATCAACCATACATGTGAAATTATGGAAAACATATTTTCATATTAGCCACATCACAAAAAAGCAAGAAAAATAAACAAAGAAAACTGTACTTTAATTTGCACTCAGAGTTCATTAGTTCTTTCTCTGGATGTGGATAGCATTTTTCATTATGAGTCCTTTGGAATTTTCTGAGATCATTGCATTGATCAGAGTAGCCAATTCTTTCACATCAATCATCATTACAATATTGCGGTTACCGAGTTCAATGGCATCCTGATTCTGCTCATTTCACTTTATATTACTTCATACAGGTCTTCCCTTGTTCGTTTGTTTTTTGAAGCCATCCCCCTCATCTTTTTGTACAGTACAATAGTATTCCATCACAACATATCCCACATCTTGTTCAGTCATTTCCAAATTGATGGGCACCATCTCAGTTTCCAATTCTTTGACATCATGAAAAGAGTTGCTATGAATATTTTTGTATATATGGGTATTTGTTCCTTTTTCTTTGATCTTTATGGGGTATAGACAATGTTGGCATTGATGGGTCAGATAATAAACACTGATAGATCTTTGGGCAGAGTTCTAAAGTGATCTCCATTTGAGGTGGTACCTCAGAGTTGTTTTAAATTGCATTTCTCCAATCAATAATGATTTAGAGAATTTTTTTAATATGACTACAGATAGCTTTGATTCCTTCTTCTGAAAACTACCTATTCATCAATTTATCAATTAGGGAATGGCTTTTTAAAAATAAATTTGACTCAAATCTCTATATATTTGAAAAAAGTGGTCTTTAAGAGGGAAGATTACTGTAAATATTTTTGATATTATTTCGTCATTTATGATACCTTTTTATCAAAATGTAGTATCCTTAACTTGAGGCAACTAGATGGCTCAGTGGATAGAACACTGGGCCAAGAGTCAAGAAGGTCCTGAGGTCAAATTCAGCTTCAGGCATTTATTAACTGTGTGATCCTGGGCAAGTCACTTAGTCTCTATTTGCCTTAATCCACTGGAGAAAAATGATAAAGCATCTTTAACAAGAAAACTCACGGACAGTATGGTCCACAAGGTAATGAAGAGTTGGACATGATTTAACAACAGTTTCCCTGATTATCTCTTTTAATGAGTTCTCTTTTTGCTTTTGTTTTGTCTGAGATTATTATTTCTACCCCTTCCTTTTTTTTACTTCAGCTTAAGCAGAATAGATTATGTTCTATCTCCTTATTTTGACTCTGTGTGTGTCTTTCTGATTCAAGTGTGTCTCTTGTAAACAACATATTGTTGGATTCTGGTTTCTAATCCATTCTGCCATCTGGTTCCATTTTACAGAGCTCATCCCATTTACATTCACAGTTATGATTACTAACTGTGCATTTCCCTCTATTCAATTTCCTTCTGTTTATCCTTCTCTTTCTCTCTCTCCTCCCTCCTCAAAAGTTTGTTTTGCCTCTAACCACTGTCTCTGTTAACCTGCCCTCCCTTTTGTTATCCCTCCTCTTTCTCTTACTCCTTCACCTCCTACTTCCTAGTTGAGTAAAATAGATTTCTATACCTGATTGAGTAGATAGATAAGATAGATGTGTCAGCTCTGTGTCTAACACACACACACACACACACACACACATTGCCCTCTTTAAATGAATTTCAATGAGACTGAGGTTGAAGCATTGCCTGCCACCACCAGCCCTCCCAGTGTAAAAGCTCTTCCTTTCACGTGTCTTTTATGAAAGCTCTACCTGTAAAGAAGTTTCTTTTTTCTTTCTGTAAATGCTTCCTTGCAGATTCTACCCAGTTTTCCTCCTTTTGCTCCTGTGTATCTGTGAAATGAGGAGGTCAGACTCATTGATTTCTATAGTCCTTCAAGTTTTAAAGCTATGATCACCTAATCCTGAATCCCAACCCACAAGAGTAAGAGAATTTTTTTGTAGTGGTTTTATAATGTAGATAAGGCTCTAAGATATATCACATGTTAAAGGTCAAGAAAATGGGGGCTCAGAGAGGTTGACTAGATGACACAGCCAGTTAATACCCAAAGCAGAATTCTCCAGCAGGTGCTCAGACTCCAAACCTGGCACTTTCTCCACCACACCAAGCTGCCTCCCTCCATGTGGGAACTATGTCTTAGGTACATAGGTCGTTGTCATAATAGATTACCCATCAAAACTCTCAATTGCCCCATTCCCTATCTTCTTCACATTCTACCTTTGGCTAATTTTTGCTAGGTTTTTTCCTTTTATTTAGAAGCAATGCAGCCAAAGGTGCCCACAGGCAGAAATGCTCAGGTCTGCTCTCAGAATATGCTCTTTTACAGCTTTAGTGGGAATGGTTGGCCCAGCTTGCTGAAACAATGCCCAAATTCTTATGTAAGAATAACAACAGCAACAATCCCTCTCTCTAACCCTCTCATCTCACACTGCTGCTACCTGCTGATGATCAGGGGCTTCCAGAAATAAATAGGTTTTTGCCTGTTTAGTCTCTCAAGTTCACGGTCCAACACAATGAAATTCATTTGCTCCAAAGTCCTGATTGGTTCCATGTTAGATACCCCACCCCCTTCTTCTTGTCATATTCAAGCAAAAGAAACCCAAGAGCTTATGAGCACCCCTCCCTCCCCCTATCTTACAGCAATTAACTTTGGTTCTGCCATCCCCTACTTGCAAGGCAAGCAGGATTCTTTCTGCCTTTCTGTGGGAAGGAAGAGAGAACCTTAAAGAATGCAATTAGAGCAGCTTTCTATTACCAAGGCCTCTCCTGGGCCAGATCAATAAATAGCTAGCATTCTCTGCCTCTCACTACAGAAGTAGAAAGCAGATTTGAGGCATGGCTAGCTAGAGGGGAAAGGTCTAGGGTCTAAATGTGAAGAAACAAAACAAAGGTCAACCAAAGAGACCACAATTTAAAGTGCATTCGGGCAAGTTACTATAAAATATAGACATTGTTGGAGTTCAAACAGAACTAAAAGACCTTTACAGGATAATGGGATAAGCCAATATGCTGAAAGAAACAGACCCTTTTGGAGGTTCTTTTTAAGGGAAGGCCATTGACTAAATTGGACACACTCAAGGGAACACGAAGTATAAGGTGGGGGTGATGAGAGAAGGGTCACCCCATCAGGGGCCAGGAATGATACCTCCAAACCACAGTAGCTCACCCAACCCCAAATCTGGGGCCAGGACTGACAGCTCTAAGTTAGGCCAGCCCAGAAACCCTTTCCAAATCTCCCCATAAAAACAAACAAAACAAAACAATCCACTGAGGCCTGGGATTGACAGCAGTGAGGCAATGTGGTCTGGCAGATAAAGTAACGGAAATTAGGATGGTATTGGTTCAAACCCAACCTCTGATACTCCTAAGCTGTATGATACTGGACAAGTCACTTAACTTCATGAGCCTTGGTTTCCTTATTCATAAAATGAGGGGTTTCTATTAGTAATGCATGAAGATCTCAAAATCTATTCCTGAGTTCAAATCCTGCCTCCGATGTGTGACCTTAGGTAAGTCACGCAATCTCCCTAGGTCTGAGTTTCCTTATCCATAAAGTAAGGGAGTTAACAATATGACTTCTAAAGTCCTTCCTAAGCGTATTGAGGCCATCCTTCCAGGATGCGTTTCAGGCTATGACAATAGAAAGGTTTTTGTCTCTGCTTGTATCCCTGTGCTTAGCCCGGGATGCAGGAAGTGTTTATTGGCCGAATCCATGATGGTCTTATGAGAACATGTTCCCAGTACTTATGGGCCAGATAGATTTTTCCACCAAACTTTTCCTAGGAACCCTGGATTTCCCTTCCCTTCAGGGTCACTCAGGGATCAGAGTGTTTCCCAGAGGTGGGTAGAGTCCAGCTTAGATAAGTCTGATTGTTTTCCCACCCTTGAGGGCCCAGACAGGGAGTTCCTAATCAGCAAGGAGCTCGACTATTCTAGCCTTGATATTTCTAAACATAGGAGATCTAGCTGTGGGATGGAGTGGTTTTTAGAAAAGAAAGAGAGCCTGAAGGAAAATGTACCAGACAAGAAGAAGGGGTATGACAAGGGTGTAGACAGCTTATTGAATGGAAAAAAAGCCCAGGACAATAGATGCCTTTTCAAATCCTTGAATTTTCTCCTTTTCTTTGGCAATCATTTCAAACTGCCTTCATTTCCATGTTATTTCTTATCATACCCTCCAACCCCAAAAGAAGATGCCACTCACCCTCTGTTTTGACAATGAGTTCCTACAGATGATCTACAGCATAAATTACTTTGTAGAAGCAGAAAATCCTGTACCACTTCCAGAAAACAATGTCAACTTTGAGCGCTCTAAATATAGGAGCACTGGGCACAGAGACGTCAGTGGTTTAAAGAGAGACATCCTAACTTACCCCAAAAGACAGAAAGAATATAACCATCACCTCTGTACATCGCAAATCTTCTTACCAATCTTTATCCAAATAGAAACAAAATAGGATCTGCCAGCATCCTTTTTGACAGAAGATGATGGGGGTGATGACCAATCACTCAAAGCCCACACCTTTATCTATGTCTTAGAGATAGAGGGAGAGGCAGAATAGGGGAAGTAACTGAATGCCAGTTAAATCACAAAAAAACCTATTCCATATTAACAAAACATAGGACACATCACCTGAAGACTGCCATAAGAATTGAAGACTTCATCCTAAAAGGATCATGACGATTGAGAGATGTTCTTATATGGCATGATAAAGAACTTAGAAATTTTAAGAAAATTTCTGGATTAAATAAATGCTATTTCACCTGGCAAGAGTAAAGGCTAGAAAAGAGATACATGGCCTTGGAATTGTCTAATGTAGCCAATAATATATATGGTGCATTTATATACACTAAGTTATGTACACACCTCCCCATTTGAATGTATAGAGTTTTCCAGTGCCAAATACAATGTTTTACATGTAGTAGGCACTTAATAAATACTTGTTGACTTTGAGGCAAATATGATTTCATTTCTGTTGTTCTGTCTCCAGTACCTAGCACAGCTGTTGATAAACTTTTTGACTAACATGCAAAGGGAAAACCAATAGACCCTCCCCAGTGGTTCAAAGTCACATGGACCCAACCAATATATAGCAACACAACATCAAACACCTGGATGTGTATAGAAATAGAGGGGTTCCCTAGAGTTATACAAGGTTCTTTAGAACACGGTAGCCATGAGGTTACATATAGTTAATTTATGAGGGAATTAGTGAGTTAAATTATGAGGGGGAAAATGAGCAAATTTGAAAAAAAAATATTTTTGTCTCCCTATTGAATACTCAGAATCTCCGATCTCTGTGGAGAAATGGATGTCAAGCATAGTTGCTTTCAGAAATGGAAGGTTTAGGATGGCAACACCAAACTTGTTCATCACAGTTAGAAATTATAGGTGGGTTTTCCCTCAGAAACCAGATTTAGTCACCAGTGAAGATCACGCAAAGAAATAGTGAAAACTTAGCAACATTGTTCAGACTAAAAAAATGTTATACTTACTGAAAACTAGCTAACCCATGACCTGGCAAGTAAATGATTAGGAAGAGGATCTTTTTTTCACAATCCTCTGACTACAACACTTCCAAATGCTCTGGAGAGTTACACAAACACACTGACCTAGAACATGTCCATTCACAAAGACCAAACTGCTGTTCAAAAAAGCCCAGACACAATATTGATGCAGAAAAATTTTAGAGAAACATTTTTATAGATATTTCCATGCTAAATTCTTATATTCTTCAAGTTAAATGGATTGAAAAGCTTTCAAAATACAGAAAACTCTCAGAGGAAATCAAAAGCCAGGCAGAACACTATGAACTCTAGATCATCTTCATCCCCCTACCTGCTGCTGGAGATGAATTGAGGATGCTTTCAGTGTGACTACATTAAATTAGCTCAGGTCCTAATATTTTAAATTCAACTACAAAAAGTAGTTATTTTATCTACCTGTACAATAATCCATAAAATATTAAATGTAAAAGAATAATACCAGTTCTAGGACTCTTTCTATCTCAATTCCATTTACTAAGATTTGAATGAGAAAAAAATAAATTTTCATAGTATAAATATAGACAAGAAAGCATCCTTGAGAATTCAACAAATAAACTGGGAGCATCAACAAAGTTTGTCTGAACATAACATTGATCAATAATAAGTTAAGAACATCTTTGATGGATTTTTTTCATACTGAGCACTCATAGTCTTTAGTCCACACACAGTGAAAAACTTTCAAAATATAGAGACCTGGTAAGAACATTCCACCTGGACTAGAGTCTATTGAATAGAAAAGAAAATGGCAACATAAAAGACTACTTCTATCTGAACCCCACCAAAATATGTAAAAAGTGAGATTAATAGTAAAAACAAGAATCCGAGTGTTGGGAGCTGGGATTTCATTAGGATAGGAAGCCAAAGTGTAAAAATTCCTTTTAAAAATGCAGATCAGCAACCCTTCCGCAATGTCCAGTCAGAGACATGTGCCACGGGCACTGGCAGATTTGATCATTTGCCCAGCATTGCGCAGCCAGAAACATCATCGGGACTTTAGGATCCAGCTAGCACAACACTCACATTCTTAGAGGAGCAATATGAGAGGTAAAGGCAGTTTAGGAAACTTCTTCAAGATCACGAAGAAATAGACACCAGAAAGAGGATTTGAACCTGGATTCTCTGTTTCCAGAAACATTTTTTTGTCTTTTTCCCATCTCACTACACTGCCAGGACATAGCCAGATCCATACCCAGAGTCAGACATAGCCAGATCCCTCAATTTCTCCCAATCTGAGTCTGCCTTTTTGTTTTCTCTGACATCGCAATAACTATCATTAATATAGTGGCTTGAATTTTGCAAAGCATTTACACAATTATCTCTATAGCCAACTATCAAAACATGCCACGATAAACAATACACAATACAGTTGACAATACACAAGTCTCTCCAAAGCACTGTGGAAAATGCCCTCAATGAAAAGGTTGCCCATCCATTTTTCCCTTACCCGGTCATGCCCCAGCTCCCGCAGCAATCTGTGTATTACAGGAAGCAACATTAGAGAGATTCCAAAGCATATGGCTCACCCTGAGCCAATCCACTCTGAGAAATCTCATTTTAAGGCTAACCATTTATGTTTGATGAGCACTTAGTCCTGGGTATAAATGGGAATCTCTTACAGTATATAAAGAAAAATGCAAATTGTGCTATCTATGCATGCATTTCTGTGCTTCCCATCACCATGGCACCTAAATGATGAGAAATCGGGGGCTGGCGAGGATAGTCAACTTTGAAAAGTCGACAATGAGGAGCTGCAGCAGCTGTACCCAATCTTCTCAGCATCCAGAACATCGAAAGCATCGCTGGGGAATGGAATTATTTCCCTGGTTTTTGTGGCCCTTCTAGGGGGAGGGGAGACATCTTATTTTGTTATAGCAAAGGAAGCATACTACAGGATGTACTTACATCATGAAAAGGCACTGTGAGATTAATAAAACTGTTCTTATAAACTACTCTTCCCTGGAACAAGGTCTACAGTTGGTGCCTCCATGTCTACAAACACCCACTCACTCTTTAAACCCCTCCCCTTCCCAAACCAGCTTCCCACACAGAATCCTAAAGCTGCTCTCTCCAAGGTCACAATGACTCCCAGTTGACAAGCTCAATAATTTCTCCTCAGTCTTTATCCATCTTGATCTTTCTGCAGAATTTGGTTATGTTTGAACATCCCCCCATCCTTATTGATATTGATTCCTTATTGATACTCATTTCTCTCTCAACTTCTGTTACATGGTCTCTCTAGGTTTGCCCCTTTCCTCCTTGATCTCTTTCATGTGTCCCTCCCTCTCCACATGCTGCATGTGCTTAGGAAATGTTCTTGCACTGAGTACTATGTAATTAAACTGACCAAATTGATGCTTAGTGAAGAGTTGAGGAAATGAAAGATCCTGCTTCCCTTCTTTGCAGAAGAGGGCAACTATGCGTGGGGAATACACACATAGTCAAACACAGTTAATATTCAGGTTGGATTTACTGAGCTTTTAATTTCCCCTTTAAAAAACATCATTATTCAAAGGATATGTAGGGGATGAAGGGACAGGAAAAGAAACGAAGGAAAAAAACAAAGATATCAACAAAAATAAAATTTTAAATGTTTCTTGAATTGAATTGGAGATGTTTATCCTAGAAAAGAGCAAAATTGAGGATATTGGTCACTCATTGGTGTGTTGGTAAATATTTAACAACCAGATTTGGCGGTGGGGACATAGGACATACTCTAAAGTTTAATCTGTATTATTAACATTTTTCTTCATGCTTTCTTTAATCTAGACCATGAACAAAATGGTAACCAATGCCCTGATTTCATTGCCTATTTCCAAGATATAAAGTCTCATCTTGAAATTTTAACAAGAGCCCTTAGAGTTAGCTCCAAAATGGCTATGAATCATCAGCTATATAAGAGACTGTGATAAAGAAGGGGGGATTACACTCTCTCTTTCTGGACCCAGAACAATGGATGGAAGATACAAAATTAGAAATGATATAAAGAGAAACCTCTTAACAGAGTTTTCCAAATGTAAAATGAGTTGTCTTGGGAGGTAATGGATTTCTCATGACCAGAAGTCCTAAATCCAAGATTTGGAATTAGAAGAGACCCTGAAGGTTATAAGATTCCAATATCTTAGATTTGGGAGCTGACAGAGAACTGGCTAGCTAGTCTCTTCTTTTTTGTAAAACAACGAGATGTGGAGATAACGTGATTTGCAGGTCACAAGAAATAGGTAGAAAATCTAGAATTTTTTTCTAATTCCTATTATTCCATGTCTGGTTTTCTATCATAGTCCGCTGCCTCCCCAACAGCAGCAAATCATTGCTTAATTTCCTGTAGCTGGGGTCACTTTTCATATATGGGCTGGACTAGATTCCCCCTTTGGTCCTTTTTTGTGGCTCTGAACTTGTGACTTTTTTCTCTTGTTCTCTACCTGAAAGCGACCTTCGAGGCTTTGACTTTGGTCCTCTTTTCTTCTCTAAGTTGTTTCCCTTGGCACTCATCATACATACTTTGGGCTTGAATAACAACTTCTCAGGTATTACACTTTTTAACAGTCTAGTGAAGCCCAAGGACCTCTTATCAGAAAGTGTTCTTAAATGCAGAAAATAAAATACATAGGACTACAAAGGAAACCATTACATTGAAATTCAGTTATGAATGATATATGTATCTATGTACATAAACACAAATATACACATGTCTGTATACATATACATACATGTATGCAAACAGGTGCATATGTATGTGTGCATATATCTCTGTATACACACATACATACATAAAATCTTTAAAGGACAATTCATGGACCTCAGGATAAGAGAACCTTTATTCTATGAAGATTCCATCAAAGTCTGGAATTCTTATGTCTAAAACTCTGCCCTGTATTCTAATATTATATTTCCAATTGTATGGGAAATAGCTCCACTGTATATCTCATATACGCCTCAAAACTGACCTGTTCCAAATTGAACTCATTGTCTTCCCCTCCAAATGAGAATGTATAAAATCTTCTTTAAAAGAAGAGAGACCTGGAAACAAATAGGTCTCCAAATGGAAACACCTTCTTCAAATGTCAATGTCATTTTTCCAATCATGAAAACTCAAAGAACAGTAACAATGATTTACATTTATATAATAAGACTTTCCTCCTCAAAGGGCCTTTCCCAATTATATGTAATCAAAGAAATAACCCCAGGTCCTCAAAACTATGTGAAGATAGCTCAGCTTTGGCAAATCTCACCAAGCCCCCAGAAGTGTAATCCTGATAGCAGGCTGTTGCCTACTGGCTAAGGACCAACCTAGCTAAGTGTGGAGATTGTGAATAGTTAGAAGGTTGACCATTCTGGTACAGTGGAAAGACTTTGGAATCCGAGGACCTGGGTTCAAGTCTTACCTTCAGCATATATTACTTGTGTAATGTTGGTCATAACTTTCATGAGCCTCAGTGTCCCCAAGTATAAAATAAAAGTTGGAGTTGATGGTCCCTGAAAAGTGTTTTCCAACTCTAGAGCTCTGGTCTTATGATCAGTTCTGTAAATTCTCTGGCAATAGGCACATGAGATACAGCATTTGAAGGTTCACAAAGCACTTTGAGAGTAGATCCCATTAATTCTCTGTACATCTTATTTGCATGTAGTGGTTGTATGTCATCTCCCCCATTAGACTGGAAGCTCCTCAGGGGCAGGAACCATGTTTTCGACTTTCTGTGTATCCCTAGCAATTAGCACAGTGCCTGGCACAGAGTAAGCTTTTGATAAATGCTTGTTGACTAACTGCCTGACAGAATGCTTTGAAGAGCTGAGGAGGCAGAGAATGATTTCAGCTGGTCAAGTTGGAGAAGTCTTCATGGAAGGTGGGTGGAGGTTTGTACATAAGCTAAGACTAGCAGGAAGAGGAAGCATGTGGAAGCTCAAGCAGACACTACATTTGGCAGGAGCTTTCTCAGCTCAGTTCAGCCAACAAAGCCTTATACTTTGAAGATCACCTGCTATCTAGTCTGTAGATCTCTTATATGCACATACCTATTTGAACATTGTCTCCCACGTGAGAATGTGAGCTCCTTGAGAGTAAGGCCTGTTTTCTTTCTTTCTTCCTTTCTTTTTTCTTTCTTTTTCTCTCCTTTTCTTTCTTTCCTTATTTCTTTCTTTCCATCTCTCTTTTTTCTTTCATCCTTTCTTTCTTTCTTCCTTTCTTTCTTACACCTTTTCTTTCTGTCTCTTTTTCTTGCCTTTCTTCTTTTTTCCCCTTCTCTCTTCTTTCTTCCCTTCTTCCCCTCCTCTCCCCCTTCCTTCCTTCCTGTCTTCCTCCTTTCCTACCTCCCTCCCTTTGTGTCTCCCTCCCTCCCTCTCTTCCTCCCTCCCTTCCTTCCTTCCTCCTCAGAGCCTAGTACAGTGCCTGTCTGGCACATAGAAAATGTTTAATAAATGTTTGTTAGCCCCCTCTACCATTGGAAAAGGAAAATAAATATGATGATGATGATGATGATGGTGGTGATGATGATGGCAATAATACTGGTGCATATGCTTAGAGAGCTTTAAGGTCTGCAAAGCACTTTCCATATATTTTTCTTTTGATTCTCTCAAGGAGAAATTCCTCTGTATCTATTTGGCTGCTTCTCAGTAGCTCTGGAAACCATGCAAGGAGGGAGCTTGAAACCTGCAGCTCCAATACACTTTGTGGATTAGGAGTAGATTCCATCATCCATGGGAGCTCCATCTCACTTTCGCCTGGTTAAGCAGGAGTCAGGGTATTTGTAGGAATCCTCCATATGCCTGCCCTAGCCTGATGTCAGCCCCCAAACCCCCTGAAGACCTCATCTCTGTGCCTCTCCCTGCTTGGGTTGAATCCTGTTTTTCACGCTGTGATCATTTGCCGACTACAGGAAGCTCCTGCTGAACTCAGAGCTGTGAATTCAACCATTCCATAGCACAAAGAGCTAAGCTGTCTTCAGAGCAGACTAAGGCTTTGTCACTGGACCCTGAGGACAAGTGCCCTGTGCTATCCACAGTTTACTATGAATCTCTAACCTGATCATATGACCTACGGGTGCAGTTTATCACAGTGGGATGAATGGTCTAGGGGCTCATAGAGCATGACACTGAAACCATCAAGAACATGGAATTCCTAGAAAAGCCTCCAAATGGACATGATGTAACCTCAGAAGATAAGCGGGACATTTGGGGTATTTACTACATTATTACTTATGTTCTTTGTACAGAAAATGTACACATTCCTGTAACAGGGAACACACTTTCCATGGCACATGTGTTTATTATGGGTATAGGGCAGATTCTGTGGATCTCCCTACTTATGGTCATACTCAGGGATGAATCACTCAATGATCAAGAACTTACCAAGCACCCACTTTGTACCACACTGTGATGAGTATTAGAAAACCAAGACCAAAATACAAGTCACTGGTTTCTAAGAAATCCCATGCCCCAGATGGTGAGGGTCTCCTGGATAAGCCCCATTTTCTAAAGAGTCCTCCATAAGATATAGAAGGATGTAGTGTTATTGAAAAAGATTATGCTCGGGGTCAGGAGCCATATGATAATAAGGTCAGAGATCCACAAGAGACCTTTACAAACTAGGAAATTGAGGCCCAGGGAGATAAGGGATTAGTCAAGGGTCATATAGGTAATAAAAAGCAGAGACAGTTTTAAATTTGACTAACTCAGGTCCTTTGACTCTGAAAAATATCAAAATGACCAGGATACACTACTTGGCTTTGGAGTATTCACTTAAAAATATGTTTATTTTCAATAAGCTATGGAGACAGAATTTCAGCACTTCAGGTCCTGACATGCCCCAGCAGGAGATCTAGGATTACTGCTACATTTTTTCTCCTGTTTTGAATCTGCCTTTACCATGAACTCCACTGTGACTTGGCATGGCACCCTATTTACTCCCTTAGATCACCATAGACTATGAATGCCTTCCTTTGACAGAAGGCATCTTTTCCTGGGAGTCCCATTAATTGGCCCCTAATCACCAGCAAATGGTGGCCTTAGTCACTCTCTAGGGATGATAGATTAGACATGACAAGTCCATAGGGATAAACTGACTCCAACCTCACAGATGCTTGTAAGCCCCCTTTCCTCCTTCCTTTCATGAGAGTTCTATCGGATTTGCTTGGAAGGAGATGCTTTGGCCACTAGGCCAAAAGAGAGTTCTCTTATTGTTCTCATTGGCAAAGCAGCATTCTACTGTGTCACCCTACGGGACTGTGTATTCTAGTCAGTCAATCGACTGGCATTTATAAGTGTTTACTATGTGCCATGCACTGTGATAAGCACTGGGAATGTAAAGAAAAGAAATGAACTGTGCATGCCCACAAAGAGTTCAATGGCTTATTATCTTCAAACTAGATCTATACAGAATAAATTGGGGCCAGTTTCAGAGGGAAGATAATAACATTAAGGAGGCCTGGGGAAGGCTTCTTTCTGAAGGTAGGACTTTGGCTGAGACTTGAAGGATGCCAGGGAAGCCAGAAGGTGGAGAGGGGGAGGGAGACAATGCCAAGCCTAGGGAACAGTCAGTGAAAACTCTTGGAATCAGGAGATGGAAATGCAAGGAACAGAAAGGAGGCCAGTGGATCCTGAAATGTGTTGAGGAGTATAAATAGGTAGGAAAGGGCCAGCTTTTGCCAGGCTTTCAGCTTTTGCCAGGCTTTCAGAACCACTGGAATCATGAAGAGAAGTGAGGAGCTTTGACCTAAGCGCTGGAAAGGACCTTGGTGATCACATGGTTCAAGCTTCACAAAGTGGTTAAGAGAACTGGCCATGTAGCAGACTTAGGGTTCATACTTGGGTGATCACACACCGAATCCAGCATCTCTTCTACTGTCACACACTGCCTCAGGACAGACACTTGTCACAACAGAAAAGACATTGGAAGAGCAGGTAAGAAAGCTTCATTCTTGCCTTGCAGTACCAGTCATGTCACCTTGGTCATCCATTTATATCTTGCATGACATTAAATATTTTAGATAAATATAAATGCACACACATATACATATAAGAAATATAACAATAACAATAACTACAGCTAATATTTATATAGCACTTAGTATGCTCCAGGCCCTATGCTAGATGTATCACAAGTATTATCTCATTTTAGCCTGACAAGGAACTTGGGAGTAGGTGGCATCATTATCCCCATTTTACTGTTGAGGAAACTGAGACAGACAGCGGCGAGTACTTGCACACAGTTAATAAGCCTCTGAGGCTGGATTTGAACTCATCTTCCTGACCCCATGTCCAATATCTATCTACTATGTCACCATATATGCATATTATGCAGGCTTGAACAAATAAAATGGAAAAGGTTTACACACTTAAAGATAGGGAAACAGATGATTTCTTAAAGGGCAGTGATAAGAAAGATTAGATTCCTTCTGCTAAGCCTCAGAGGGCCACAGTTACAAAGAGACAGGCTAAGGTTCTTATTAGGAAATAAAAATTATTAATAATTGGCCATTTCCAGTGAATTAGGTTGCCTGAAGGTAGTGGGTTTCCCATAACTGGAGGTTGTCAAGGAAAGACTGGTTATAATATTCCTGTCAAGGTTATTACAAAGGGCATGACTGTTCATATATGGATGGAACTAGATGAAATCCCATGCTATATCCACCACTGATTCTGCAATTTTGAGGTCCCTTCAAGCTTTCAGTACACTGATGAATGACTCATAGCTGCCATATTCCATAGGGTCATAGGATTTAGAGCTGGAAGGGACATTTGAAATGATTCAGCCTAAACCCTGCATTTTACACATAAGGAAACTGGGACCCAGAGAGGATAAGTCACTTGTCCAAGGTCACACAGGTGTCCAAGGCTGAGCTGGGATTCAAACAGATTCCAAACATAGCATTCTTTTCACTATATGTCTCTAACAAAAACAGAGAGGGAGAGAGGGAGAGAGGGAGAGAGAGAGAGAGAGAGAGAGAGAGAGAGAGAGAGAGAGAGAGAGAGAGAGAGAAAATATTGCATAATTTGATTCAAAACTACAGGGTATTCTAGCCATCTGGAACTATGCCCCCCAAAGTGACTAAGCTTCACTTAAACACTGACAATGCAATATCAATACTAGACCTGTATACCCCCAAAGAAATCAAAGAAAGAGAAAACAGGCACAAATGTACAAAAATATCTTAGCAGCTCTTTTGTTGGGGGTGGGAAGGGATAGAAAAGAACTAGAAACTTAGGGTATATCCATTAATTGAGGAATGACTGAATAAATTATGGTATACTAATGTCCTGGAATACATTGTGTTTTATGAAGTGATGAATGGGATGGGTTCAGAGAAATATAGAAAGACTTGTATGAACTGATACAGAGCGAAGTGAGAAGGAACAGGAAAACAATTTATATTTTAATAGCAACATTGTATAACTGAGCAATTGTGAAAGACTTAGTGATCCATATAGTGACCAACTACAATTCGAGAGGATTGATTAAATATTCTAGCCAACTCCTGACAGACAGTTAATAGATTCAAGATGCAGAATAAGAAACATGTGTTTAGATGTTGCCAATGTGGGATTTTTTTTTGCTTCGCTATATAAATATTCACTACAAGGGTTTTCCCCCCTCCTTAATACGGGTTAACAGTTGGATGGAGAGGAATTAAATGTATATTAATTGAAAAAAAATGTAATGAAAAAATAAAACTAAAGGGTACCCAAGTAACATGTTTCAGGAGCAGAACTTTCCAAATCACCCATAATTCTACATAGGTGCATCCAAGCACTCATCCCCACATTCCAGTTCCAACATTAAATCAAAATAAAAAAGTTGTCCAATTGCCCAACTCCCTGCTCTCCAGGGACAGCACAAACTGTTTTCCTTTGCCCAGGGCTGAAGAAGTAACTGTTGAAGACTAGTCAGTATAGCTTTTGGATTCTTTTCCCCCAGGCTCCATCTTTCTCCTTTATCCATCCTCAGTGTCTCCCACTCTGCTGGATGGTACCATCTGAGGCAGCTGGGATGCCTTCCATTCATTGTTTGGATGCCTGGAATTCTTCCAGAAATTTTAGGGCCTTTCAGGGAACATGTGTGTAGTGATCATAATGTGATGTTCCCATGTCTGAAAGCCTCATGAATTCCATATGGAGTTCTATTCTTCCCATTGGGGTCTGTGTACTTATGGAAAAGTTAATGAAGGGGATCTTCTGTTGATATTTTAATTACTTTGCTACATCAAATGCCTTTGTTTTGAACTAAGTATTTTCTCTTGTTGATCAGTAAGACATACTAGTGGAGGCCCATGAGCTATAGTTTAGAGAGGATTTCCAACCCACAAAAGACCTTAAATATGGGTACCTTTTTGGGGGGCCCATGAGTGATGGGGTGCATATGGAACTAAAGAGAAAGAAATTGAGGTGGTGGTGATGGCAGTGGTGGCAGTAGCAGAGGATGCTTCCAGAGCTCTGGGCCCATAGATAGTATGGGGATCAAGTGGCTGTTTAGATGGGGATTGCAGGGATCTCTTTGCTGGCACCTTGGGTCTTGGCTGCAACTGTGGGTGGCGGTCCTGGGGTGAGGAGGAGAGTTGGAGTGCCAGAGATTGTGGCTGTGGTGGAGAGGGAATCCTCCTCAGAGTTCCAAGGTGAAAAGAGGGCTTGTGGTCACTTGCAGACAAGACCATAGGCCAGGAAAGAATTAAGCAACTCTCCTTGGATCATACCACCTTGGAAGAACTGAAAATATACAGGTCCCTAGAAGTGTCTCTGAAAACAGCTGCACAAAATCCCTGAAGGTTGGGACAATACACTCACTCCTACCTCCACTCCCATTCCCCACTGGAAGCAGAGTCCTACCTTGACAAAGAGTTAGAAAATCAAGTATTTGGCTGGGAAAATGAGCAAACAACATAAAAACACAAACTATAGTATCTTACTTTGGTGACAAAGAAGATCAAAATATACAGCCAGAAGAAGACAAAAAAGTCAAAGATCGTACATCAAAAACCTCCAAGAAAAATATGAATTGGTCTCAGGCCATGGAAGAGCTTAAAAAGGATTTTGAAAATCAAGTAAGAGAAGTAGAAAAAAATTAGGAAGAGAAAAGAGAGTGATGTAAGAAAATCATAAAAAAGTCAACAGCTTGCTAAAGGAGACCCAAAAAATACTCAAGAAAATAACACTTTAAAAATAGACTAATCAGGGGAGGCGAGGTGGCGCAGTGAGTAAAGCGCTGGCCCCGGAGTCAGGAGGACCCAAGTTCGGTTCTGGCATCAAACACTTAACATCCACACAAAAAAACCCGAGTTTGGTTCTGGCCTCAAACACTTAACATCCACACAAAAAAATCTAGCCGTGTGACCTTGGGCAAGTTATTTAACCCCAATTTCCCTCCAAAAAGCAAAAAATAAAAATAAAAAATGACTAATCCAAAAGGCAAAAGAGGTCCAAAAAGTCAATGAGGAGAAGAATGCCATAAAAAGCAGAACTGTCTAAATGGAAAAGGGTATTCAAAAGATCACTGAAAAAAATAAATTCCTTAAAAACTAGAATCAAGCAAATGGAAGCTAATGATTTTATAAGAAATCAAGAAATTATAAAACAGAGCCAAAAGAACAAAAAAAAAAAACAAACAGAAGAAATATTAAATATCTCATTGGAAAAACCACTGACCTGGAAAATAGATACAGAAGAGATCATTTAAAAATTATTGGACTCCCGGAAAGTCATGAAATGAAGCCATAAAAATAAATTAATTAATAAAACTTAATTAATCTATTTAAAAAAATTAAAGAGAAAGAAATTTCACTTCCCTGGATTCAGCTTAACAAATTCTGGGTTCTGCATATCTTATCCTCTTGTCCCTATTTTCCCTATTCCTTCGTGGGAGCTAGAACTAGATGGCATGAGGAAAGAAGCTTCCCTTCTCCCTCAAGGTGACAGAATGTCATTAGACTTGAAGTTCAGACAAGTGACTTTGTTTTCTGTCTCTGTTCATTTTTTTTTTTAAAGCAATCGGGGTTAAGTAACTTGCTCAAGATTACACGGCCAGGTGTTTCTGGGTGGGTGCTAAGTGTCTGGGCCTGGGATTCGATCTCCAGGTCATCCCAACACTAGAGCCGGGGCTCTTACTCGCTGTGCTACCTGGCCGCCCCACTCTGTTCATTTTTAACAAGGCAGGTAGGCAGTGCAGTAAATGGAGGCTCAAAAAGAACTGTGTTAAAATCATGGCTCAGACATTAAACTACCTATGTGACTCTGGGAAAGTCATTTAACTTCTCTCTGCCTCAGTTTCCTCATCCATAAAATGGGGATAATAATAGCACTAAACCTCACAGGGTTTTGTGAGGATAAATGAGATATTTGCAGAACACTTTGAAAACCTTAAATCACCATGTAAATTCTAGCCAATGATGGTGATGATGATGACGATGATGATGACAATGATGTAAACTTGGGAAAGTCATTTAATTTCTCCAAATGTCAGTTTTCTCTTCTACAAAATGGGAAGAGAGTGCAATGTACCACTTATTCTCTTGTGACTTTGGCCAGCCAGTGAACCTCTTTTTGGCTTCTTCGTAGTAAATGACAACACTGACCTGAGTGATCTCTAAGGTCTAGTTCCTCTGACCTACCTTGCCTACATCCTACCAGCACTGAGTATATAATATGATATCATTAAAGCCATGATATTGCTTGGGGGTTTTAAAAAGAACAAGAGAATTTGAACAGAGAACCCACATTTAAATCATTATTCATTGCATATATGATGATGAACAAAGTCATTAACCTCCCTAGACTTCAGCATCCTCATCAGTAAAAGGCAGGATGAAAGGGCATTATCGCTAAGGTCTCTGCCAGATCTCAATTCTTTGGTGCTGTGGGCTGCTAAGCACTGTACCAAGGGAGGGGATTCTTTGGCTTTTTAGGGCATTGTTTCCACTTTCACCATGACCCCCAGTGATTCTGTTATGCTTTGTTCTTGCACACAGTCCTCCAACCACCAATGACCTGCTCTGGGGAAGGAGCATCAGTACAGAGCATATAGCTGTGCTTTTTTTGTCTAGAAAACCAGAGCGCTGGTATTTCACATCCTGTCTGATTCCCTTTCAATGGCTAAGCTTGAAGCTCCTATTGCTTCCTACTGATTAATTCTTGAAATTGAAAAGCATTTTATGGATAATTCAAATCAATCATTTTTTTAAAGATTGCATTCATGGTAATTCAGGAGTAATATTTATCCTCCCTTCCTAATGTTCACCCCTTTCTATCTCAGTGAACGCATTCTCTGTCCTTGTGGTTTAAATGACCTGGCCGGACAAGATGGGGCTGAATGCTTCAGCCTCCATGCCAAACTTCTGGCCCCTTGTCCAGGACTCCACTGTCCCATTAGACAGTGGAGAGTTGTCTTTTAGCTCTACTTCATACTTGAATAAGTATCTCATCTGCAACATTCCCAGCTTGTGGTCACCTGTAATGGTAATGTAATTTTGAATTTGAAGATCCCTTTGTGTTGGCAAAAGTAGCAGGTACTTAGCACTTAGTAACTGATCAAGCCTCAATTGGGGAAACACAAGGGATGGGTTCCAGGACTTCTTCAACAAAAGGACTGTCCTTCACCAGTGGAAAAATCTGGCAAAACAACATCAAAACAGACAAAGTACCAGCAAAACAACCATGTCTCCTCAGTCCTTGGCAGCTCAGGGGGCAGGTCTCAAAAGTTCAGGGCAATTCAAAGTGGCCCTCAGCAATGCTCTCAGTCTCTCTTTCTGCCTCCACGAGGGTGCTGCTTCCAAAAAGTTCTTCTGCCTCTCTCTTGTGTCTCTCCAAATCTATGTCACCAGTTCCTCCCAGTTCAGGACTCTCTTTTCAAGTCAACAAGTCTATCCCACAGGTGGGATTAACAAGCTCTGGGTTTTAACACAATCAATTTGAAAACCAAGCCAATACAGGGGGATCTTTCTATTCCATTACTATCACATTCCACCCCTCCAGGATCCTTGGCCTTACAATCTCAATCTAAATGGCCATGGATCCTGGAACAAACAGAGGCACTATGCTTTGTACTCCTTGCCGACTACGCCATAATGTAATGTAATGCCAAGGAAAGGCAACTTCCCAAGGTTCAAAATACCAGCATAGGTGCTCTCCATTTTATTCAGTAACCAATGAACAGAGAAGATCAAAACATGACATCATTCCAAATACAGCATTTACTAAGTGTGATTAAATAATCTCCAAGTACTACCCCACCCCAGGACCTTCCATTCATTCAATCAATTACAAAGTCCCTGTTCTAAACACTACTCCACCCCTAGGCTGTACGTTCATTTAGTCTACCACAAAGCCCCTCTTCTCAAATGGAGATTAGTTTCCAAACATAAGTAAAGTACATTCATTTGTTCAACCATAGAACACAAAAAGGTCAAAAGTTCCCCACCCCTGGATCACAATTAAATCTACCCCAGAGTTACATCAAGTTTAAGCACAGCACTTAATACCCAAATGGAGTTCTTTTCTTCATTTTGACACAGGCAAGTTCTCAGCAATCTTAGTTCCTGGGGAGACAAGGCTTAGCAAGGCCACAAGATACATTGCCAGTCTCTTCATTAATTCATCCTCTATCTGTAGAACAGTCCTAGAACCCCTGAAAACATTAGCAAAACCCTCTCCCAGGATTTCTGTAAACATACAACAAGAAAATCCTTCTTCAGGGCTTCTGAACCAACAGAAAGGTTCCCAGACCCCTGCAATAACAGCACTGCCCTTCACCAGTGGACAGTATTCACTCTCTGTCTGCAGGACAGTCTCAGGAGCTCTGAACCAACAGAAAGGTTCCCAGACCCCTGCAACAACAGCACTGTCCTTCACCAGTGGACAGTATTCACTCTCTGTCTGCAGGACAGTCTCGGGAGCTCTTAGGCAACAGCCAAGTTCCAGGACTTCTTCAACAAAAGGACTGTCCTTCACCAGTGGAAAAATCTGGCAAAACAACATCAAAACAGACAGACAAAGTACCAGCAAAACAGCCATGTCTCCTCAGTCCTTGGCAGCTCCCAGGGCAGGTCTCAAAAGTCTAGGGCAATTCAAAGTGGCCCTCAGCAATGCTCTCAGTCTCTCTTTCTGCCTCCACAAGGGTGCTGCTTTCAAAAAGTTTTTCTGCCTCTCTCTTGTGTCTCTCCAAATCTATGTCACCAGCTCCTCCCAGTTCGGGACTCTCTTTTCAAGTCAACAAGTCCATCCCACAGGTGGGATTAACAAGCTCTGGGTTTTAACACAATCAATTTGAAAACCAAGCCAATACAGGGGGATCTTTCTATTCCATTACTATCACACTCCTGTCTCCTGTTACTGATATAACAGGAAGGGGTTGGCTGAAACAGGCTGTGTGTATATAAGGACAAGCCCCAGAGAGGCACAGTCAGAATTTCCTTGAGACTGAGATCTGGTGGCAGACCAGCTACAGAAGAGAGAATGGAGAACTGAGTCCTGAAAACTTGTGGAGGTGGAGCTTCTTCTGAACAGGAGCCCAGAGCCTGGAGCCAGGAGCCCCAGAGCCCTGGAGCCCAGGAGCCAGGAGCCAGGATCCCAGGTGACTGAAGCATGACTGGGATACTGAGACTTTGTTTTTTCTGTGGCTTGATTGAGCCTTGAATTCCCTGGAGCAGAAATGGTGAAGGATCTGACATGGACCAAACCCTGTGAACTTCAGTGTGGAGCAGGACCTGCCCAGAGAGCTGGTCAAGGAACTGGGAGCTGTCTGCCATTGAACCCAGGTGACAGTCTGGTGAATCCAGGTAGAATCTGGGACCATGGAAAGGGATCCAGGGAATCTGAGAATAGGCCCCAAGTCAAGATGAAAATACCTCTCCTTGGGTACTGAGTAATTATGGAATTGTAGTTTACTAGTGACCTAAGGGGTGGAGGGTTTTGTGTATGATACTTAGTAAGACTTTGCTGAATAAGTGATTAATTGTACTTTGAGTACTCTGAGATATTGTTACTGATAAGTGACTGATTGAGTTAATCAAGTCTTTGCCCCAAGAGTGGAAGACTTTGACTGTGTACTTTGATACTGCTGATTAGTAACTGAGTTAACTTAAGAGTGACTATTTTACTTTGAGACTTTGTTGTGAATATTATGTTGTGATTTTCTGTGATAAGTTGTAATATTGTGAATGCTGTACCTTGATTTTCCATGGATGTTTGGCTTTTGTTATGGAATAAATAGAGTGATCACTATACTGTGTAATCAGAACATTAAAAGCTGCTCACTGTAACATTCTTCTGGAAAGCTTCTGTGCATGGCGTTACATCACCCACCCTTTCCTTGAAATCTCCAGTGAGGGAAACTCATTTGCTGCCTCATGAAAGGTGGTGCCTGGAGGCATCAAGGAGTGCCCCAAAGTTTCCCACTTTGGGAAAGCTCTGGCCTTTTTCCTGAGCTAAATTCACCTCCCAGTTTCCACCCCATTACCCTCACTTCTTCCCTTTGCAGTCAGACTGAATGAGGGAGACAGTGTGGCATAGTGGATAAAGCACAGAACATGAATTCAGGAAGACCTGAGTTCAAATCCCACCTTAGAAATTGCCTAGCTGTGTGACCCTTGACATGTCACTTAAGTCTATGGAAATAAGTTTCCACAACTACAAAAGGAATAGATTGGAATCAATGGCCCAACTAAGATGCTATGATCCTGTAAGTCCAATCCCACATCCGGGTGACAGTCTTTCGAATACCACAGTAGGATTAGCACAATTTTACTGTGAAAGGATGTTTCCTAGGGCTGAGATTTTACATGAGACCAACTGCCAGGGATGGATGCCTAATATCCCTCCTCTATGCCATTTTCCTCCTGACCTTCCTGCTTTGGAATGTCCTTTCTTCCTCTGTTCCATCCTCCTCCCTCCCTCCCTTCTTGCTCCTTCATTTCCTCCCTTCCTTCCACCCGCCATCCTTCCCTTCTTTATCCCTGTCCCCTTAGACTCTCTAGTTTCCTTCAAAGCTCAATTCACGCACAACCTCCTACATGACAGTATTTTCCACTTTCCCAAGTTGCTAGGGCCACCAACACAAATCAATCTTGTATTTATTCTGTGTGCTTTTTTCTACTTGTATGTGTACATGTTGACTCTCCCCAAAGAATACAAATTCCTTGAGAGCTGAGAATGTTTCACTTTTGTATTTGTCTCCTTAGTGATTGGCATGTATGACATTAATGTTTATTAAATGATTAATTCCTCCTAGTTTGGGTAGAGGCCTGATTCTCAGGGATCATTTGATGCCTTGCTTTGGTCTCTGCTTTGGTTGACACTATAGACTCCTGGCCTTGACTCTGGCATAGTTGCGTCTATGATCTCAGACTTCACCTTGCACTACACATCTTGGTAATTCCCAGATGCATGGCTCCCTGTACCTTCTACTCCACTAACCATCCCCTCACAAGGACCCTGCATTCTTGTCTCACATCAAAAAAAAAAAGAATAAGCCCCCAGCCCCAGCCCAGAACACCTGAAAACTGCCGGCTCTTCCAAAGACCGACCAGAAGGAGGTTATGAGCCCTCCAAAGGAGCCGATGAGAGATGCTCTGGGAAGCTAATGATGCTTTACAGAAAAGGGATGAAAAGCTTAGAAAGTGGGTGAAATCAGCTCCCCATTGACCGGCCCCATGTCTAAGAGGCAGAGGTGCAGAGGCGATGCATTCCAGGCATCTGAGTGGGAAATAGAGGGCCGTGTGTGAGGATCAGCAAAGAGGCCAGTGTGGCCATGCTCTGGAGTGGAAAATGGGCCATAAGTGGCAGAACAGAGATGGCTCTGAAGCCCTGCATGCTCCCACGTGGGTTCAATTAAGGTTTTCCATCAGATGTTTGGAGACCTCTCATCAGGTGCATGACAGTGGGTGTCTGCGCTCGGTAAGTGTCCAGATTGAAGGACCCTGTGGTCCTTTCCAGCTCAAAGAAGCTCTGATAGTGGCCAAACTGCTTTCCCTCCCAGGCTTCAGCTCCCTCCCCTGTAAAATGAGGGAGTTGTCTTTGATGGTCTCTAAGGCTTCTCCCAGCTCTAATGTTCAATGATTCAGTTACATTTCCACTTTGCAGCAAGGATCCCGCATCGGGAGGACTCTCAAGCATTTCTGAGAATCGTACAGTCCCGCTCCACATTCAGTGGTGCTAAGTGCTTTGACATGACCCTATCTCCATGCAGTAGCTGAAATGCTAACTGGTTCCCTCCCTTTGGAGCCAGTCATAGGACCCAAGGGACCAAGTCCCTGCAGGCCCGTTGGGGGATCCCTGTGTCTCTCCAGTATTAATTCTGCTTGTGCTTCTCATTTCCTCAATGATTCTTAGAGACTGTGAGATGCCTTTGAAAAACACAGCTATTACGTACAGCCCAATCAAACTCACATCCTATTCTTGGCATTGCTTCCTCAGGTCCATGTATGCCTTCAGTCCAAGCTAGAGCGCCCTCCCTTCCTCCTGGAATTTGCAGTTGGGTTGATCATGCTTGAGGTAAACATGTGACCACCTTACTGTCATAGTACTCGTTAGTCCATAGGCACAGGTGCACCATCAATGCAGTGTTTGAGTTTGAGTCAGGAAAACCTGACTTCAAGTCCTGTCACAAATGCTTATTAGCTGGATGACCCCAGGCAAGTCACTCAGCTTCTTCCATACTCAGTTTCCTCATCTGTAAGTGGGAATAATAACACCTACTACACACAGTCATTGTGAGGATCAAATGAGATGAAATATGTAAAGTTCTTTGCAACCTTAAATTATTACATATCATAATCCTAGGAGCACTAATTTTGGCCAGTTAGATCCAGTCATTGACCCGGTCTAAAGCTGCAGTTATGCTGAAATTTCCCCGGGACAACAGATGAGGAGATGGCCAAACAATTCCAGGGTACCCACTGATGTGTTTACCTTTGCTAGTCAGCCAGCTAACACAATTAGCTACAAAGAAAGGCATTTCCTAAAATGGAATACTAAAAATAGTAACTATTAAATCCCCTCCCCAACAACCCTGAGGCATTCTCTCACACAAATATACTCACTAGTGAAAGACAAGCAGTGGTTTTGTGACTTCTGGCACTGGGCTATCACCATGCCTCCCCAGGCTTTCTGAACTGTCAGAATATTTTTTTTGAGGAGTGGGGCAGGAAGCAGAGGAAAAGACTTGTGATTGTGATCTAGTAAAGTGTGAGGAACTTCTGTTAACATTCAGTAAAGATGTACACCCTCTCTGCCACTTTCCTGGGAACAAGGAGAGTTTAAGGGATTTGCCCAGTCACACAGCCAGTGTGGCTCAGCCTTGGAACTTGTATGCAGACCTTACAGAATCTAAGGCCAGATCTTTATCCACGGTGCCAACAACTCTTACAGACCTGTTCAGACAGCCCAGTCTATTCCATTGGTCACCGGGGTTAGAAGGGTCCTTCATTGAGCCCAAACATTATTTGACTCAGAATCTCAAAAATAATTCTTCCTGTTCCCCATAGAGAGCAACAAACTTCCTCCCACCTCCTAGTCTTACATTGACTGTCCCTCTTCCATGAAATGAACCACCTCCTCACATTGCTTTTTAGAGTCCCTTGCTTCCTTCAAACCTCAACTCAAGCACCACCTGCTACATGTTTACACATGTCTGTTCTCACCCAGTATAATATAATCACTTTGACAAGAGGGTTGGCTTTGCTCTTGTCATTGTAACCACAGCACCTAGCACACTACCTGAAAAGATAGGTACTTAATTAATGTTCTGAACAACAAACATTTATTAAGCACCTACCATTGTTGCCAGGCACTCTGCTAAGCAGAGGGAATACAGAAACAAAACCTATATATTCCCTGCCACTGAGAATTTAATTTTCCTTGTATGAAAAAAATATGAAAACAGACAAGAAGGTAAGGAAATGCAAAATCTATAAAAATAGAAAAAAAAACCTTCTGAGGTTTCCCAAAAGCATGTGGCTTCAGTCCCCCACTATGACTTCCAACTTCAAAGTATTCTGTGGGTCTACACTCCTAAAACAATAGCTCATAAGCCCCCACCGTTGTATTCAGCATTTGGAGTCATCCAGTTGATACAATTTGCTGAAACAAAGGCATTTACTTGAAATGGCAGAAGTGCTATAGCTACAAAATATACTCCCCCAAAACCTGAAGTACTCTCTCTCTCTCAAAAATATGAATTATGTTGGTAAGGAGAACAGGCAAATGCAGAGAGCACACTAGTAGAGACGTTTGTACATAGGGAATATTCAGAGGAGAAGCAATCCACACTTTCAGCAGTGGTGCCCTGTGTCTTCTCCTCGTGTCCTCATGCTGCTTTCTCCAGACATATCTGCTGATCAGGTCATTCTTTCGGACCCCTAGGCCTGCTCTCTCTCCCGTGCTTTGCATCTCCTATTGAGTTGGTCTCCCAACTGTTAACATTTTCATTGGCTGTCCCCCTTACCTGAAGCTCTCTCCCTCCTCATCTCTTATCTGTTTCTATGGCTTCCTTCAAGTCTCAGCTAACATCTCATGCTCTGCCCAAAGTCTTCCTAACCCTCCTTAGTCTTTGTGACTTCTCTTTGAGACTATCCCCAATTCACTTACCTGGAAGCTAAATAATCCCCAATTTATCTTGTTTGTCCAAAGTTGCTTGCTTGTGGTCTCCTGCATTAGACTGTGAGCTCCTTGAAAGCCAGGAACATGTTTTTGCCTTTCCTTGTATGCTCTGTGCTTTGTACAGAGCCTTGCTAGGCTCTATTGTTCAGTCATTTTTGTCATGACCCCATTTAGGATTTTCTTGGCAAAGATGCTGGATTGACTAGTCATTTCCTTATCCAACTCATTTTACAGATGAGGAAACTGAGTTAAACAGGGTTAAGTGACTTGCTCAGGGTCACAGAGCTAATAAGCATTTGAGATGCAATTTGAACATAGATCTTCCTGACTCCAGGCATGGCACTCTATGCACTGTGTTACCTAGTACATAGTAGAAACTGAATGCATGTTTATTGACTGACTTGTCGACTTGTTTTGCTGCAAGATGCCATTGCTTGGAAAGGATAGAGAAAAGAAAGAAAAACCCCTTCCCCCAACCACCCCACTGTATTATGAAGAGTACATTGCAAAGGAAAAGTTAAGGAGTTCCCCCTCTCAAGAACGGGGTTCTTCCTCCATAACTAGGTCTGTTCTTGACTACTATAGATGACCCATTTTTCAGAGGTCACTTGTATTTTTAGGGCTCCCAGGGTGTAATGAATCCTTTGTCCAGTCAATAGCTAGTATCCCATATACTCATTCAGTGAAGGAACTTGTTCACACTTTGCTTCATGCTCCCTTTACACTGACAAAATACAAAAGCCATGGAAACCCATTTCTGGCCTTTTATAAGTAGACAAACCCACTCAAAATATACAAGGGGCAAAGTTCAATCCTTCATTGCCTCTGTTGCTTTCTCCTTCCATTCTAACTTTATCCAGAGGTAGAGTACACTCAACACCCTGATACATACACAACACACACACATACAACACATACAAACATGTTTATACAGTAATTTTGGGAGGGGGAGCATTAGTAGATAGAGGACCAATAAAGGCTTTAGGTTGTAGGCTTTGCTTGAGCTGAGCTTTGACAGAAACTAGGACTTCCAGGGGTGAATGTGAGAAGGGAAGGAATTCCAGGCATTGGGTGAGGAGAGGGAAAACACAAGAAGACAGGCTGTACAAATGCACATAAGAGGGATATGGAATGTTGTGAACAAAAAAATAGCACAGAGGCCACTTTGACGAGACTGTAGCATGTCTGAAGGAGAGTCATGTGCAGTTAGCCTGGCAAGGTAGGCTGGAGCCCAGCTCTTAAGGGCTCTGGCATCTCAGAATAAGTTTGTCTTTTATACTAAAGACAATAGGGAGCCCCTCGAGCTTGCTGAGCAGGAATGTAATATGCCTGGATTTAGTCTCTAGGAAAAGCTCTCAGGTGGCTGTGGGGAGGATGGACTGCAGAAGAGAGGCTAGGGGGACACAGGCTACTTGGAAGGCTTTACCAATAGTCCAAGCAGGAGGTGCTGAGTGTCTGATCTCCAGTGGGGGATGTGTAAGTAAAGAGGAGGGGAGGCTTGTGAGAGCTGTTGTGAAGGCAGAACAGAAAAGAGTTCAAAAGTAGTTAGTTCTGTGGATCAGGGAGAATGAACCGTGGTTCTGAACCTGAGACACAAGGAGGTGCCATTAGTGTTGCCTATAATAGAACCAGGAAAATTAGGAACCGGAGAGATGCAGTTATCTTGACAGGGATAGGTAAATTAGGAAGAGGGTTGCCTTTGGGAAGAAAGATAATGATCTTGGACATTATATAAGATGCCTTTGTTACATGAACTGGAAACACTAAGTAAGCAATTGATGAAAGTGCGGGAGGAAAGGAAGGAGGGAGAGAGAGATTTATATACATATATATAT
>NW_027185852.1:9825926-9840728 GCF_028583685.1 Petaurus breviceps papuanus
GATTGTCAACATCGGGATAATTGATCCCAATGACTGAGAATGTAGAGAAAGGGGAAAATACCCGTGATAGAGTCCCATGCTACACTCACTGTTAGAGGATGAGACAGAAGGATCAAGAAAAGGAGATTGAGGAGTATCCAAGCAAGTAGAGGGAGAACCTAAAGTGAGATGTGTCTTGAAAATACAGAGAGGAGTATCAGGAGGATAGAGTAACCAACAGTGTCAGATGCTGCCGGGGTCAAGGAGGATGAGTTAAGTTAAATCAAGATGCCAGGCACTGTGCTAAGACACAGGGATGGGGACTGAGAAAAGATGATTGGATTTGGACATTTACAGGTCACTAGAGAGAGCAGATTTGGATGAGTTCAAATTCTTTCCTCCAATAGAATGTAAGTTCCTTGGGAACAAGGAGTTGTTTTTTTTTTTTTTTGTCTCTGTATATCCAGTGTCCATCATGGTGTCTAGCACAGGGTAGAAGCTGGATAAATGTTTATTGATCAGTAGAGTGATGAAGTCAGAAGTCATATTTCAAGGGATTGAAAACTGAGCAAGAATAGAAAGAGTAAAAGCAAAGACATCTCCATCTGTGCCATATCCATTCAGGCCATTACCTCTACTTCCTCCCCACTCAAGAAAATTGTAGTCTGCCCTTGGATGCACACTGGACTTCATTAGGACAGTTCTGACCTTATCTTCCTGGACTCTAGACATCCTCAGCACTTACTTGACAATCCAGACATGCCATTGAGATGATGCCCTCTCCCCTTTCCAGTTTTCTAGCTCTCCTTTAAGTCCTATCTGCTCTCATTACAATGTAATCTCCTAGGATGGCTTTACTTGTACTGTCAGCATGCTTTATCTTTCAGCTTTCTATTATCATCTATTTACTATCTACCCATCTATGGAATCAAAACGATTTTTTTCCTAGGAGTTTAGCTGAGAAGGACATATGATGATTTAGTGAATAATAGAATAGAGATTGCTGCATTCACCAGTACCCAGGAAGCCAACCTCCCCAGTATTACCAACCAACATGGGCTTTTCCCACAAGTTAACTTCAGCAGAGAAAACTAACATATGAGAGAAAGAGCTCCTTGCAGTATTGGCTGCCGTTGAGGTGTGGAAACACCATCTTGAGAAAACTCAGTACCCCGTCATCTGCTATACCAGTCACAAAAACTTAAAGCACCGTTACACCACCCCTCAGCTCAGCTAACATCTAATCATCCGGGTGGGAGTTGCTTTTTAGCAAGTTTAACTTTATCACCTCCGGCATTCTAGGACACCACAACCAGCTGGCTGATACAGTGACAAGGAAACTGGAATTTGGACCCCTGGTGGATCAGGTACCTTAACAGGCAATCCTGGAAGAGGGAAAAGAAAGCTCCTTTCTCCCAATCAATACATCCCATCTATCCATCCACTAGAAAATAATAGCTGGACTGCCTAGTTATCATGCTATTTGCCCTGTCACTGCCACAATGCTTTCCACTTGAATAATCAACCATTTAGTCCAGAGCTCCAGAGAACATGGCTCTTTCTCAACCCTGGAGGAATCTACCTGCTCTTCTAGGGAAAGCTGCCCTAGTGCTGAGCTGTCCTATTTGATAGGTAACTAGTCCCACACCTTCACATTTCATTGAGCCATCCACAAGGACACCATCGTCTTACCAGCATGGGCATCTGGTCATCTGTCTTGTTTCTGTAGGCAAACTACCTGTACTTAAATCTCTAATGTTTCTCAATTTTTCACTTGTTCTGAAAATCATAATCAGATAAATACCATTGATACTAGAAGGAATATAACTCACTGTCCCATGAATATATTCCCAATTCCGACAGTAGATGGAGAATCCATACCCAAAGTAGTGGGTCAGACTCCAACAATTTTCTATATCTCTATTCACACAGATTTCTAATCTCAGGGGAATCTATATATTCCCTTGTAGACACCTAATATAAATTGTCCTGACTTTTCCACTAAATGCTGCTGGTTGTCCACATGGACTTTTCCTAAACCTTACCTGCCTTCACTAGGGAATTGGAGTGGCCATCTGGGTGACCCAGAATCTGATGGTATACCCATTCATCCAATGGGTATTGGATGAAGCTAAGCCCAAAACCCTATGAAGTAGCCAGCAGGCTTGATATCACCACCAACTTTTATCTCACCCTAGGTGGTGGTGGTGATGAACTTGGTTGTAGATTTGCTCCCCTCCTAGGGCCATGGTGCCATCTTGGTAGTGATGGAGACCCAGAGTGAGTTAGTTCATTCTTTCTTTGTTCTGGACAATTCATTTCTTGCAAAGTTTTCTACCTCTTTGTGAAATAAATTTTCCAAGTAGGTTAGTGACTTTATTAATATCTTACAAGTAATAAGCTTGAGCTCATTTGAACCCAAGTCCTTGACTTTACATCTAGGGTTCTCTTCAGTGGGCTGTTCTCCCTTTCCACATCATCTCTAACAGAAGTCCCCATGATATATTTTAGACTCCACTGAAAATGAGTAAAAGGCTGGAGAGGGGGGAGAATGGGAAAGAGAGAAGGGAAGGAGATGAAAAGGGGGAGTGAGAAGGAGAGGAGGAGGAAGATAGGGAGGGATTGAGACTGAGAATGTTTCCTTGGCCTAGTTCTTAGACTCAGTTCACTCCCCATCCTTATCCTCTGAGGACTCTAGGTTTGATCCTTTGTTTGCCTTCTTGGACCACACCCTTTCTTCCTCACTGTTTCTCTCCTACAGCAATATATTAATTGCTGTAAATCTCCAATGTGGTTGACTCAATTACTCACTGCCAGACCTCAGTCTCTGCTCTTGTCCCCAGGGATAGTAAGTGACCAAAGATAGCCATCAGTCAAGACAGCTGACATCTGGAGTAAGGAGAAGGGGCAAGATAATAGCTCTGAATGACAGAGAAAATGGGGAGATGATGTTCAAACATTTTTAGTAAGTTAGGGAATACTTGTCCTCATCAAACCAGTCTCTGTGTCCCAGCCAAGCTATTCTCCTTGCCAGCTCCTTAAAAAAAACTGCTTTATCCCCACATTTATACCAGCACTATTCCTCTATCCTTCCTGAGGGGAGTACTTTTTGTCCTCTCCATCAATCCAAATCACACATTCTGTTAAGGATCAAACCAAGACTTTTCCATTAAGACTCGCTTAATCAATCACATTGCCCAATGGTCTGAATGATTCCCCTTAACTGAAATATTATCGTCACCTATTTACAGACCATTATAACACATCCCCACACAGATACTGCTTCACTGACTTAGAATTATTCTTCTCATGCTTTATTAATTTATAGTTTATCTTCTCAATTAGATTTTCAACTCGGGAGTCACAAAGTCCTGAGTTCAAGTGCTTTCATTTTTCAGTCCTGTTTAACTCTTTGTGACCTCACTTGAGGGTTTCTTGGCAAAGATATTATAAATTACTATGCAAATAAGTAACTCCAACGTAATTTCAAGAATGAAAGGATACTATTAAGTGAGAGAACCAGGAAAGGACTCAGGTAGGGAGCTCTCTCCATATGTAAAGCATCTGAATCTGTATTTTAATGAAGGTCAAGGAATTACCAGGCAGAAGGGAGAAGGGAAGACATTCTGGACATGTGGGACCACTTAGACAAAGGCATGGGGACAGTATGATGGGATATCCCATTTGAGAAAGAGCAAGAAGGCCAGTCTGACTGGCTTGGAGGGGGAATAATAGGGTTAAAGACCAAACTGTTAAGTGGGAAATAAATTGTTAAAAAGTTTATCATCTTTGACTGTATTTTCTCCTAGAGACAAGGGAGTCACTGAAGATTTTTGAGCATGGGAAGGTAGAATATTCAGAAATCCAACCAATCTATAACTTGTACTGGGAGGAGGGTGGGGTGAGATCAGGGGAGCCCTGACGAATCTCCTTATCGATATAAAGAGATTCCAGGGCATGGACCTTTGTTGGAAGGGGGAACCTCTCAGGAAGCTAGGTACACACCCTAGTTTTAGAGATTAGACAAAGCATTTATTAAGATGTAATGGGAATTATGCTGAGCACCGTTGATATAAATACAGGCAAAAAAGAAAACAACCTCTACCCTCAAGAAGCTCACATTCTAAGGTAGTGGGGAGATGAAGACACATGTAAAAGGAGACGGGAAAGGGGAAGGTACCACCTGAAGAGAAAACCCAGCCATGAGCAGCCCCCATTACAAGCCAATGATCGTGGCTTCCTTGCTGTTCCTCCACCAAGGCACTCCATACCCTTAGTCCTGGCCTCCTTCAAGTCATAACTAAGATCCCACCTCCTCATGTGAGCCCTTTTCAATCCCACTTCATTTGAATGCTTTCCCTCTGTTGATTATTTTCTATTTATCCTGTATATAGTTTGATTTTATGCAACTGTTTACATGTTGTCTCTCCATTAGTCTTAGAGCTCTTCCATATTCTCAGTTTAGCACAGTGTTTGGCATATAGTAGGCGCTTAATAAATGTTCATTGGCGGACTTGTTGAAGAAAGCCTTACAGTCTTAGAGAACTATCTGAGGCTCACAGAGGTTTAGTGATTTGCCCAAGCCTACACACCCAGTAAGTTTCAGAGGCAGAATCTGAAACCAGGAACTCATGACTCAAAGACCAGGGTGCCAAACTACAGCTTTTTACCAATAAATAAAAATCCAGTTCAATTTTTTAAACAAAGGTTTCCTTGGCCTTGCCATGCACAACTTTAAAATCATAGCTTCCTTTTCCTTAAATCATAATAAGCCTTGGCCAGATCACAAGTAACAGCAGAGAAGGAAAAAGCCACAAAGGGAGAAGCACACAATGACATAGTGAGTAATTGTTGCGTCTGTTTCTTGGAGACATATTAGACATGTCAGTGTCTAGGAGGCATTCTACTTTTGGTCTCCAAATGTCAGTCCGACTTCTCTAGGCTGGAAAAGAGCGACGATGATCAGGGGCATTCTTTTCTACAGTAAAGGCTTAATTTTCTTCAGTCAATTGTTTTTACTGAACCCTGAAAAGGGCACAGAGCAGACATGGCTGTGCCTAACAGTCCCAGGGCATCCTTGATAACAGGATGTTAGCCTTGCTCCCTATCTCAGCTCATTTTTTTTCCTGATGTTTGATGACCTCTCTGGAAAAGCTGTGTGTTTGTGTGTGTGTGTGTGTGTGTGTGTGTGTGTGTGTGTTTGCGTGCGAGAGAGAGAGAGAGAGAGAGAGAGAGAGAGAGGAAGAGCAGAAAAGGATTGGAAAGAGAGAGGGAGAGATGGAGAAGAAGGAAGGAGAGGGGTAGAGAGAGGGAGAGATGGGGAGAGAGGAAGGAATAGGGAGCGAGGATAGAAAGGGAAAGAAGGGGAGAGAGAGACATAGAAAGAGAAGAGAGGAAGGGAGGAAAGGTGAGGAGGGAAGAAGGGAGGGAAAGAAAGTGAGAGAGAGAGAGAGAGAGAGAGAGAGAGAGAGAGAAACTCCCAGAAATGAAAAGAGAGATTCTATAAATCACTGTCTGCCTAGTCTTTGGAGATTCTATCAGAAATCAGTGTCACCCCAAAAAGTTGCTGAGTTCATTGAAATTAACACACTCGTGAGGCAAGAACTTTTCCAGAACTCAAGCTATTCATGAAACAGATTGTTTTGAAAAGTCCTTTTAAATTCCTTGCACCAAAGCCCGCATGATAGACAGTGCTCTGGAGTTAGTTGGGGTGGACCTAGTCTGAACCCCTCCTCTGAAAACTAGTAGCCATGAGACTCTGAGTCACTTCAGCCCTTTTAGCTTCACTTTCCCCATCTATAAAATGAGGAAAATTATAGCACCTACTTTACAGACTGGTTCTGGGGATCAGTTTAATTCAACTCCAAAAACATTCATTCAGTGCCTACTGTGAACCTAGCACAGAGCTGGACGAAGAGGGGAGAAGGGATAGCCAAGATAAATGAACCATATGATAATTTTCAAGCCTTCAAATGTGTAGCAAATATTATCTACCATGATTTATCAGAAGGATGGGCCCATAGGGACCGTTGCATCGATCAATGAACATTTATTAAGCACCTACTATGTACCAGACATTGTACTAAACACTAGGGATGCTGAGCTTGAGGAGTTTACATTCTCATGGAGCATGTGCAAACCTGCCTGGTGTGCTTCTGGAAGACCAAATATGGTGGCATTTCCCTGAAGGACTTGGGCACTATGGGCATCCTCTCTTCTTACTTTCATTTGGGTGAAGAACTGTTAAAATGAGGAGAAAGCTCCAAGATTGCTTTCTCTCTGTCTCTGGAACATATGGCAAAGGAGCTCTCACTTCTTTAGTTTCCTGTGGGGAGTTTGGAGGGAGCAGCTCACCCTTTCCCTCCTTCTACCAGAAATATAAATTATGTGTAGTGGAAGCTAAAAGCACATGCATAGCCTTAGAGGAGCACAAGCCTGAGCATTGGACCCTGAACAACCTTTTCTGTCTTATGTGGAAGGAACAGCAATCCTGAGGATGAAGCCTTAGAAACTGGTTTATAAGTTCAAGTGGGCCTCTCAGTCAGGACTGGCTTACAGAAAAGAGACCTTTCTGCTTTGGAGAAAATGACCACCAGCAAGTGAAGGAACTCAGTTCCTGGCCTGACTTCCAAGGGAATACTGATCTGGAAAGAATTACTTGGACAGCGCAGAACTGAGGTGAAATGTGCACTACCTATTCAGCAGTTTTGCAGATAACCTCCTGTTCTAGTGATTGGGACCCAATCTCCTAAGAAGTTATAAATCACTGTCTTTTGTCAATGCACACATAGTTTTTGTGTTTTCCTTTTCTCTTATGTAGAGGAAATACATACCAGACCTACCAAAGGTAAGATGCACACTAAATGCCTTCCCTCATCCCCATTTTGATGAGACCCCAGACATGAGGCAAACTTAAGCTTTAAGTAATTTTCACCCAGGGCTCTGTGATGAGAGACCTCTCTTTAAGTTCATACTCCATGCATACTGAACCTGGTCTAAGCGTCCATGGATATATTTTAGAGAGATCCCTTAACCAAGGTAGAGAGGTGGAAGGCAAGAGCCCTAAGCTAAAGGCTGCAGCAGCAGTAGTTGTTATACATGCCAATAGTCAACAGCGAATAAGCATTTATTAAGTACCTATTGCATGCTAGGAACTGTGCTAAGCACTGGGTCAGATTATTAATAAGAATAACTAGTAATTATATTGTACTTTAAATTTTTGCAAAACACTTTACATATGTTGTCTTATTTGGTATTATCGCCATTATTATTACCACACCATGTCTATTTCTACTGCTACTATAATCCCTGGCACACAGTTGGTGTTTACTAAGTGCTTGAGTGCCTGTTCAATGACCATGACTTGTCATTCAATGCCATCACTGTGCTCTTCCAATCACTTTCCAGTCAAATTAATATCATTTGAATTCAGCAAACATGTATTAAGGACCTCCTCCTCTAAGTCAGGCATCATGTTAAGCCCATGCAACATGGAAACCAAAAAAAGAAACTGAGGCCCTCTCCTCCAACACCTCCCATTTTACCCAAAGTGTCTAACATAAACATAGATGGGTAAATACAGGCAAACATCAAGTGATTTCCAAAGGGAGAAGCTAAGTACTAGTGTATGTAGAGGGCTGACTCGGAATCAAAAAGATCTCAGCTGGAATTCAAACTCAGACAGTCAATTTCCAACTGTGGAACCCCACACAGATCACTGAATCACTGCCTCAGTTTCCTAAACTGTAAAATAAGGGTAATAACAGCATCTACCACAAAGCTTTGCTGCGCACATCAAATGAGAAAACACATGCAAGGCACTTTGCCAACCTTAAGGCTTAATATAATTATTAGTCATTATTACAAGCGATGGATCAGGAAAGGGGAGCTTCCTAAAGGAATGGGCTATTTGAGCCACACTGGGAAGGAAACCCGGGATTCTATGAGACAGAGGTGCGGAGAGCTTAATTTCCTGTTGCAGCATCTCCTATACCCTGATTCTCAGAACACAAAGGTCATGTAAGTATATATTGGCTATACATGTAAGTTCTCCTTCAAAAGTTAACAAGCACATTTTATGCCTGAAATTACAAATTAGTTACCACACAGGAAGGCTGAAGGACAATTTCCCTCATATCTGAGTCTACTTTACAGTCTCTCTTTATGTGCCAAATATCTTCCCACACAAAACACGACATACTGAACAAAATTGGAGTTTCTGTTGCAACCAATGTATTTTCTGAAGGCCCTCGTTGCCTTAAATCTGATTGCTAAGTCCCCTCTTAGATAGCAAACCATGATCTGGGAAGCTTCAACACAATCTGTACCCCTCTGAGTAAGTTGGTGATGTATAATATGTAAATTGGCTCAGAGAGCTGGGAATAAAAAGGCTGTACATCACCTAAATCTGCCTCTCCAGGGTTTTTCAATATAGGCACCATTGATAATACACCCAGAAAAGCAAGGCTATGTGTGCCCATCAGCTCTGCTACATGACCAATTCCAACTATTTATCCAAGTCCAGGAGAAACAAAGCAGTCCAGCTAGAAAGCATGGGAAATCCTAGCCCTGTCTAAAATTCCAAGGAGCGAGAGCACTTCTTTATTCCCCAAAGGACAGAGGAATCAGCATTTGAAAATTTCCAGGGAACTCAATGGCCAGCTAGTCTAAACTACACTCCAAAGGCATCCCCACTATGATAATGTTGACAAGGGATCAGCTAGACTCTGCTTGAAGACCCTCAGACTTGGAGCTTCTGCCAAACCCAGAAATGAACAGCAGATGCCTTTTGAATACACCAATTAAGAGTAAACCAGAAAACAGTCCTCACCTGGTTGACAGAGTTCCTTTAGTACAATGAGTTAAGTTGGGGTTGAAAGAAGGGAAGGAGTCCCAGGTTTCTTTCAATGATGTATCCATGAGTCATTCTGGACTTTCTTAGTCTAGACAGGCAGCACCAACACAAAGGGCTTGGAGGGGCTAAGTCTCCTTTTCACAAACATCTACCTTGAACTTGGCCATCAATGGAAGGGGCACTGGACTTGGGGTCAGTGAATTCTAAACCAAGAGACCATCCAACTACACAGGTTTGCTTTTGAGACAGATGAGGGCAAAATGACGTGACTTGCCATTCTGTGAGAAGCTCAAACCTTATACTGAGGGAAGGTGTGATCTTCCCCCCTTGAAAAACTTTAAGGATAAATAAATGAAATCAATTCATTGAGTGTTTGGCCCTTAGGAGTTCTATTCCAGGCCTATGATTCCATTTCCAACACCACACTCATGCATTTTCATTGAGATATTCCATGTATCCTAAAAATTTAATGGGGTTCATGGACATTCTTTTGATACATCTTGCACTCTAGTGGAAGATAGATAGAGGACCTATCCACTCTTTTCTCTGAGGGGCACTCAGTACTTTAACTCAACCAATTTACAATTATTTTTAAGAACCTATTATGTGCCAGGGACTGTGCTAGACCCTAAGTATGCTAAGATAAATATTCTATCAGGGGAGACAACATGTGCATAGATAAGTATATATAACATAAAATCAATCAACAAACATGTTATATGTCAGACAGTATGTGAGGTATTAGGAATGCAAATAAAAGAATTCCTATTGTCAAGAAGCTTATGTTCAAAGCAGAGCTGGAGACTGTACATTGGTGTAAGGAACTTCCAGGTGGGGAAAGCCCCTTTACCAATGCACCTTCTCTTCAACTTGGAGCCTTAGAGAATGTCACTGAGAAGTTAAGGGATTTTTCCCAGGGTCACACAGCCAATATAGCAGAGACAAGACCTGAACCTAGACCTTCCTGACTTCAAGGAAAGTTCAATTTCTTCTATGCCTCCATCAGTTATGTCTGAAATACAATTCAATTGGGGGGGGAGGGAGAGGAGGAGCTGAGGAATGGCCCCATGTGGGAGGCACTTGAGTGTAGTCTTGAAGAGATTCTAAGAGATGGAAGTAAGGTGGGAATGTATCCCAGACACAGGGGACAGACGATACAAAGAGAACAAGAAAGCATCCAACTTCTCCAGAAACGTCAAAATTATTGAGGGTTATCACTCAAACAGCCTCACCCAGTGCCACGACATGAGCTTCACCAAGATTTCCCCATCAAACTATTTGGGTGTTGATTACACCATGGGGTCAATGTTCCTGGCACCTTCCTCCAGAGTAGCTTGCTGGATTTCACATGAATTCTACAATATGGAGGAAATAGCCACCTCACCTCATTTTGCAGGAAAAAATTTTTAATAAGATCCATTATCTCCCTTGATGTGGATAAATAGCTCCTCTAAAGAGTGTCTGCTTCAAGGGGAGAATAAACCCATGATCATAGGGCATTTCTTTAAATACCATGAATGAGAATGGAGAAGGAAAATAGTGGAACTCAGCCAAAAGTTTTTTGTTTTCCTTTGTAAATAATGACTAACTGCTCGTGGGTACTTTTTCTCCAATATGTCATTAAATATTTGGGACAATGCTACTTGTAATAGCTTCAAATTTTGCATTTGAGAAACCAAGCCAGCAAGAAATAGAGCAATGAGTTCAGTGAATGACTAATTTAAAATTCTATCATTAATTTTGAAACCTCTGAGCCACCAGTGATTAGTGACTGAACAAAGCGAGAACTTCATTTCTTGGCATTTCATCATTATCTGTTGCATATACTATTTGACGGTGGTACCATATTTAGAGCAATTTGGTACAGTGCTATTGAGTATCAAGGTACACCTTGAGTCAGCCCTCCATCTTAAAATCAAATGTCAGCCAAGCAAAGTATGTAAATGACCTCATCTTAGGCTCATTGACTTTCCAGGGAGAAGAGATCAGGAGACCAAAGGCCAGCTAGTCCAAGTTCCTCATTTTGAAGATGAGAAAACTAAAGCATGCAGCAATGAGATGACTTGGCCAAGTTTTCTTGGATGTGGAATGACAGAACTGAGACCCAAACTCAGGTTACCTGACCTCACAGCCAGCACGTATTTCACTGAACCAAATCGTTGCTGCTCTCCATTGTGGGATTTCACTTCCTTAAACACATAGGTCATGGAACCATTGCTTAATAGAAGTAAAAAAACACTTTATTGATTTAATGCGAAAGTGTCAAACACACAGTTCATGGTCCACATGGTGGCTCCATCCCCAGTACTTCTAAGTGAATCCTGAAACAGATTAAAATGTAATTGGGAGGGGTGGCCAGGTAGCACAGTGAGTAAGAGCACTAGCCCCAGTGTCAGGATGACCTGGGGATAGAATCTGGGCTCAGACACTTAGCAACCACCCAGAAACACCTGGCCGTGTAAACTTGAGCAAGTTACTTAACCCCAATTGCTTAAAAAATGCAATTTGGAAATATGTAACAAAATAAATAAAACACAATAAAGCACAGAAAATGCTAACATGTGTCTTTCTAAGTCATCGTGAATCCAGAAGAGATCCTGGTGTATGGTTTAGGACCCCAATTTCAATCTGAGTTTGTCACCACTTGTTTAATGAACTTATGGCTTCCATGACATGGAAACCACTTCCATTGCTCCAAATAACAAACTGTCCATGATTTCCCACCTCAGGCAATACTTGCCTTCCAAAAAGATTCCAGTGGATCAACTCATTGAACTAAAAGCCCTCCTCTGTTGTTGTGGTTGCTGTTGGCCCTTTTTAGCCCCAGATTTTGCTGAGACCTTTGTAACACCTAAATTGTGAACCACTATTGCTCATTCTTTTTCATGACTCACACACTTCCTTTTTCTGTCATATATTCTTGATTATGTCCACCCTTCCAATTCCTAAGCAGAAGTCTTGGTGAAATGGATGGAAATGCAAAGTGATTCTCCATCCTATGAAGTCTCCTTCCACTTCCATTTTGTAAGTGCAGGAGTGGAACAGGTAGAAGACACTAAGAATCATAGGCTCACCAGTTTGTTTGGAAAGGCCACTAGAGGTAATCAAGTTAAGTGACCTGTCCAAAGTCACACAATTGAACCCAGCTATTCTTAAGTCCAGGCTCCTATCTAGTGTTCAATCCACCATGCCATATTGATTCTTACATGATTCTTAGACTGCCTGAAAACATAAATAAAAAATATACCTTTGTTTAAACTGAACAACCAACTTTTATTTAGCACCTATTATGTGAAAGGAATTCTTAGAGACTGGCATTGTGAAGCAAAAAATTAAACACTCCCTGTCCTCAAGAAGCTTATATTCTTTAGGAATTCCATAGAAACTATCAAGCACAATTCCAAAAATGTCCTCATTATTATTTCTAAGAGGAGCAGTCTGAGAACCTTACAGTAAGATACATCCCAGGTTATGGTGTTATTGTCATAAATAGAAAACACAACACAGAAAAACTTCCTATGTATACCCTAAACATGTTTGTTTCACCTGAGATTTTTTCCTTTATTATTATTAATAATAATTATAGTAAACACATATGCATATGAGTCTTTAAGTTCTTAAAAGTATATTTTACATGTATTATTTGATCCTCACAACTACCTTGTAGATGTTGTTATTATCTTCATTTTAAAATAAAAAAAAAAACCAGCACTGAGATCCCAAGAGGTTTGAGGTGATCAGCTAGGGTCATGCAGATGGTATCTGGGGCAGGGTTTTAATTCAGGTTTATCTGACTTCAAATAAAGCTTTATCCACCATCCCACAAACTCAAAAACTTGAACATAGATGATGAATTCCATTTTTAATATAGAACACTTAATTTTATTAAGGAAATAAAATTTAATTTCTTGTACTTTAAGTATTTAGCATTCCTGAATGTGTTGTATAATGCTATAGAAAAAAAACATTTATTTTCTATCCTAAATATCCATCTGTGTAGAATGATTGTCTTTAACCTTCTTAATATCTTTTGTTAAAGCATTTCTTAGTCTTGAGAAAGTGTGAAGGGAAAGAAATCAACGAGAAACATAATTATACCCAGCAGCTGAGAGGTCAACCTACATTGCTGTGCATTATCACCCATCATCCAAATGAAATTTTCTTTTCTGAACCTCATTGGTATTCTCCAGATGAGCCCCTTCCTTGCCCATGATAACCAAGTAGGAGGTGTGATTCACAGAAATAGCAGTTCCTTCTCATAAAATGCACCCATTGAATAAAATCTGAAATCTCCAAAAGATCTAAATGGATAAAACTAGAATATCTAAGTAGACTGAGAATGAGTTGCCTTCAATTTCCAGGTAAGAATTCTCAAAATTGTCCCAAGGAATCACATATGTGCTCTACTAAAGAAAGAATACCTGTCCAAATAAACCAAAAGTCAATAGTCCCAAACCAATAACAAGGTTTCATTATCCTCCATCTTCACATCAAGTCAAGTTAATAAGCATTTAGGTAAGACTTTCTCTGTTCCAGGCACCACAGTAAGAGTTTCACCCTTAAGAAAACAGTAATTATGGCACAGTGAATAGAGCACTCTCCCTGGAGTCAGGAAGACCTGAGTTCCAATTTGGCCTCAGATACTTGACACACTAGCTGTGTGACCTTGGGCAAGTCACTTAACCCCAATTGCTTTGCTTTCCCCCCTCAAAAAAAAAAGCAGTAATTATATGAAAAGGGTAAGTATCCATGAGCATGCAGGTCAATTAAATTAAGCATGACAAAGATACTTCCATCACTAAAATATGTAACTATTTAGTTGTACATTGCACTGGCTAGGCACAGGGATGGTCTTTTTACCTTTATTTGTATTCCCAGTCCTTAATACAGTGCCTAGCATGCAGTAGATGCTTTTTTTTTTTTTTGCTTTTTGGAGGGCAATTTGGGTTGAGTAACTGGCCCAAGGTCACAAGGATAGTTTTTGTGTTAAGTATCTGAGGCCGGATTTGAACTTAGGTCCTCCTGACTCCAGGGCCAGTGCTCTATTCACTGTACCACCTAGCCACCCCACACAGTAGATGCTTAATAAATGTTTAGTGATTGACTGATGACATGAAATAATACCTTGCCTTGCAAATAATCTCGACCAACCTCAGGTCCTAAGAATGCCAATAATGCTAAATTCAATGATAAATAAACTGAAGAGCTCTCTTGAAAAATAATAATACCTATTACATAGAAGATATCAACAGAAGCCTCTAATTATTTCATGTAACACCCTGGAATCTAAAGTTATTTAAAAATCCTAGAAATCAGGGCCATTGAGCTGAAAAGGGAATTGGGAAATTGTCAAGTCCAATATTGACACTAAAGAAATGAGGAAAATGGAGTCCAGAAGAATTTTGTGTATTACTCAACTTAGTTAATAACAACAAAATATGTCATTATATTACAGTATAGTATAGTATAGCATAGCATAGCATAGTATAGTATAATATAGTATATATTATACCATATCATATTATTATCAGAAAGGGTCTTAGAGGTAATCTAACCCAATCTATATATAAACAAAAATTCCGAGTATGATATAATGCCAAATACACACACTCACCCTCCTAATCCCCTGCTCCCTCAACCCCAACCAAACAATGGTCAAATAGCTTTCATTGAAGACCTCAAGTGAGAGGAAAATTCCTAGCTCCCAAGGCAGCCCATGCTCCTTAGGGATAACTCTGTTGTTAGGAATCTTCTCCTGACATCAAGCTTAAAGTGCCCCCCCCCTCCGAAATGCTCCTATGCCTGGCCTCTGGAGCAAAGTAGCACAAGGCTAATCCCTATTCCCTACCACACTCCTTCAAATACTTGAAAACACCTCTGGTGCCCTGTCTGAAGGAATCACGACCCAACACACACACACACCACACACACACACACACACACACACACACACACACACACACACACAC